>NC_134171.1:41598744-41901774 GCF_964188355.1 Buteo buteo | reverse complement strand
ATACACTGCAGCATCAGAAGCCTGCTGATAAGAGTTGGCACTTGCATTTGGGCAGATTAGTTTGATTCAAGGTCTTCTTTAAAGTGCAAGTTAATAATTCTGTTCCAGTGTGGGTTCATTACTTTAGTTAATTAAACAATGGGTTTTTTTTCTTTAATCCAGTGTAACCTAAACTGCAGATTCCAGAATTGGGTATTAATGACGCATTTATTTGGTATGTTTTAATACCAGTTCTTGAACTGACAGATCTTTTTGCAGGAAGAGAGACTCCTAATAGGAACAGCATTACTTTCTGTGGGTTTTATTTTGTGTTAAAGTTTTACTTTTTAATATAGATAGTCTGGAGTATTTGTAAACAGATTAGCACTATGTGACACTCAGCAAGACAGTTAAGTGTCTTCCTCCTCCATATGGGCATTGCCAAAAGCTTGAGTATTCTGCAAATCCATGCCCTTGCAACACTGTTGTGGCATGGATCAGCAAACAGCTTCAGAAATACTATTTAAACACATCAGTATTTTCCTTCTGCTGTTTGTAGAAATGTTCAGACAATTGCATAAAATAAAAAGTTACTGTATTTCACCTGCATGCAGAGGCTCTTTCATAGTACGATAATTTATCTAAAGAGATTAGAATTTAAAGCTCATTAAAACCCTGATTAAAAAAATCTATTACTTTTCTTCTGTAACAGTTAAAAAAATGTACTCAGAGAAGGCTATTAGCTTTTACAAATACTCTGAGGCCAAATTAAGTTTTACCTTATACTGCAGTCAAAAATATGGAATATGCTATCTCATTGCTGCAGAAACTCATTTTTTATAGCAAATTTTTTATTTAGCACTAAAACATGCCAGGTACCAAGTTTGGCTAAAGTTAGTTTCTGCATCTGACCTTTCTCTTATAATTCTTCTACTACAACAGGATATGCCAAAAAAAAAAAAAATCCATTTCTATTGAAAATATTGGTCAGCTTGGGTTATTTAAAAAAAGCAATAATAAATGGTAGCTATTTTTTTCTAATATTGCTGGGTCTGCTGGGTCAGTGGTATCAGATTTGCTGTAAAACTGTTATGAGCTATACCACAGAGATTTGAAGAATGTTACACTCAGGAAGAAAATAAATTTTTTTATAAGTAAAAGGTGCATCAAAGGAGAAAAAAAAAATAAAAAATGCTTCTGAAATTGTTGTTGTCTCATGCAACAAATAAGTTGAAATTTGCTCATTAGTGATAACCTAACTGTAGTGATCATTCTGTACTGTTTATAAAATGTGTCCAGTACTCTGTGAATATTACCTAAGAGAAGATGTGCTTTTATTAAAAGAAATTCAAAGGCAAATTACTTCAGAAGTAAGTTAGCATAAGAAAATATGATTGTTAGTCACCACTGAACAGGTATCTCAAAGTGAAAAATGATTTGCTAATGGAAACACCTAACACTTGAATCCTACAAGAAGCAGTTTTTGTCTTGAGTTGGTGCAGTGGCCAATATGAAACAGCATGATTTTTATCATAGTGAAAATCTAAAGACATTATTCTAAACTTGGAAAAATGCATATATCTGAAAAGTCTATTAACAATAAGTACTATCATATGTTTATTATTCATCCTTGCAATATTGCAAACTGCAGGTAGTAAAAAAATTAATCAGTCCCCAAACCATAAATAAATTTCTCTCTGTTTCTTTTGGTTTTTTAATTAGATTTTTAAAAATTTTTAAAATTACTGACAATCTAATTCTTTGCCATGGACATAGGGTTTGGGTTTGTTTTTTTGTTTTGTTTGGGTATTTTTTTAAATTATTTTAAGGAGAAAAGAAAGGCTTTTTATCTAAAAGAACATACTTATAATTTCCTATGACCATGTGGCACATGGCTAAAAAACCCCAGAAACCTATCATATAATAAGTTATTTCAGGAGTCACTCACAGTCGTTGTTTATATTCATCAGAAAGGTCTTACAGAGATCTTTGTTGGTTCAAAAACCAACCAATAGCCATGCTGGCAAAGATCCTGCTGAGTGTCTTTAAACCCTTTTCATGTCTTTTGATGTAAAAAATAATTTCTGAAAGAGGGAGTCATTCAAAATACGCAGCATTAACACAACATCAGGTATGATTTTTAAACTTGCCAAAAATGAATAGTCAAGTATGGATATGGGCTCTTCTGCAAGCTTACCCTGTTGTGTTGGCAAAGCACTCTTGAGTGGAAGGAGGAGACCTGGAGAAGCAGCACAGTGTCAGCATGTGTTTTAGTTCATTTAGATCTGCCATAGATGCTTATGTTACTTGAGTTTGGTTTCTTTTCACCAAGTTGGAATTGAGACAAGTGAAAATAAAACATTAAGAAAAGATTGGTTTAGGTGTTTTAGTTATTGAGCAAATCTGTCAGCAGCTTAGACCAGCAGGCAGAAAGAGGTAGGAGTTGCTTGCTCTTAGGAATCTTTTTTTATTATCCCTTAAGTCTAGACCCTACCTCCTGTCCTACAGTCAGTTGAAATTGTGTCATTTAGGAAGCCAAGGTTCACTGCCAGGCTTTGTAGGCCACCATTGGTAATGCATGGTGTTTCCGCTTCAACAGATGCAGAGTCCAGACTCCTCTGGAATTCAGTGCATTTTATCCCCTGTCTGTCTACCTAGTAATACCCTCGTCCCCCTCCAAAGGGACAGGACCATCTGTCTTATGGGGAGAAGCTGAGGGAGCTGGGTCTGTTTAGCCCTAACAAGACATGTTATTTACACCCAGCATACCAGTGGGAGATGGAACCAGACCTTTCTTGGTGGTGCAGAGGGAAAGGGCAAAATGCAACGGGCACTGACTGAAATACAGAAAAATCTGTTGAGACATACTGTGATGTGCCCAGGATAGCTACTTGGTGCTCTTCTGTCCCACTCCACTGTATTCTTCTGGGGATTTAGAATACTTTTGCCTGTGTTACCTGAGTCATTCTTAGCAGTCAGGAAATACAAATGTCAACTTTCAGGTTGCTTCTCCTTTATAGTAGTAAGAGATGCCAGCGTGTAACTACTTGTTCATATGACAAATTAACTGAAGTTGCCCTGCTCCTTTCATTGAGGCGATAATAGATGTTTTGGAAATGCTAGATGTTAAAAGAAATGAGAAATAATTTTTTAAGGATAGTTTCAACATACATCAGAGTTGCGAAGCTCAGAACTTTCCTTGGTATCCCCTGATATAGTCAACGTAGTAGGCACCCATGAACCCTTTTCCTGGTAACTTGTAAAATATGTGTGTTTAAAATTCTACATCCTGAATGGCAGTGCATACTGCAAGCTCTTAATCCATGAATGATGGATGTAAGACATTATCTGTGCTAGAGAAACTGTTAGTCTTCTCATACCAAAGTATATTATTAAGCAACTGTAATCCTCCATAATTTGACATGATAAATTACAACTTTCCAGCATGGAAATGCATCCTTACAGAGTTCTCATTCACCCAGTGCTCAAGCACTCATACACTGGCTCAACAGGAAATTGTGATGTTTTTTAAAACTCATGTTTTAACTTAGTTTTTTCTGCAGTTTTGTGACTTTAACAATATAACTGTAGTGCAGCAATAACAGCTTTTATACCTGTCCATAAAAATCTCAGTAATGAAATGCTTGGGGAGCTTGGCATTTTCTAAATAACATTATTAACAGCTTTAATTTGGAGTTGATGACATGATGCTACTGGGTTGTCCATGATATTCTAGAAACTAAAAGCACAGAAAGTCTGATGTAAGTGTTTCAAAAATGAAATAACCTTGAGTCATTCAGATGTCGCAGACTAAATCAAGTGCTGCCCTTTTTTTGATGTGCTGGGCTAATTATTTCTACTAATGTAAATGTCAGTGCAATGAACACTTATTTGCTGTGGTATAACAAATAAATGGCACAGGAAATCTGAGCATATGAAGAAATGCATCATGTCTTCAGCTCTATTATATTGCTTCAAGTCAAGGGTTTAGAAAACAATTCAGGTTCGTATTTTTAAAAATGTTTTTAAAGTACTTAAAACTAAAGTAAAAATAAAATTAAAAGGCAGTAATTATATCTGAATGTACTCTGATTTTTTCTTCTTTTGAAAGATTCTGAGCATTAGAGCCCTTACCACCTTCTCTTGATAGCAGATAGTAGTTTTCTACATTTTACTGAACAACCTTTGCTTCGTCCTCAGTGTCTTCCAGCCTAATGAGGATATCCAGATCTATGGCAGTCATTTCTCTGAAGTATGTGGGAGGGTGGCACTGTAGGATGAGGTCCCTCAAATGTTCCTCTGGCTCTCTTGTCTCTCCAGTTCTCCCTGGGCATCTCTTGTATGTCCCCAAAGTGCTGCTCCGAAGGGCAGCAGTTTTGGGAGGCAGTGGCTGGCCAGCAGGGGTGCAGGGCCAACCGAAACTGTCTGTGAATGGCATCGAGACGTGGGTGCCCCAGTGGGCAAGGCAACTGCTGCCCACTCTCCCCCCACTCCCCCCAGCCTGCCACTGCACCCACTGCAGCCACTGCTCCCCTCCCAGAGGGACAGCATCCCAGAGAAGGACCCTGAGAAACATGTAGCCTGGGGGTTCACAACTGTCAGCTGATATTTTCAGGCTGTGCCCTGCGGGCTCCTTGTATCTTTAGGAAAGATCATGGTGGATCCAAATTGCTCTACTTCCATTTATGGTCACAGGCGCTTAAGGACTGTATCATACCTGTTCGCTCTGCAAAATATCTATATGCAGATCTCAGTTATTTTGGGTCATTCAGATGTAAGATCTTTTTTGGTTTTTAGTCTAACACTGAAGAGATACAGGGAAGGAGAGACACACAGGTGATGTTCAGAGCTTAAGCATAAAGGCGTAGAGATGAGATAGTGTGATGTTTGGATTTTATACCTTTCCTATAGGTCAGACTGCCTTATATCAAGCACATCCATAGGGGAAATAGTATTTTGGTTTTCATTTGTAATATCCTCAGCCAGTCACTGCCCAAGAATGGATTTTGCTTGTGTGTGCAAGTGAGAGAGCACTTGACTTCAGATTTGGGTGCTGTAGTCCTAATATTTCACTTTGATGGTCTCATGCTAAAATTTAGCATAAACGGAAAAAGGGGAAATCTTTCCAAATTGGTAGTTTTCATGACCATTCCAACTGTTGGGGAGGAAGCTTCATGAGAATGTCTGTCTTCCTATGCTTGTGATAATACCAGAAAAGAAATTTGGGAAATGGACACATTGTGATTTTGCAGCTGATTTATAGTAAACATACAGTGGTATATCCAGTGACACCACTCTTTAAAAAGTGTTCCTTAACTTTATTCTGCTAAAGGAATGAATTTAATTGCTCAGTGGGTTCTGTTTTGTTTCTTTTTTTTTTTTTAATTATTGTCATTTGATCAGAGTAGTTGGTCTGAGTTGCTTAGAGTCCTGAGAGTTATCTGTGTTAGGAGGATGGAAAAAAAAAGTGAATTATCTGTTTTACACAACACTGTTTACAAACACTATACAGAATCTTTTATTTCAAGAACAAGGAGAATCAAACAGTGGTTGTTCTTATTCTTCTCTTGAAACATCCCTGAAGCTGTCTAATCTCAGTACTACTTTACAACCTTTCTTTCCCATGTGCATCTTTTTCCTGAACAGGAACAAGTGCTTATGTTCTAGGTAAGATTATTTCTTAAAATTCATTAAACAATTGGAAATGGTTATGCTGATCAGCATATGATGTTTTGTTAATGCAGTATTTGATTGTATGTTGGTGTTTAGTAAAATAACCCTAGAGCTAGTAAGCAAATCCTCAGGCTCAAAGTGAATCTGTAATTATGTTGTCTTTTTTGAGAAAGGTGCATTTCCATTGATATATCATCTTCCTTTGCCTGAGTCTCCTCTAATTGTCTGCCTCCAAAGAGTGAAATTAAAAATAAATGAGTTATTCAATGGAGGCACTTGTTTCTGAGTTCGAGCTTTCAAATGTCACAGCAGAGAAGCTTTTCCCCCCCCTCTGAGGGTTGTAATAGTCTGTGAGTGAGGTTTTGATAATTGTGCTATTTTTTGGGCTTATCATATTCTCTGTAATTGAACCAGATGTTGAGTCTTCTCTAGAGGAGAAGGATCTTCTGAGTCTGTGTAGTACTGTATCAGTCTTGCATCCCAAAAGGTTTGAGGTTAATGTGAAAATGAAATAGTAAGGCAGATGCTGTATGTAATGTTGCTGTAGGTGGGTAATGCCTTTCAGACTGAAACACTTAAAAATGTGCAACTCACAGCTGCATACTACGTGTAACAAATGGTTGGATGATAAATTGTTGTAGGATTTTTTTGACAGCCGGTCAAAATCCAGCTCTTTGTATACAGAGTGATATTTACTATTATAATAGTGCTACAATGATAAAAATAGTTCTTGAGTTCTGTAGAGGCAGACTGCACTATTTGTGAGTGACTTACAGAAATGTTTTGGAGGGGAAAACCCTGAGTATGTTTCAGCTAATCAGCTGGGCTGGTTTCTCATTCCTATGTATTGATATGTCACTAAAGAACACATATAAGCATCGCTTCTATGTTAGGGTGAGGTACTGGTGGGGGCAGGCATGCCCGGGTCTTCTCCTTTTTCATACCTTGGTTTCCACTGGAAAGAAGCCCTACTGCATATGTTGGAAGGAACCATAATGTTCTCCAGTCATACTTCCCATTTCTTAGGCCCTAGCATATACCAAAACAGTATTGTTACCCTTGCAGTTACAGGTATATGTAGACCTAACACTTCACACCAATCTTGCAGTGTTGCTGCTTTTTAAATATATGAGAACCCAGAATGTGCAGACTCCAGAATACTTTGTCTCCGATGAGCTATGGCTCAGTAATTTGCTTAGCCACAGATTAGTAATCCTTGATAAATATTTCTTTTATAGGCTGGAACCAAGCTTATTTGATTATTTGTTTAAATGTCTAAACCCAATTTTGTGCTGAATTGATAAGGTGTTTTATAGCATGTATTTAATCTTTTTTGGTCTGGCTGCTCATGTTACCCCTAAAATGAAGAATTCCTTTTGTTGTTGTCCTGGTTACAGCTGGGATAGAGTTAATTTTCTTTCTGGTAGCTAGTATAGTATTATGTTTTGGATTCAGTATGAGAAGAATGTTGATAACACCGATGTTTTCAGTTGTTGCTAAGTAGTGTTTAGTCTAAAGTCAAGGATTTCTCAGCTTCTCATGCCCAGCTAGCAAGAAAGCTGGAGGGGCACAAGAAGTTGGGAGAGGACACAGCCAGGACAGCTGACCCAAACTGGCCAACGGGGTATTCCATACCATGGGACGTCATGCCCAGTATATAAACTGGGGGGAGTGGGGGCGGGGGATCACCGCTCAGGGACTAACTAGGCATCGATTGGCGGGTGGTGAGCAGTTGCGTTGTGCATCATTTGTATATTCCAATCCTTTTATTATTACTGTTGTCATTTTATTACTGTTATCATTAACATTATTAGTCTCTTCTGTTCTATTAGACTGTTCTTATCTCAACCCATGAGTTTTACTTCTTTTCCCAATTTTCTCCCACGTCCCAATGCGGGGGGGGGGGGGGGGGGGGGGGGCAGTGAGTGAGCGGCTGTGTGGTGCTTTGTTGCTGGCTGGGGTTAAACCATGACAGTTGCCTTCTTTAGCATTTCTACCTATGTGGTGTGGTTAATTTTATTTGTGTTTAGCCCATCAGCTTATGGTTAAACATGTGTTCAGCAAAAATTCAGAATCAGGATCTGTTAGCACATTTGATCTTGTGAAGTGACTTCATATTCACCTATTCAGAACTTGTCTTTCTGAGATTGACCGTAGAGGTTGGGATGTGGTTTCTGGGCTTTTTTGTGCGTACTTACAAGTAGCAACACTATCTTGGTTATTATTATCTAGCCATTACACCAGATACTCATAGCCTGTGTTTAACAAAACCAGAGTTTGTTCTAGTTTGATGCAAAATAGTGTAAATTAACAACGTATCCAAAAAGTTGGAGAACTGAGAAAAAAAAGTAGAGAGTATGTAGGGAGAAGGCAAGGCTAGAATAAGACTATGAAATTATTTCCCCCCCCCCCCTTTTTTTTTCCATATCCTTCCTTTGCTTACTTGCCAGCTAGAGATGTTTTAGAAATGGGGGCTCTTCCAGTCGCCATCTGGAAGAAGGAGGCATGTGAGTATACTTAGACAGAGTTTTACAATGGAGCCTTTTAGCAGTTTTAAAACATTCCAGAAACTGTGTTTTAAGATCTTCAAAATGCAATTTGTTTACCCTTAGGCAGAAATGAAATGGAGGAACCATTTTTCTCAAGTGCTTTTGTATCTTGTTAAGCAATATAGTAACATCAAAAAAAAACAAAAGTTCTTTCAGTTGAGGGACTGAAGGCAGTTTTGATTTCTTCAGAGCTGTAGAATTTTCACTGCAAAACTCTTGCTTTCCATAGAGTTTGGCTGTGAAACTCTACATCCCTTCCTAAGCCCTGTTTCATGCTTACTGCAGAAGTAAAACTAGTGCGTACACAGGGTGAATTTCATGAACTCCAGTCCCTTTAATGGCCACAATGTTCACTCCTCATTGAGATTATGCTGTCTGAATACCACTCTTAGGAAGCTACTTGCAAGGGCACTGTATTTAATTCCCCACTACACTGAAAGAATATTAGAGCTAAAAAATCACCATGGTATTGATTTCTCTTAACAGTATGTATTTTGATGGGAGACAGGTAAGGGATTTATTTTTTAAAAAAAACAACCCAACAATCCAAACAAAACCCTCCGTCATTAAACAGGGACTTACGATGGCACCAAGACGATGGTTTTGGATTTGTTTGTTTCCCATTTCCTCTTAGGGCAATGTAACCCTTCCAAAATATGAGCCACAGCAAGACGTCATTTAGCTTTGTGTGTTTCACACGGTATTTGGATTTATATTTATCCTTTTGCTAGATTAATTTTAGTGAATGTATTTATTTAACTATATTATGCTTGCAAGAGGGCCCCCTGGTACATTAGACTTGTAAATGTTATCAGGTAAAGTACCTACAAGTAATTAATATTTTCTAGAGTAATGGCATCAAAATGCAAATAGGCAACAGGAAACCAGCTGCAAACTCTGCTACTTGGCTTTCTTTCAGTGTGCTGCAAACTTGCCTTTTAAATAACTATTTTTAGGGAAATAAGACAGCATAGGAATATAGGGTCACAAAAATAAAGCTTATCCTGGTTTTGATAGTTTTGATAGTCTTGAATTTTTGGGACCAAGTGGTTTACACTAGCTGCTCCCATATCAACAAGGGATAGAAGCTTAATTGAAGCCAGTCTGTCTGGGCCTGACTTTATAGAGACAATTAGTGCTTTGGAGTGGATGATTTTAGGAATTTGGGCTCAAGAGTCATGGTTAACTTTGTTGCAGCCTGTGTTCTACCTTACGCTACTGATTTTAAGAAACAAGCTATTTCATATTACTATTAGAACATTAGCATTATTTGAACTCTGAAATTATTGAAATTAATGAGTTCATTTCGAGGACATGAAAGGTTAGATATTTTGATAACATGAAATAGTCTTATCAGGGTATCTTCAATTCTTCAGTTCTTCCAGGTGTGAACCTCTGACTTTTATTATATTAAAACATGACAACAGACTGTTTTCTTGGAATATATCTGCAAAAGTTGTAATAGAGGAATAAACACAGGCTGGATTGCATTTTGGTGATACGTAACATAAGTTGCCTTTAATATTAAAACTAAAAAAAGTAGGTCATAGTAGCAGAATGTGATGGATTTTTCTCAGTAACTCAGGTATTTATTGGAGAGCACTGAGCTCACAACACTTTGCCCTGAATATCCAACATTCTCAGAAATATCAGCTGGCCCAAAGCAGAGGTTTTCTGCATGGATCTTTGTCAGCCCGGATTTCTGGCATCCTTTGCTTGAGGGTAACCAGCCATGCCTGGCATTCCTCACTTCTTGCTTACAACTCTGAAAGCCGTCAAACCCCAGTTTTAAGGATGGCTTAGCTACTAGATCCACACCGTGTAGCTTGGCAAATATTTGTCTGTCCTAAAAAGAGAAACCCTAACTGAAAAGGCTGGGACAACTTCACTTCGAGCCACTGAGTATCATCAAGTATTGTGCTGCCAGTAGTGTAAAATCAGTAAGAGAAGATGGGTGAGTCCAATGTTCATTGGGTTTACATACTTCATACATGAAGTTCAGAGCGTCACTCTTACATATTCGTAAGATTTTTGTAGATCTTTCAATATTTCCTAGTAGAAGGCTGATCAAATGTTGCTTCCCTGGAACTACTTTTCAAGTGTGTTTTCACCTACCCTTTGATAACAACATTTGTAACATGCATTATATGTATGTGCTTTGTTCTGGACAACTTACTGGTTCAAGCCTAGAATTAACAGAACTAGAGTTTTCATGTTACTCCTAAGCAGCAATGAATTGCTTCTTCACTTTCTTCAGCACAGATACAGTAGATCATCTTCTTTGCTTATCAAAATTTTCTCTGCTTCTTTTACCTCTTTTTTTGTAAATTAACCATTTAAAAAAAGGCTGACTTCATTTGAAACCTTCTGCAACTTTGTACTACTTCCTGTGGATCTAAATTTTGTGTACTTATAATGTGCTTCTAATGGTACTTTACTATTTTATTTTTTATAAAATACCAGCATTTGGCAGAAAGAATGAGAAAAAAGAAAAGCTCTAGAAAGATAAATTTGCTTAGAAGCAAAAAGCAGTTCTTCGATTTACTCAAGAATTTGGAGTCTGGAAAGGAGAAGTCAACTTACCAACTGCGTGTTGCATGGGGGATTTTTGCTGGGTATTTTGGGGGGAGGTTGGTGGGTTTGTTTTTTTCCCATTATCTCTTACCATGAAGAAAGATCTACAGGATTTAAAAGTGCTTTGAGGGTCTCTCTGCTCTGTGCCTCTGATGCAGTGAGCCTGGCCTTATGTGTTATGTAACTCATCATTAGCTATTTAAACAAACAAACAAACAACAACAACAAAAAAAACACAACCCAAAATTAAAGGGGGGCTTTGAAAGGTGCTGAGTAACTATAACTCTAGTTTTGCACAAGTGACAGTTTAAGGAAAACATCAAGGTACTTCATGAGTTAGAGGATGAGGCATTTTTGGAACCTGTTCAATTTTAGTGGTCCATTTACTTCATGAGCTTCTTGCCAAGCAGTTGTAGCAGGACACTGCTGGAAAGAGAAATGTTAAACACAAGTTGTTTGACATACTTCCCGTAATTGTTTGTCAAGAACTAAATTAATGTTTTTTTCTCACACTATTTAGAAAAATAGCTTCATTTACCACAGTAAAGTTTAAATATTTGCACTGGATAAACTGAATGTTTTATTTGCTTGTGCCATATAAATGTTCTTCTGTAATAATGCAAACCATATATGTATGTATTTTTTTTGTTTGTTTGTTTACTGTTTTCACAGACACTTCCACTGGGGCTGGGAGATGGACAGCTCTTTACCTGGACTGATGGATTGAAAAGGAAGGACTGGCATGATTATGAAAGCATTCAAAAAGATGCTATGCGTTCAGGTATACATAAGTTCAGAGCAAATTGAAGTGGTTTATTCATTCTTTCTCCATACGGTTATTTTTTCTTTTATGTCAGCTAAAAAGCATTCCTAACAGGCTTTTTTTGATTGCAGCATGTCACAAGGACATAATGTTCTGAGCTGAGGGGTCAGACCAAGCACAAATACCTTATCTCTGAAAATAGCCAAGTGAAAATAATGTGGTTTATGCGAATAGCTATATAATGATTGTACAAGGAAATGGGCAAAAATATTATTAACAAAATATTTTTGATGTTGAAATCAGTTGTTATACTGTGACCAAATATAAGCAAAAGTGTCCTTTTCCAAAGGGACATATGTTACAACTGAAGTTGGGTGGTCCTTAAATCAGTGGATAATACCTGAGTCCAGTACCTATAACTGCCAAGAACATCCAAGGTTATGTGAGAAACAAACGCTGACCCTTTTACCGTTGTCGAAGTCCAATCCTTTAGTCTTGCTAAAGCTACTTCACTTCATTCTGACAGTCTAAAATTATTTGAAAATGAGAGCAAATTGTATTTGTAGATACACTGAAGGACACTTTGTTACAGTGACTAATGTCATTTTAATGTACCTTCACGTGCTGTATGCCATATGTGCAAAGAAAGGTTTGTGTTCCTCTTTCTGTCATCAGAGCATGTTCAGATTTGAATCTTTCTTTTATAATTTACACCTATTCAACATAAGATGAATTAAATTAAAAGGAAGGAAGGGAAACAGCAGTTGAATTGCACCTTAATCAGTGTCTGAAAGTCATTATTTTACAAAGGGCAATCTACTATTATAAAATAAATTATGCTATCTTGATCCCTCTGTCAGAGGACAGCCAACACCTCTGCCAAAATACGTCTATAACTGAATCCAGTTGACAGATTCATAAGACTTGGTAAGTACTTAATTTTGCAGGGGCCTGAACAAGTAAAATATTTCAAGTGTACATTAATTTTATAAACCATTTTTCCCTTTCTCTTTTGAATCTTTTTGATCACTAACTAAAAAAAATTATCCTTCCTTCACACCTGTGCTTAGGAGGAAAAAAGGTGGGGAGGGGGTGCAGTTATTCTAGGCATCTTAGGAGTTGTCAGATCAATGTTAATTGTGTTCCAAATTGCTAAGTGTAAAATGACAACTATCTAAGAGAGTAGGTACATAATAGAAGCAGCAAGTATTTAGAAACATGCACATGTGTAGGGAATATCACATGTTATCTGATTAGAATGGACCTTTGTGAGGGATATGCACTGATGCTTTGGCAATGTACTTTTGATTCCTGAATACATAATGTGGACCCCATATTTTTTGGAAAATAAACAATAATACTTATGATTATCTGATGGATAGCTATAGCATTGCCAATGTACTGCAAGCTACTGCATGGAGTTGACTAAGAAATTATCAAAACATGTTATGTAGCTTTGTAATTCCCGGTCCTACTGGGAACATTGTAACTGTAGTAGAGTGCCCTAGTATGAGAATCTTTTTTCCAGTAAACTTCTCTTCTTGGTAAAAATAATAATACTTAAAATATTCTGACTTACTTATGTTTTTACTGGCTTCCTTGTGATAGTGTTTGCTGAATGTGACCATTTAAGAAATCTTTTTTATTTCTATCTCATTATTATTCATTAGATTAACTTCTAATTATTTTTTTTTCTTTGAAAATCACAATATAGTAATACAAATTCAAAGGTATAGTATCTCAATGCACTCTTTGGGACATACTATATAGTTTCTGTCCCTAAAAACATAACAAAATGGAGCTGAAACCAACTTTTAATTAAAAATCAATCTAAAGGCATGAAATAACACCAGTAAAAGGGCTTCTCAGGACATTTCAGGAAAGACAGTCAATGCTTGTTACACAGAAAAGAAGAAAGGAGTGAAGTCTTTTTTTAATTCAGTTTAGCTGTTTATCTGTAAAGCTTACAATTTCCTGAGCACTGGGAATGTGAATTTCATAAATATAATTTTGGAGAGGTGCTAGTTTCTCCATGGCTAGTTCTTCTATTTCAAGGCCAAATATTTTGATCCCCTTTTTTCCACCAAATTAAAACCAATGTTCCTGAATTTGAGTGGTCTCTCCTCAATGGAAATCATGCATTATTTTTTTTAAAGCTAAAGAGAAAAGCCATTTGCAAGACGTGCAGAAAAATGGTACTATTTCTATTTATTTCAGGTGTTCTAGCTCATTTTTTTTTGGCTCTAAAATTACAAATGGTCTTGCATATAAATGCCGAAGTTAGCTTATGTTACTTTTGGTTTTATGGGGCTTTGTTGGATGACCCAAGGTTCAAATGTACGTTTATGGTGTTTCTACCATTAGTTCACACTCTGTTAGCCTGATGATGGTACTTGAGAAGGACTTAAGTGAATAATGGAGTGGCAAGGCTTTACATGTAGCCAAAACATAACATTCAAAGACTCTTGCAGAGACAGAGGCTTCAATAACTGGTACTGCTTTTTCAACTTCTCATTTATATGGAATTTGCTCATGGTATAGATCCTTCCAAGGTCAGTTTCCTTCAGCTGCAATTATTTGCTGAAGTCCTTTTGAGTGGAAAACACTGTTGTGGGCTTCCCACCTGAGAAAACAAAGGACGGTACAGATGCAATCACACCATAGTTGCTGCTTACTGTCACTGTTCCATCAGTGAGTGTCTGAATCTGTCTGGTGTCCGCCTGTGCCACACAGTTTTTATTTAACATTCTTTGATAGCTTTGAGTCCCACTCTGTAGGATATCAGTTTTACAGCAGAAGACACATTAACTAGTAGCTACACTGGTAATCTAAAGACCTGTGATATGTATTCCTGGTGGGTATTTCTTGGGATGAGGTGCTGACTTTTGGAAAATATGTGCCTTCTGTGTTAAGAATAGGAGAAGCATATCTGAAGCTCTTTCACATAGCAAAGTCCAAGCATGCCTTTTCAAATGTGCGTAAGATTACATCTAGACTTGGACATCAGATTGTCTTTTTTTGGTGCCCTTGCAGATTGTTACGCTGTTCTGAATGCAGAAGCAATGTACTCTTACTGGATATATATGTATGTGTGTGTGTGTATATATATTCTACTCCACTGCTAATGACGTTACAGAAAGAAATAAGCTCATCATGCAGGTATACCAATGTAAGATGTCACAGGTAGTATGGCCTGCAATTAAGGCAGCAGTCTGGGAGTCTATAAATTTAAGTATAATTTCCAGTTTTCTCACAGGTATTTCATTTTCTCTATGACTTGATTTCCTGGAAGGAGGTTGCGCTTTCTGGCTCTGTTAAGAATGTTGTAGGATATTGTTTCTTACTGGTGGAGAAAATGCAAAGCAGTCTTTGGAGTCATAATTCCTTAACAACTATTTTGTCCAACAGCCATATTTTTTCTGTACCCTAGTAAAAATCTGTAAATTAGCATGTGATGTGGGACTGCACTGCTATCAGTTTTGCTTATCACAGCAAGTCCAGTGGGCTGCGCACAGGTTTCTCTGAGATACTGCCATGATCTTACTGATACTGTTGCACAGATGCACAAAACAGCAGTTAGCAACTACACCTATTCCCAGCTGTATCTTCTGTAACAGAATACCTACTGTACAGGCACCACTGAAGGGAAAGTATCATTCAGTCTGCTTGATTTCCCTCTCTGACTTCAAACCATATGTCATTTTGATTTAGAAAGGAAAAGAAAAAACATACAACACACCTTTGGAATCGACAACTTGTATTTTCTGAAGGCAAGGGGACACACAGATGGGTTAAAAATCCCCCACTGACAGATCTGCAGATACAGTTGCCATGTGAGTGATTCGTTCATCTCCAGAAATGACCATGCAATACTGGCACAAATGGTTACAATTTAATAAATTATTTCTTAGTGGTCAAATGCAAGATCGGTGGAACAGATACTTCATGCCATCCCAGTTAGGTCATTTTCTTGCAAAGAAGGAATGACTTGGGGATCCACAGGTTACTTGTGAAGTATTTTTTGCTGTGTATGAAAAGACTAAAGCGGTCCTAGAGAGGTATGGAAAGAGATTAATTTACATGATACTGGTAAAAATATTATTTAGTCAGTCAGTGTAGATGGAATGCCCAGCCTTTCTTAAAGAAATTATGTATGGATCATTGCTGAAAAAAGAACATCACGTTGAAAGCATCATGATGTTTAGTGTTGATGTTTTCCAAACAAGACCTCACAATTTTTCATTTCAAAATGATGCTTTTTCTTGGAACTTAATTGTTTTAAAATCAAAAAAATTGAGAGGGTTTTTTTTTTAAATGTGTTATTTTTAAATCCCCCCAATTGTGGTTTTTTTTCTTTGTCTAGAAAATTGGAGATCAGTTATTCATGTGTTCCTGTTGCTTACCTTACCTGTACAGAACTTTTGAAACTCACAGGGCAGCCAAATGAGACACAGGAATGATGCTGGTCCAGCATCATTGAGAGATTGAGAGATGAGTCTATTATGTTTGAGAAGTTTTCCCCATACATATTTGTATTGCTGAAGGTTGTTCTTTAAAAAAGAAAAAAGAAACAAAAACCACACAAACAAAACCAAAGCAAACAAACAAAACCCAGCCACACTGAGACACAGTATTAAAGATATTTGTGTGGGATATTATGCATTAGTTTATGTTCAAAGCTAACTAAAGAGCACCCCTATTTTAAATGTACATATAAACAGACTAACCAGTGTCTGTTCCATCTGTTATTGGAAGGAAAGACTGCACCTGGTTACACTGTTCATTTAGGAAACACATTTCTTGCTCTTTTCAGCTACTTTGATAAATAACGTTTCATATAGCCAAATTTTTCATCGTCTTTCCATTGTCACTGGAAGTATTCCATTCCAAAATTTCTAATTCTGTCTGGAATCTTGTAGTTCTTTGCTATGATAGAATGATTTTGACAGGTTAATTGTATATTTTTTTGTATGCTATCATGTTTACTCTTGCTTTTTTAATATGAGTTAGGAAAAGCACCAGAACTACTTCTCTAGTACCAATTAATTTGCTATTTTACTTGCAGCTTATTTCTCTTTCCCAAGTTTTTAATGCAGTTTCAATATTTTCGATCTCTCTGAGTGGAAATAAGACTTCCAAAACAGTTCTAAGAATTTTAGTTGGTTAATTTTGATACAAGAATGCAAGAAGCCAATAGAGGGAATGTGCTGTTGGGTTGCAGAAGTACTAATTGCTATACTGTTGGTAGAACAGGGAAGGTAGCCCATTAGTTGCCAGTTATCTAAGCCCTGATTTACTAAAAGGCAGAAATGAGCGTTTAATGACTTGAATAGACGTAGTGAAATGAAAATTATTTCATTCAGTCAACCCAATCACTTTCATTTTTCTCTGAATATTACTCTGTCATTACCTCAAAACCAGTGATTGAAATATAGGAAAAGGAATGCAAAAGTTTACCTTAAAAAAAAAAAAAAAAAAAAAAAAAAGGGTAATTCCTGACTACACAGTCGTGATAGATACTTTGGGGGGGGGGGGAGATGTTTAATTGTTTCCATTTTCTGAAGTAAGCCATTAAGTCAATCAGATATTACAATGGAGGGGGAGGGGACAGAATAAGCTGATCAGAGAATCTGACTTCATTGGAGCTGATATGTCATCTTTTTGACAAGAAATCAGCATTTAAAATAAGAGCTGTTTCTATTAATTTATTTTCCTCTGGGAATACAACTGATGACATGCCTTGATGAAGAATATGCTTAATTTGCATTAAAAAATAGGAGAACTATAAACAAATGCAAATCTTACATCTGTCATAATTTTTGTTTCGGTAAGTAGTAAACAATGTCTTATGTGTATCAGAAAAGCGTTCTTGCATTGCAGTTCAGAGTTTTCAGTGCACCCTATGTAAATGCAGCTTGCGTAGTAATAACCTAGGTAGCTACCAGTATGCATATTAGTCCAGCTACAGCAACACTGATTGTATCATGGCAGAGTAAATCTGCCTGCATCTCTGGATAGGGACGAGATCCTGGATGCTGAAGCCCCTAATAATGCCATTTATCAGCTACTGACTTGGCAAGTTTCTTCGTTTCATCAGAGATTTCCCTACTTCTCTTCAGTTGTCTGGGGAGGACTCTGAGGACATGTCTATCAAGATGTTGATTTCAGGAGCATGGCAACTGCTTTGGCACCAATGGCCACTGATTTTCCAGCCTTTCTGATCAGAACTGAATGCTCCCAGGAGGGATGAGATTCACAGGAGAGAGCCATGAAGGCTTAAGGTACTAAATTCAAAAGCATCCATGAGAAGAAATTCTGTTTATTCCACCTCTATCTTTATGTCCTGGGTAGTGAGACCAAGAGTCCTAGAGAATCAGTCAATGTCAGTTTTACTCCATTTCTGAAAGTTATTTTATCCATTTCCCTCAAGAAATTCTCAGCTGTATGTGTTCATCAATTACAAGTAATAGCAGTAATGATGAATTACAGCCCTTCTCAGATGAGAGGAAGGATGCAAATGTCTAATTCTTGGGCTTTTAAAGAAGTACAGATTGAATCTTTCTATTTTAATATGGTGCTATTTCTGATCATGAAAAGCTATTTCTAACTACAAGTGATAGCTTTCCTATTGTAAAATACTGCAAAGGGGGAACGGGAAGAATAGAAGAATGGAAACTTTCCAGTTGAGCAGAACTGATGGAAAACAAAAAATAAGGTTTAATTCTGAAAAAAATTTTACCGATTCTATTAATGAAATTAATAGCCTATAAAGTGATGCAGAAAGATTGCATACTGCTAGTTCCAGTGTGGTTTTTTGTTTCCAATTTCTGTTCTTTAAATATTGTTTTGGTTTTTTTTCTTTATAATGGTTTTGAGATATTTTTGACTGCTTGCTTGTGTATGCTGAAATGATTATGTTCTATGAGAGGCATTGAAAATTCAGTGTAATTGAAAGCAAATTTCTGAGAGAGTGGTAATAGGTAAGGAGCTGCATTTATAACACAAAATATAAATTTATAAAAACCTTTGTCTTCAAAAGAAAATTGGTTAAAGAATTGATAAAGTGACTTCTAAGATATGGCTGTCAATACTTTCTATGTTTGACTGTTGAGCCATTTTGCTCCTGTCTGCTAATAAGATCTCAGAGGAAAAAACTTTTAGAATGTATTGTATCACCCAGTGGTTATCCCAGCAGTTACCAAGCCATTTGCACAGTCTTTGTTACTCCTATTTGTATATTTAAATAGCATGTGGAAGCCTTATGTGGAGGGAAGGAATGAAGATTTAATTCTTTCCTATATTCAGTATAGTCTTTACCTTTCTGCTTCTTCAAAATGTTATTTTGACCAGGAGAAGGGGATTTTAAAGATCTTGACCTTTACATGCCTCGGTGCAGGCATTTCATAAAGATTAGTTCTAGAAGCAGACAGTATGCTCTATAGTTCTACAAACAAACATTCATACAGATTAATTCTATAAAGAAACTAAACAGAGACCTAGAAAAAGAAACGAACTGTATGTTTGTGATGAAAATGGAAATAGAATGAAACTGTGTTCTTGGGATGGAATGTTAAAAGGAGGCAAAAGAATCAAGAGTGCTTTTGTACAGCAATAAAAAGTAGTGAACACCTGAGATTTGACTTCTGTGTGACCTAAAGAAATTATGCACTGGTGATTTTTTTCCATCATTTCTGTTCAAGAATTTTTGAGAATGAAGTGCAGTAGAATAATGCCCCCAAACTTCTATGGTTAATCCTTATCATTTTGAACAGTGCCCATTCTTAAATTCAGAAGAACTAGTGCCAGAGTACCTCTAGAAGATACGAGGCAGCATCATACAGATAGCAGTGTTAAATGTAATTCCCTATTGGTTATGAAAAAATTAGTTCTGTGATACCGATACAGGTGAATATAATCAAAGTTGTGCAGGGAAAGAAGTGTATACTAAAATATTGATTTACTTATCCCATATTTCAGATGGGATTATACACTGGAAATTCTGTCAGCATTATGTATTAAACAGATTTACTAAATTTAATTTAGGCCTCTGAACTTGCAATTCCTTTAGAAAGAATTTGAGAACTTGCAATAGAATTGGAACTGTAGTGGGTGCCAAGGTCTCAATAAACACACATAACCTAATTGTTCATAGCATTAATCATGAATATGCTTCATGCAGTTTACTATGTCTTGTTCTGTAAAAGGGAAAAATGTTCATCAGTTTATCTTAATGCAACTCTGACATGATTAAAAAATTATAAAATACAATGTTAATCATAGCTTGTCAAGGAGATGGCAGGTAAAGGATATATAATATGAAAGAGATGGTTACAATCTACTGCAGTTACATAAAGTGTTTCAAACATTAAAACACATTTGTAAATGCAAAGCGCTGTAGACTATGATCAGATTTACCACTCTGACTCAAGCTTAATGGTCTGGATGTCCTCATGAAAACAGTGAGATCAGTTTGGAGCCAGGTGCCAAGCACAAATAAGGGTATTATACTCTCAAATATTGATTTGGAAAGAGAGGTTTTTCAGTGATGCCTTCTTCAGAAGTTTAAAACCTGATATCTAGAAAATATGGTTTGTTTTGTTTTTTTCACAAGTGCTTAAGTTTTTCCCTGGACAACTACAAACTTGCCTCCTCAGATTGTGAAATGGCATCTCACAGTATTATTTAAGTAGTGATTTGGGGTTAGTACATACCCCCACTGGATCTCAAGTTACAACCTAATTTTACACTGCTGCAGAAGCAGCCAGGAAGTGTAAGGCTGTGGCTGTCTCTGTCAGAAAACTGTGCACAATAGAACTAACTCTTGCCACTTAAATCTCCATGAAAAAGGAGTTTGTGTGTGGCTATGTCAGAGTCAAGCTTCCTTTTTAAAGCATAATGTATCTCTGGTCTCAGTAGTCACAGCAAAGACTTGAGGCACTTTTTGTGGTTGAAGTTAACCAGATTCTTCCCCTGTTCTTCCCTGCCTCCCCCCTGCCTTTGAAATCTCACCAGTGATAGCACTTAAATGTAATTGGTAAGCTAATTTTTAAGGACTACCAGAGAGGCTAAGAAAGGGGGAATAGAGTTCATACTACTTCCCTTTGTCTCACATTAATTAGAGCATTGAAAATGATCTTCAGTGTACCCTTCTGTGCTGGGCATTGGCATGTTGATTTTTACCATGGCAAGCAAAAAGAAAATTGTATTTCCAGTACTCAGCAAGAAATGTCTATGACTATGGCGTAAACCAATGATACATATTCTAGCTTGAAACTAATGTTCAAATTTCAAGAAGTGCTCTGTTACAAAAATTATTAAAGTTGCTAGTATTTCATCTTTCTCTATATTTTCATCTGTTGGGGTAAGTGTGGTGTCAAATCCTTAACAGACCAAACTGTCCTCTCTTTAGTACCTTCTCCCCTTGTATTTAAATGGTGATCTCAATGCTTACACAATTCTAAAAAGAGAGAAGCAAACAAGCCAAAGGAAAAATAAAATTTAAAGAAAACACCAAGAAGTAGATGCCATCTGCCAATTAACTTGTGATAGTCCCAAGTATATGATTATCTTTTCTGTACGGTAGTGAAGATCTGTCGCCTTCACGTCAGTATTAGTGATGAAGTGCTGATCTTGGTGAATGTATTTAATGTGTAATACTTGAGGGTTTATTAGAGTTGCTGCCTGGAAGTAAGTTAAAAATAAGAGAAACTTGACTTTAGAAGTTTGGGGGGTGGGGGTGGGCAGGGTGTGTGTGGGAGGAGGTCTCAGCCCAAATCTGTCTTTTAATTTGTCACTTGCAGTCTAGGAAGGTGTTTGGGGCACTGTCAGCACCTTGTTGTCTTTCTCCATTTGCTTAAACTTTTTCAGGACTATCTACATGAAATTTAATAGGAATTCACCTGTAGATACCAGTTCATTTTTTTTTTAAGAGAAATGTATTTTGTAGTAATTCTGGAAAAGGAATTTTATCTGGATAGTCTTCTTAAACGTGTGGCTTATTTGCAGGGAGAATTTGAAATGAACAAACAGCTGAGAGACCTTCAGACTAGATGTGTCTGTGCGGAAGGAGGAGGAGAGCTCTATAGACTGTCTAAATTGAGTTGGTTGTCTCTTGTGCTAGGTTTAAAAATGATTAAGTTTGTCAGTTCAGGGCAATTACTGCTTGACTCAGTGGCACAAAGAAACATTGTTTTCTTTTGTATTTCAGTTTCTAGTTGTTGCTTGTTTTGCTATGAAAATCCCAATTCAAAGAAGAAGGGGAAAATGAATCCTGACTAAACTGTGACAAAAGAGCTGAAACAAGTACTTGACAGCAATTATAACATATCAAGGCTATACTTTTCAATTCAGAAGCAATGACAAAAAGGAATTTTTCCTTACGACTTTTGTGTCATCTTTTAAGTTTAAAACATGGAATAAGCTGCTGTCAACCAGCTTTAAAGACTATTTCTTTTAAAGATTTAAGGAAGACATTCCTTTAACCTGAATCCAGGTCAGAAGACCCATACGAGGAACTTTGATTTTAAAGGTTTGCCAAATGATTGACCAAGACTCTTTTTTGGGTCCAATCTACATAGTACTTGAGGGAATTTGCTAGCAGTGTAGTATGCTGGTGTCACATATTACCTGCACACTAGTCAGTAACCCTGGGTGTTACAGACTTCATCATCTGGAATAACCATGATGATAATCACAAGTGCACCGTTCCAAAGAAATTAGAAAGCTCTTTATACTCTAAAATTCATCAGTTGCTTTCCTTAACATTGCATTTGGTAAGGTTCTTCAAAGATGATATATAATGTATTGGTATATGATACTATCTACGTGCATCTATTTGACTTGATGTTGTAAACTTAGTTTTTTCATGTATGGAAAATACAGTTTAGCAGAGGACACAGTTAAATTCACCAACACAATTTTGGCGTATTTTTTAGCCTTTTGGCCTTCAAAAGGCCAACAAGATGTTTGAATTTAACAATCATTCCTAAAAAAACCTGAATAAATTGTGCCTACTTTCCTGTCATAGCTTTTTTCTTTTGAGGGTATGAATTAAGTTCGCAAGTACAAAAGTCTAGTATAGTTATCTCAATGCAGTTTATAACTTAAATATCTGTAAGGTGACTTTCCTTTCTTCTCCTTCCAATTTTCATTAAACAAGCTGACAGAGGAAAATTATTGGACTGGTGAAACGATTTGTCTGACATCCAATCAATATATATGAAAAGGCAGAGATAAATGATTGTTTTGCTATAATTTGCGTTATAGACACTAGCTTATCAAATGATGCTCTGTAATCACTGCTTCTCAACGAATATGGCTACATTTTGGCTGTGGTTATGTGGCACAAAGTCATCTGCCTTCCATCCTTGTAGTGGAGTGGTATCTGGGAGAATCTGTCCTCCTTCTAAGAAAAAGATGGTAAAAAAAGAAACCACATTTCTAGGAGTGGCATTTTGTTCTGCCAACCTGTGTGAAAGTTCTGCTGTCTTCAAGCTGGAAACAAACTTTTTTTAGGCAATCTTAACTAAAAGGCCTGCAGGTGATGTTGAAATGTGAATGGTAAGACTTGCCAGGAAATTCAATGGAAGAACAAACTAGTTTTAATGCTCATATTAAAAAAAAAAATCAAGATATACTGATAATGCAATTTAAAAATATTCTAAAAAACATGGAGACAGTCTTGCTTTTGTTATTTGACAGTTAATTTACTCTTAAGAGTTTTATATTTTTATATTTTTAAATGATAGTTAAAGTAATTTCAGGTTACCCTATTACTTGTGTTTTACACGCTGATTAATGGGATAGCATATATGTGTTTTGTAAACTTTCATCAATGTCTGTGAGGCTACTGATGCTTCTAGTTGTTCTTTGCATTGTTGTTCCATGCCAGCTTACAAAAGGTGAGACTGATCCTGAAGCACAGTGAGTACTGGTCGATAGATTGGGGAAGGAATAGTCCAGAGGGTGAGTTGCAGATACTAAAAGGATGCTGATTCCCTTGTCCTCCCAGGTCTGCTTTCCTGCTCTTTTGAGGAAAGGCTATTCTGGTTATTGAATACTTTGAGTCACTCTTCAGGGATTTTTTAGTTCAGAGGCTAATCTAATTTTAATATTGTCACACAAAAATTAAAAGAAGCCTCTAAATAAATAACATATTAGTTTATTTGTTTTTTCAATATGTTTTGTTCCCAGCTTTTACTAAAGCAATTATACTGGGAAGAAATCCAAACTTAACGTGCTTCAGAAAGAAGAGTGAAAGCTGTGAGCTGTTAACAGTTCTAGAGGGCTGACATTTTAATTAGCTGCAATTAATCAGTAAGTTAAGCAAGTTGCTAACATACTGCCACTTCAGTATGGTATTTAAATGACTTTTTTTCCCCAGTTTATACAACTATCAACTTTTTTTAAAGTTTGTAATAAACTGTGATACAGACCATGTTTTCATCTGTTTTTTTTCTGAGGAATCTGAAGTTTTACATGGAAGTTATAAGACCCTGAGCATTTCTTGGCAATGTCATATACTCATTTTTTTCATTTCCTATCTGTTTTATTTAGTGGATAATAATTACACGTCTAAAAAATGCTAATAAGTATACCAATAAAAAGATGGAGTCTTGGCTACAATTTTAGCCTGCTGGCATAGTTCAGTTCAGACCTATCATTTGAGAGAAGCTTAATATCGCAGTTGTAAGAACTAAGTTCAGGAGCTGAATCCCCATTTTGAAGTCCTTTAATGATAATCCTTTAGGGTAGCTGTCTATCTGAATGCCTGGATGAAGAACAGTTTATGTTTTCAAATATTTTTTGATCAACTGATACAAACAAAAGGGAAAAGAGAGAAGGAAGGGAATTGATTGGTTGTAAAACCTGAATGTACCACGTAGGGATTTTTTTTCGCATTTATTTATTTTTAGCAAAGACTCTTAAAGGTGTATTGAAGGATAGAGTCTTTCGATAAGTTTAAGTGTATTTCATATATTTTCATAGACCATCTGGATGATGAATCTATTGTAAAAGAAGTGATCTCGCTACTAGTGATTTCTGTCAGCAGCAAATCTGATTTTAGCAAAAGCATCATGGATTTTGGAAAAATGTATTCTGAAAATATAACTGAAGAAAAAAAAATAAGACTTGGTAATTAGAATGAATATCAAAAATTGAAAACATTTGGAAATGCCAAATGTAACCTTATACAGAAATTCTTCCTCTATGTGGAACATCATTTCTTAATCCAGTCCAAGTCCTCTGTCATAATTTCTCTCAATTGCAACAATACACAGTGAGGCTTTTAACTATTTTAAAGATGTAGGTTTACTGCTTAAGAAAATACAGGAAAAATTAAATTAAACATGTGCAGAAACACTTCCTGTAAGTTAAAGCGTATCAGATGAATGCAGTGATGAATTAATGGCAACAAAATAGACAAGCTAAGTGGGTTTTTTTCTCTGGAAAATACGAGGAACAATGACTTCTTTCTGCTTTTCTAGTTTCAAATATAATTGAAAAATTAAAAGGTGGAATTTCTGGTAACACTTCTGAAACAAAGCATACAATTTAAGTTAATCTCTGCTTTATGTCCTGTTCTTCTGTTACCTGTGGTAATGGAGGGCTAGGGAAATGTGTATGCTTGCTCTCTTAGCATGGTTGCTAAAGATCCCCTCCTTTCTCCTCAAAGACTGGATTTTTTGAGGGGCTTTTGATCATACAGACAAAAGTAGAATTGAGAATTATTGTGTGCTGCGTAAATACATCATGAATCTGCATAATGGAATTTAGCATTTTTTAATTTTTCTCAGAAAGAAATTTTTAGGGAGTTGCTTCATATACATCTGAAAGTTAAAGCTGTGTGCATGTAAGACTTTTTGGGTTGATACTTGAAACTTTTTTTGTCTATGATAAAATGAGAAAGTATTGTTTTGTTCACAAACAGGATTTTCAACTTGCATGTCTATCCTTTGATGATGTTAATTAAGTTTTGTCATTTTTATGATTTTGAAAAACAGAGACTGTAATTTTAAAAGTTTAGTTCGATTTGCTTCTTTTAACCCAGACATCAACAAAATGAAAGAAATTCAGCAAATACTTTTGGCTGAATCCAAACATCAGTTTTCAGCAAATTAAATTAACTTTTTCATAAAAGTTCCCAATGTGCATATGTGGGTTCCTGCTGAAATATGTATAAATGTGGTCCTTGGGATAAATATTTAGTTTTGTTTTGTAGGTGATGAGTTGTCCCTTTGAACAGAAAATATTTTAAACTAATTATTTGAAAATCTGTTCAGTTCATGGCTGAAGGTGATTTTTTGAGTCTCCACCTCTGCCTCTGCTTGATTCCACAGCATATACTGACTGGAAATTTTAGTCAGCTTTAGTACAGGAAATTTACTCAAGTTTGTGTCAGGGATTTGAAAAATAGTTGGCATTAATTAGACTCCTGTTATTCAGAAATAGATGAATCAATGGCAAGGGAGGAGGAGGGCTGTGTAGAGCTGTGCTCACAGCAGGTCAAGCATTAAGTTCAGTAGTGGTGAATATATGCAGCAGTATATGTAGTATTGAGACAGTTTTCAGAAGAGTAATATGTCTGATTTGCCAAAAGAAAATCTGAAAAGGAGAAGAGCATTGAGATTCAAAGTGTTACTTTGGGTGTGGTAGAAAAAAATGTATTATGTTTTAAGTAAAGCAGAAGGGCTTAGGTAGACCAATTCCAAGAACGTGAGGTAACTTGAGTTTCCGTTGTTTATCTGCCATAACTGCGCCTTGCTATATCTTGTTAGTACAGTTCCCTGGGCTTATATTTCTTGTCTTGAGGATAATTCTAGTATCTCTGAATTTGTGGGGGTGCCTGTTTTTTTTATTAAACCAGGTCATTATTTGCATACTCAGCTTCAGTTTCATATTAAACTCACGTATTTTTCATTTTTCAATAATTCATATTAATTTAATGTATTTTATAACATATAGATCCTAGTGGACCTGAAAAAGCAATAAAATACATATATACTACCTGAGGAAGTTACCTTCTTGGCCCTTAGAGTGCAAACTCTGCTTGCTTATGAACACTCTTGTCAGCTTTACATACGGAAGAAGAATGGCCTTGTCACTGAATCAGGTGGCATAGTTCTTGTTCCTGAGTCTGCCTCAAACTTTAACTGTAAATATTTACTATGTTCATATGTACAAACAGATTTTTTTTTTTTTTCTGGTAAGGGTCTTACAGGCTAAATCTAAATTTGCTGGAAGCAGTGACAGCTCATGTATTCTTTCTCTGTAGGATATGCGTCATGGAGTAGCGCTTCTAGTGCAAGAGCGACTACGCTATTGCACACTGTTGACTCATACATAGCTAAATTCCTTTTTACATGTTATTCCATCTTCTTTGTGCGACAGCCACAAAGTCAGCTTCTAGAGCTAGGTGAGGTTGAATTCATGAAAAAAAAGAAAATTAAAAAATTAAAGAAGTCCTATTAATAGATTTGTTACATGGCACATCCTATTTGTTTTCCTGTGATGGTATGCGGTAAATGACGCATAGTTATAATATGTCTTAGAATGAAGAAAAAAAGCGGGGGAGGGAGAAGTCCCATGTTAATTACAGCTGTTAGAACCCTGTCATTTTGTACGTCTGGGCTTTCTAAAACTGTACCTATGCAACTGTAATGTTGCATTAACTTTGTGGAGCTGTTTAGTTCCTGTATATACCATGTTAGTAACACTTCAGTCTGAGCTTTTCCAAGAGATCAGCTTGGAGACATGCATTAATTATAGAAGTCCCACTGGTACTAGAGACTATTAGATGAAGTTTGTATGAATTAATTTCTTTAAGCACTGAAACAAACACCTTACCACTATTAGTAGATTTTTTTTTCAGGTAATGTTGTTCCATAGTTGGTCCTTTTTATCCTAGCAGGTCATTCAGTTACTAAGCCAAACTGTGAAGCCTTTTTTATGGCTGAGTTCTGTTTCTCACATGATTGCTCATTCAGTGTTTGGCTCTGATTAATGGTCTACTGCCCGTCTGTTCTAATGTTAAATGAAAAAAGCATTCTAGTGGCTGTGGCATTTGGTGATAAGTAGTTAAGACTAAATAGAAGATGTACTGTGCATCCCTTGGCTACAGAGTTACGATTAGATTGAGCTCAGCCTGCAAAATGCTACTGAGGATATTGCTGCTCTGCTGTAGTGATAGAGCAACTCACATCAAAACAGCATGTGTTGCTGCTTATCTTGCATTGTACACTGCGGCATTCTAAATACACCGGACATACTGAATACTATGGTCTTTTTTTTCTTCCTTTTTTTTCCCTAGATTTATAAAAGTGGGAAAGGGGGTAGAATGAGTCTTGCTGCCTGCCAAGCCATTGTAGTACTTGCAGCAAGTGTTAAAAGCCATAGATTTTTTAAAAATATTCTTTTTTATTTTTGTGAAGAGTTTGTTCAAGCTTTCAGACAATTTACTTTTCAGAGTTCTTATGCTTCACCCTTCTGCTGAAACACAACAATGCCACTGGTTAACCTCATGACGTATTTTAAAGCAATCGCTTTCCACACACACACTGTATTTTTACTCTGCAATGCCTATGTTGGAAATTCAGAGGCTGCATTTTTGATGTTTCAAATGGATGAAAAATGTGAGGGAAACACTACTCTAATGTTTCATAAAGCACAGGCTATAAGATTTAGGAATTAATTATTGATTGAGAGAATGCACATATTTAAGATAAAGCACAGTGTCTTGATTCTAAATAACCAAAATGGAATGAGTGATACAAAAGTTATCAGAAGCAGAGGTGGATTGTTTCAACTGTTAGAGGTATAATGCACCTTTTCTACCAGGACACAACTGCCAACAGCAAGGGCCAGGTTGAAATTTAAAGTGATATCTAGTAAAATGCCTAGATACCTGCAAGAATTAATCTCAAGAGCACTGAGCTCATTTTTTCTTCTTGCAAATTAACTGACTCAGCAAACAATATTTCATTAAACAAATAACATAAGGGCTAATTCCTTAAGTATAGCAATAATTTTGCAGTCCTCTTTAGCAAGGCAACAGCTAGGCCAGCTGACTGTTCCCCACTCCTGAACTAAAACCTTCCTTACTTTGGGAACTGTGGACTCCTGCGATTCAACAAGGCCCAGTTCAAGTTGCCAGAGCTTTGGTGCTGTGACCTGGGGCTTCTGCCACTCTGCCAGATGCTGTTTCTTGCTCCACTTGCTATGCTGCTTCATTCTTCTGCTTACCACAACTACTTCTCTTCTCATCTTTTAGCTGCCCTGCCTCACCACTGTGTCTTTTGCTAGCTGTTTCTGTTGGTTTAGCTTTTAAGAAGAGCACATGAAGCACTACTATGCCCTTAATGTATACAGAATACTGGTAATCAGCTTCTCCCACTTCATGGACTCTTAAAAAAGTCTTGTGCCATTTTTTTCCTTGCAGTCTGACACAGAAGTTATGAGCTCAGATTAACGTGAAGAATCAGTCCAGGCCTAGTTACTCTATGGAAATCTGGAAATTATGTCTAATGCAGTTAAGCTGTATTTCACAACTTTTTTTTCATATTGATATGCATTTCTTTTTACAGAAATTCTTCTCAAAGTTACGTAAAATAAGTACATTTCAGAGGTTCCCATTTGTCCCTCTCATCTCCTCTTCTCTCCAGGAAATGCTCTTACTTTATCTACCTCCTACCCAGTATGGGATTTCTTTTTGTTGAGGGATGGGGGAACACATCACTGCTGTAAGTATAGATCTCATTTCTATGTCAGCAACAGGTTCTTTTAATTTTTATTTCACATGAATGCTAAGCAAACAATAAAGATCCAACTACAGTACAATATGAATGTAGCCTTTTAAATTTTTTGAGCAGCATATTCTTCTCTCTTTGTTTTTTTGTTCTTGTGGTTGGGTTTGTTTTTTTCAGTTCTGGATGCAAGCAGGCAGTCAAATAACAAAATTTAAAGTTATATATTTTTCTCCCTTTTTCTCCCAACCTATGCTATTTGTATAAAGCCATTCATGAAAAGAGAAGCAATTTAGTTCATATTTCTCCTGCCAACCATCATGTTACTGTAGCAGCAATCCAGGAAGGACAAGGCCTCATATTTTTTCCCAGTAACATTTCTATACCACTTGCTGAGGACTACATGGTCCTTGAAAAGAAAACCTGTATATGCTACGGGCATCTAAAGGGTAATAAAATAGTAGGAATTTGAGTGCTTTCTACCAGAAAACTGGAGTGAATTTTGGATTGTTTGTTTTCTGTAGTAGTTTGATATTGAAACAGTAATAAATATTTTTTTAATGTATTTATAAAAAAATTATTTATTCTTGCTAAAAATTTATTGTTCAGGATTTCCTTGACAGGTTTTTTATTTTTCCCAATTGCATAAGTAAGATTTGATTATAGCTGTGTCTGTAATGCTAAGGGAAAGCCTTTTTATATTGCCTCAGACTTGGACAGAGTTATGTAATAAATAATTAAAAGTATTGTAAATCTTACTGCAATGTCTTTCCAAACTGTTACAAGGTAGAGTAGCAAAAAAAATAAATAGGTATTTTTGATCCTGTTTCCATTGATGTAAAATCAATTAAATTGCTTTCCTATAAATAAGACTCATGAAGTTGTACAACTAGTGGTATATTCTGAGAAGTTTGGGGAAAAGTAGAACAGACTTGTAATGAATATGTTTCAGTTTCTGATACAAGTTTTATTGACTCTGAGGAAAAATATAAATCCAGCAACTTATCCTCAGTCCTCCTCCTATTTCTCATATAGTTCATAGAAATTGAGGATTGGGATCAACCTCAATAGATGGCCAAAGTTGTATTGATCATCTCCCTGAGGCACAGTATCATTTCTTTCTTGACTGTTTATGGATTCCACAGTTCGCTGGATTGCCTATCCCATTGTTTCACTATTCAGATGGTTACAAAAATGTTCTTATTTTTATCTGAAAATCCATGACATATATATATATATACACACACATTTTTTACTACTTGGATATTCTCATTTGATATGAAGGCAATTACTTTCATATGAGGCATATGCAGTTTTAATTTTCTCTCTCCATAACAAATTGGCAAAGAAAATTCCTTCATACATTTATTGAATTGAAGTTTTTGTCCTTTTTACAGGAAATTAATATAAACATGCAAAACCACAAAAGGCATTTGTTCAAAGCAAGCAGAAAGGAGAAAGTGATTTGATAAAACAACTTCCTTTATCCCCTTTTTTGCCAAGGACTAGTCTGTACTAGTCCCTGATTTGACTCTTGAACTAATTTTAGATAAAAAATGTTCACATACATGTTTTCTACAGGTTTCAAAATACAAAATTTGCAAATACGATGAGGACTCCATGAAGATACTCCAGGAGAAGCCGAGACATTTACTGTCAAAAAAAAAAAAAAAAAAATCTATTTTGTGCATTTATCAAATCACCCCTCTGTTCAAGATAATTTAACCAGTATTTTAGCAGATGTGCTGCACCTCACTCTCCTGTCTGTGAGGATAAGGAAAAATATGGAACAAAATCATTTTGTTTGAACTCAAATGGAAATTCACTCCCCAAAAAAGCAGAATGTGGTGGCAATTTGAATTGATCATCTTATTATACTTATTAATCAAAATAATATGAAGTCCATCTCCACAGCACAAGGTGGCAAACTTGTATACAGCTGTGCATTAGGGAAATTCAGAAATGATGTGAAAGATACTACTGATTGCTTCGAACAGTTTTTGCTCTCTGACTTGGCTAGTTACACTCTGACTCCCCTATCAGGGAGCATAAAAGGTTATTGTGTAGAAGTTTATGGGGCAAGAAGGTGGAAGATGATGTCTGACTCAGTGTTTTTATTCAGCTGATGATCTTTATTTCCCCTTCTTACACTTTTTCTTTGAAGCTGATAGGTGACTGTACTCATTTTGAATTTGTGTTCCTCTGTCTACCCTTGCTAAGAAGCACAATCACTCCCCCTGCCATGGGAGTCCAGTTCTGTATTGAAATATTGCTCTAGGATAAGATTAAATATCTATTCTCCCCCTGAGAACTTTCATGACAGAGGATAGGCTCTGAGTTTACATATGATGTGCACAGACAATGTGGTACTAGATTATGGATGGAATATTTATGGGTAGTAGACAAAATTCATAATATACTTTTAAAAAATGGCAGAATTATCTTATCCAAAATAGTAAGATGCACTGTAAGTAAGAAGACTTACTTATCTGTAGGTTCACGTATTAAAATAAACTCCTTTTATTTAGTAAAGAATATAGCACATGGAGAATTCTTATTCCCTGTTACAAATGTTGCTGGATTACAGGATGCTTGAATTAAAGGGTGTGCTTAAATATTTTTGTGAATTATAGTCTTGACTTGGTGTGACTGTGAAGTCGTGCCTGAGTAAACTAATAGCAGCGAGTATAAACAGTAAATAATTCAGATTTGTACACAGTTCTTCCCCACAGACACTGAGTGGCTTATGTTCTTTATCCACTTAGTTTCTTGTGTTAAGGTATCAAGCAATTGCTTAACTTCCTTTAACTTATATGGCAAAGCCAATCTTTTTTTACCATGCCTATTGAATTATAAATAATGTTCATCTGAATTATAAAAACAAACCCCCAAAACAAAACCCCAAAGACCCTGAAACCAGAACCTGTTGCAATGTCTTTTGTTGTTCATAATTTTCAGCAAGGTCCCCTATCCATTGCATGCAGAAGTAGTGCAGAACTCCTGTTGCATGTTCAAATTGATTTACAGCTGATATATTTTGCCAACAATACCCCTGTTATCATACCTGGCAACTGTACCAACATGGCTGATCCAGAGATGTTATTCTGCTGTTACACATTTGTACTGAGTATACAGAATGGTTTTTTATTTTCTTGTCTCACCCTAATCCTCTTCATTTCATGCCATCTGTTGAACAAGAGGGTTTATTCTCCTTCTGCTGTATCTGTATTTAATATAAGCAGAAGATGCTTTAACTGAGGTGTTCTTGAACTATCAGTTATCACAAGTTGTCAAGCATGAAGCTTAAACCTTTAAGGCTAGGTATAGAGTGTTTTGTTTCCTAGGAGACAGTCACATCCTTGAGTGGGGCTAAAAAAGCCTTCAGGAGCATCTGATATTTGGCCAATCTAGTACTTTATCTGAATGGCTAGAATATCTTACTTCACCATTTTTTTGTGTGAATATCTATGGAGAAGCGTTTTGTGATGGTGCATTAAAACCCTTACAATATAAGCAATGTAGAGATGTCAACTCCAATAACATCATAGTGTTTTAAAGAAAAAATCTAGCCTATTTTCAAAAAAATTGCTTACATTGAGTACTGAGTTGAAAATCAGTGTAATAACTCTGTAATCACAAAGGTTAGAATGAATTGAACTGTATTAATTAAACAGTGTTGTTAGGGTTCCCACGCAATGCAGCATTCTGATGGGATTTTGGGGCCCAGGTTGAATATATGTGTCATTCTTGTGCTTTTGGGTTCTTCCCCTCCTTTTTCCCCTCCTTGAAAAATCAAAGTGCAAGTAACTGAACTAAAACTTCTGATTGTCCTTGGTTTCTGGGGTTATTTATGCTGCAGTTGTAAATTAGCCTCAGAGACGGTCAGTATCAGGTCTTAGTGATGGCTTGGTTTTATCCATCACATTTGGGTGAGCCCCCTTTTAAACCCAAAAAGGCCAAAAATTCACCATCTGGCTTTTTCACTCTCTCAGTTCCCTTTATAGCCCTGATGCACTTTCTGAATTGCTGTTTTGCCTTCAGGCAGAACAAATGGTATAGGAGGGCTTATATGTGTCTATTGGTGGGTACAGGATATTAAACTCCTCCATGCTCTTTTTCACCAGAATTTTACTATTCCTGCATTTTGAAGTTTCCCTTTGTCACCCTGGCATTTTAGGTAAACTTTTGGATAGTCCAGCTCCAAACAAGTGTGCAGTGATGGCAATTTCTGTCAGTCATCTAGGAAAGCAAATCAGTGATGGAACAGAGTTTGAATGTGCTTATGCTAATTTGTGATGCTGAGGGGACTCATATATGGCAGTTTTCTGCACAAAGGGAACCCTTCAGGCCTACTGATTATCCAAAAGTTGTACTTAATTTTTTTTAATACTTACCTTCTAAGCTCTCTATTTCTTTCCTCCCAAGGTCACTCATAAGAAAGGGTCTCTTTACCTGAGCTTTTTTAGAGAAATTAGCTAACTGCTTTCAGCTGGATCTGATAGATGACCACCTGATCCCCAGCTAATGGGGAGGAGCTGCAGAGTGAGAGAGCAAGCAAGCAAGCTGGGAGAAATATTCAGGGGATTCATAAAAAGCTCACAAGCTCTTGTTAATGCTCTACATGTATATTTTAATATAGTGTTAGGAAAGAGTCATGCTTTGCAACTTCTAGTGCACCTCATTGCCCAACTTACTATATAAGTGCAAAAGCAATTTATAGACTGCAATTGGTCAAAAACTTCTGCAGCACGATGTAAGAAAGTTCAGCCTGTTCCTGAGTTGCTCTAGCTAGCAACTCATGATATCTACTCTTTGGCTTATGCTAGTGATAGTGCTCCATATTCAGTGAGGAAGAGTGGAAGAGTACTTTAAAAGTACTTGTCTTGAGTTTCTTTAACAGGGGACAATGTGAAGAAACTGTAGTGCTGTAAAAAATATTCATCTCCTGAATAGCAAAATGGACTTCTTTAAGAAAAGCAAGCAAAGAATCCACCTTTCTTCATACAGGGTGAATAGCTGGAATATACAGAAAATTATATTGCAAAAACATCGATTAGCAGTAGTATGTCTTATCATATAGGTCATTTATTCTGGAATTTCCATCATATTAGTAACTACCTGGATAAATCTCTTATTAAAAGCAAATTAAAATAGTTACTTTGGGTCTACTTAGAATATATGCTGAAAGAGAGGGGCTAAAATTTCTATGTCCTGGGGGTTGAATTACATTAGCTTATTGTTACTGTATTATGAAACAGATTTTATATAATTGTACTATTGAATTTTGAGTAGTACTCTGACTCATCAGCTGCTCCTTTAATATTATAGTTCCTCCCCATATTTAGTATGAAATCATAAAGACTCACACAGAACCTTAGTCTCAGATTTTGTATTATGTTAGTGTTACATGCATTTGGCAATGTTTGAAAATAAAAATTACAAGATACCTGTTAGTAATGAAATACCATACACAGTTTTTCACAAAACAAACTTAACTTTTTTCCTTTGTGAGTAACATTATTTTCATTAAGAATTTAAATGAAATTGTAATTATATGCACAGAGTTTGGAATAATAAAAAAATTATTTTATCTGCAAAAGAATTCTAAAATTGAGTAATTATAGCATCTTTAATTGCATATTCTATGTTTTTAATGTTTTGTGCACATGCAATATGAAGTAGAGCATTGACAGAGGCTCATAGGCTTTAAGGATACTGGTTGTTTCTCTCAGCTTGTAGTTGCTTTCCTCTTCATCCTCTCCTGCAGCTGCTCCTGATTAGCTGAGTATCAAGTGGCCTTGGTCGCTTATCAAATCCAGCTGGGAAGTTGATTCATTTCTCTAAAAGAGCTCAGGTAAAAGGAGATATTTTCTTATGAGTGGGCCTGGAGGGAGAGGGATAGAGAGGTTATAAGCTGATCAATTAGCTGTAGAGGAAAGTGTATCTTCTGGAGAACCTGAGTAGGCATGAAGGGCTTAGAAACTCTGATGAGTTCATCCTTTGCAAGAATGAGAAGAATAAAGATAGTTGAGATGAAGTGAAGGCTTTTATGTTCTGATTTTCTTTGAAGTGTTTTTGTTTGTTCTCTGTGCTCTGACTGGAAGAGATAGAGGTATAGTTGCCTGAGGTAGGCACTAAGCTAAGCCAAGTGACTGATGATGAGAACTAACTTGGGAATAAAAAGCTGGAAGAGAAAGTCTGTGCTTTGCCAGGGAACGAGCAGATGGTTTCTTTAGGGAACCAAAGTGACCAGTTTCTGAAACCAAATCAGCAGTGCTGAGGTATTAGAAGCACTGAGTACATCTGCCTGGTCCCTTGGAGTGCAAGGGTGTTTAAGGAGCCCAGAACAAAACGTTTGGTTTCCTTACCACTTGTTCTGGAAAGTTAGACACTCTAAACTTATTCAATGCTAAAGTTGGTTTTGGTAAAGGGGGGGGTGTGTGCTCTGACTGCTAAAATGTAAAGTAACTGAGTAATCAGGTTCCTCATATCAATCAAAAGGAGTATTGCTGGAACTGATCCATTTGTTCATAACTTTGCTATGAAAGCTTGATTCTGATACAAAAAGGTCTTAGTGTAATTTACAATTCAATTTTTTATGTAAAAATGGCTTTAAGCTGATTGTGTCTCTGGAAAGAAGGAAAGCTAGATGAATGGGTGAATTCAGAGGGCCTTCCAAGTCCTGTTATTTGTACCTACTTTGTATTTTTGTATTGGAAATAATAGGAATGTCGCTAAGGATTGCAAGAAGTTCCTTAGAGATGTTCCAGACACAGTGTACTAATTGAAGTTCAGTCTAACTTATTTTTGTCTTTGTAGTCCATTTTGTACTGTCAATTTGAGGCAAATAATTGTTTTGTTTCATTGTAGGGAAAGGTGAACACGGAAAACCATACCCTCTTACAGAGGAGGACCATGATGATTCTGCTTATAGGGAAAATGGCTTCAACATATTTGTTAGCAACAATATAGCACTGGAACGATCCCTGCCAGACATCCGACATCCTAAGTACGTAAATTGTTTCCTGGACTATTTGATTTTAAGTTTTTGTCTTTGTATATCTCTAAATAACCTGTTTTCCCGGAAGGTCAAACATAAACTCTCAGTCAACAAAAAGTGACTATTTCATTAAATAGGAAGTGGAAAATTTATCACTGTTGTTGAATCATTTGCTCTTATCTGTCTTCTAAACTGACCTCTGATCTTATTAGTAACACATTAAGACTACAGAAGACCTCTTTTAATTGCAAAATTATTTTCGTGGCATTTCTGGGTAGTGATTTGTTAGGCAGTGATAAATAACGTTTCACATAGGTTTTCAGGTTCTCATTTGGTAATAGCTGCAGATCTTTGGGCTGGGGGGCAGGGTGACAAGTTGCCCAAAATTTTTGGCTAAACATTTGGACCAATGTTTTCCAAAATGTTTCTTTTGGGTTTTGTTACATAAAAAGTGAAAGCAGTCCAATAGCTACAGCTTACAGGTGCTGATACTACAGCTGATTTATGCAGTATAGAATTAAGTAAAAACAGAATGAGCAAAGATGAAATGCATATGAAGAATTTGGGGGGGGTTGGATGATGGTATTGTTCCTTAGTAGCAGTAATATCCTACAGAGAAATAGCATAAAAATTATTCTGGAAAATAACCACTAAGCTAAAAATGGTCATGCAGTTCTCAGTGAACATAACTTTCTTTTCATGTTCCGTAATTTTGGGCTCCCTTATACAAAGAGTAAAGCTTTCTATCTGTAACAGGAAAGGGCATGTATGCCTTTCTAGGCTTCAGGCTTTAGTCCTCTAGAGTCATTCTGAGCTCTGAAGATAGGGATGATTTATTTGTCTCTTTATGTGGTGATTTTCCCTCTCTTAATTGGGTGTTATGCAAGTAGTGTATGGGGGAAAGGTACAGGAGTGTGACAAAACTACTTGTCTCCATGACTAGGTTTGTATTTTTCTTCGGGTATAACTCCCTTTATTATACGATGTTTCAGGTTAAGATACCTACTCACTTCTTAACCTATACAATTTTGCTGTGTGAATTAGTTTGAAATGCTTCAGGGAACTGAACAGAACTTGAGTGCTTGACAGAAGTTCTTGTGGGTGGGGGGGTGAAGAGAAATATCATGGTAATTAACACTTCTTGTTCCATCAAATGTGGAACTGTCCTTTTCAAAGAATGAACGGTATATAAATGTTTGCAAAGTAAGATTTAAAAAAAATTAATTAACAGTGGAGGAATTAAAAAAAAATCTTTTGTTGAAGGCATTTCTTATTTAATTGCCATGTTGGATTGTTTTGAGAAAGCACTGTTTATCTGTTAATTTGTGTGTATTAGTATTGTTTGCATAGAATTAAGTCAAAAGAAAGAACTTTTTTTAACAACCTCTATGTTTTTTATACTTGGTTTGCCTTCTAATTTGCCAAGTTACCTGAAATTATTCATAGCAAGAGCATTTCCAGGAAGTTTGAGTTCTAATGTACAGCTGTACACCATCAAAGCTGTGTTAAATTACACTGTTGGCATAATAAATATGCTCATCAAGCATCCTTCTCTATTAGCAAAACTGCAGAGGACAATTACTAAATACAAAAGGAAGCTGACATGTTTATCCTCCCTTCGTGTTTTTTGTAGCTTGGTCTTCTGGCAACTTTTTTCTCACCTACTACTGTCCGCACAGTCAATGACGTTTCCATGCATGTCCCCAGAAGCAATGTGAACGATGTGTTGTCAGAAGTGACATATTAAGAACAAATCAGTGCTACACCAGCCTTTCTCTGCCCCCCTTCCCCCTGCACAAGTCCTTTAGTGACTTTCACCTAAGTGTCTCATTTAGGAAGCTTGTGTCCTTAGGTATCTGCATCATTTTCATGTTCCCATTCAGCTGGGTTTCTAGGGCGTTCAGTGAAGTCTTCTATGGTGGATGTTTTGGTAGTGTCCTGAGTAAACTGATTTGGGTCATGTCCTTCTAACCATCCTTATGTTAAGCTCTCGTAACACAAGTAGTCCGTTAGTTAATTGACTGTATCACATTATCTAAATGTAAGATAAAAAATCTTCTTGTGCTAACTTTACGTACTAAGTAGTACACTGATTAAGGTGACAAAGTTGGGCCCTATACTTTTGATGGTTACACCCTGAAGCAAGTCTATGTCTAGAACTTCCAAGACATGCAGAAGTCTGACAATGCTTTCTGACCTACTGGCAGAAACAAACCTGTCTCTCAGCTGCTGTGTGTTAAATATGATGCAGGCCAGTCTCAGACTGCACTTCACTTTTGGACATGTGTCCTCTCTTCAGAAGCATGTGTGAAATGTGAAATAGTTCATACCTCTTAAGGCTGCTTTCAGAGAAACTCATTGGAAAACTATATAACTTGTACACCAGGAAGGGGTGTTCTTACTGAAATTCGAGTAGGTAATTCAGGTGAGGTATAGCAGGCAAGATCTAGTTTGGTCAGCTTCTGAGTGTTATAAAGGGCTTTTGCTTTGTGGATTTTCTAACTACCCTTCAGCTTTTAACTATCTTCTTTTGCACGTTTGTGGGGGATACTATTATTACAGACTTTGAGTTTTTGATCTTCTGTCTCTAGTGTATACCACTTGCACAGGGGCTTGTCTGTGCTGAAGACTAATTTCCTGAAAACCTTGTTGTTATGGGTTTGTGTGGCATGGGGTTTTTTGGTAGCAGGGGAGGGGGCCGCAGGGGTGGCTCCTGTGAGAAGCTGCTGGAAGCTTCTCCTGCTCCAAGTCAGACCCGCCTCTGGCCCAGGCCGAGCCCATCAGTGATGGTGGTAGCGCCTCTGGGAGAACAGGTTTAGGAAGGGGAACCGGCAGTGAGTAGGGGGATTGGAACATGAGAGGAACCCCTCTGCAGACACTGAGGTCAGTGAGGAAGGAGGGGAGGAGGAGCACCGGAGGAGGGGCTGCCCCTGCAGCCCGTGGTGAGACGGCAGGCTGTGTCCCCCAGCCCATGGAGGGGAGCGGGGGAGCGGAGGCCCCCCAAGATGGCCGTGACTCCATGGGAAAGCCCACGCTGCAGCAGTTGGTGACTGAAGATTGGCCCGCGGAAAGAACCCACGCCAGGGAAGTTCGTGAGGAACTGCAGCCTGCGGAAAGGACTCACGTTGGAGAAGTTGGTGAAGGACTGTCTCCGGTGGGAGGGACCCCACGGTGGAGCAGGGGACGAGTGAGGAGTCCTGTCCCCAAGGAGGAAGGAGCGGCAGAGACCCGGTGTGGGGAGCTGACCCCAATCCCCATCCCCTGTTCCCCTGCGCTGCGGGGGGAGGAGGCAGAGAGAACCGGGAGCGGGGTTGAGGCGGGAAGGAGGGAGGGGTGGGGGGAAGGTGTTCTGAGGTTTGGGTTTACTTCCCATTATCCTTGGTTTGATTTGATTTGTAGTAAATTAAATTGATTTTGTTTCTTCCCCAAGTTGAGCCTGTCTTTTGCCCATGACAAGTGGTGAGTGATCCCTCCCAGTCCTTATCTTGACCCACAAGCCTGCCTTTATATTTTCTCCTCATCCCACCATGGCCGGGGAGGGAGCGAGCGGAGCAGCTGTGTGGTGCTTTGTTACCAGCTGGGCTGAAACCATGACACTTGCCTAGGATTTGTTTTAAAGAACCAAATAGAATGGTTTTATTGCTATCAGTAGAAAAAAATTCACAAAACAATTCTGCAAATACAACAAAAACTGAGTGGCAAATCCTGTAATTTAGGTCAAAAGTTATTTAAATTGAAAGAGCAGCTACAGTAGTTTCTACATTTTTCTGAAATAACTTCACTGAAAATAATTTATTCCAGAGTCTTAGACCAAAGAAATTTCAAGTCCCACTTCTACGTGTTTGGTTTTCTGGGAAGTATGCAAATAGAGCAGATAACCAAAACTTGTTCCTTTTAATCCAAATGAACTTTCTCTTTCTTGGTCTCTTTGGAAATTGGGCTCAGGATTTGCAAAATACATCTTCTGGGAGCGGGATGGATGGAACTAAACAAATGCTTAGATGATTGAGCTCTGAGAAATTCAGGTTCTCGATTTTATTTTTTTTAATATTCTTGGTTTTTTCTTTTAAGTATGATATATTTAAAGCAATTCAGCAAGATGTATTCAGATTGATGCTTCTTTCCTTTTTAGGAGAAGAAAATGTGTGTGCTGGAAAAATCCCTAGAGAAATGAAACAGTTAAATTCCATTTTAAGGCTGACATAACAGCTTCCCTGTGTCCTTACTATGTTTCTATTGCAGGCCTCTAATATCTCCCATATTTTTTTCTGTCTCTCACAGCTACACTTGAAGAATATTTTTTCCATTTCTGAGTGGTCTTTGATGTCTTGTTTGTGTCCCACTCTCATGTAAAAGTCTTCTCACAGTGGGTGCTCTCAACAAGTTACATTAGCTAATTCTCTGTTCTTTGTCCAGGATCAGCCCCAGCTTTAAGTTAACAAACCAAACTTTTTTTTTTTCTTTAATTCCAAATAAAAATCTGAAACAGGATTATCATCTAGGTTCACTGGGTTTCACGACTGCTTTAGTGAAAGTAGGAGTTCTTGTTACCTGAAGTGGAAGGCAACATTATGAGTTTTGGCTAGCGTTAAGGGAGAAGCAGCTGCTGCCTGAGCGTTCACGCACTGATCAAGGAGTTGCACATGCCCCAACCGAGACTTTAGTTGCAATGCCTGGAGTCCCTTTGCAGTGGGCGACTCCAGTGAGCTGATGGGTGCCCCTTTTGACTCCTCACACACACGCTCGCCCTCAGGCACTTATTCTTCCCTCAGGCTTGACCCTAGGTTCCCTGAAGCACAATCTCTAATCAAGACCTTCAATATAAAAAGCGTAATTCATTCTATCTTTGAGCTGGGTGCCTCCGGAGGGGAAGCCCTAATGCTAAAATCCCTGGGCAATTAGACCCTTGCAATCTAAGTTCTGACCCCTCAAATCATAGTCTGTCTGGTCCAGTAGTAATATTTGGGTCTGGGGTCGTCATCTCTCTCATTGGGTCTTTTTGTTGTCTCTAGGTGGGTTCTTTCTTTTTCCTGTTTTTTAGGCTAGTGGTTACTACATCTCCTTTTTCTGGCTCAAACTGGCTCTGGGGCTTTCTGAATCTTCTTATTCCTCCAATCAGAGAATAGGTCAACGTTAAGCAAGAGCATTAAGCAAGCTACGAGTTCTGCTTTATTATGAATGACTGCTTTTAAGCAGCTAAACAAAGTCCTTAAAACCCTCCAAAACATATTAATAGCCTTGCTAACTTATGTATATTCCTGTGCTATTGTAGCCTCACAATCTTATCCTGTTCTTGCCACATGTTGTTTATGTCTTGTTTGGGTGGGGTCTGTGTGCTCCTGTAGCTCTGCTTTGCCACCTTCCACAACAGTAGTATTGAGAGTTGGCAACAAAATTACTATTTAAGATTTACAAGTTCTGTACCAATATGAAAAACATTTCAAAACCCACAAGAACAGCGGTTTTATTTTTTCTTTTCACCTGCCCCATGCCACTTTCTGTAGTCTGGAATACAGCAAACCTACTAAAGTTCAGAAAAATGCTGGCAGTATTGTTTTCTATTGTAGAGAGACAAATGCTACTTATTTTAATTATTTAATATAGCAGTTACCATTAATTCTTCTCAACATTATTAAATATTCTGTTATTCATACCAGTTTTATTCAAACAAACAAAACTCAATCTGATTTTAATGAGGCTTGGGGGAATGCCTGCAGTCATCTAGTCTGAACAGTGAATATAAATTTTGTGGTATATCTGGTTTCAAACTCATAAGTCCTTGTAAACTAGAGCATCCAATTTTTTAGCTTTTCATTCTTGAATCAAGGAATTCAAGTTAATTCCTGATACCAATACAGTTGCGAGCATTATAATTTACAATCTTTGGGTTTGGTATGTTTGTATACCTTGATTTCAATAACAAGTCCCCTTTTATCTACAGTTTGTAGATTAATTGTTGATAACTTCTGTAGTCACAGATCAGATGTACAAATGCTTGCTGGCTTGCCTGAATAATCTATCACAAGAAATCCCATCCTTTTTAGGTTTCCCTGGGCATAGATAGATTCACTTTGTACTGATATTCTTAATGTTTATATTGTATGTTAAGGATGCCCAACCTGATTTTTGTGATGTCTGGTTTTTAGCCTGTGTGGGCTGGAGTCAGTTTTTCCAAGCATTGATTGCTGGTCTTGCTGTTGCTCTGTGAAGTGGTGGCCCTTCACTGTCACTCCCAGCAGTATTCCTTTTCAGAAGTCTGAGCTATGCTCATTTTTGTTACACATTAAATTTTTCACAGGCCTCAAGAAATGCATTTTCATATTCAAAGAAATATGCATATTTAGATAAAGCCTGTGAGATCTTCTGTGTCCTGAACGCTAATGAGATTTTCTTTCTTTTTAAAAGAAGCAAATTTCACTACCCATTCTACATAACTGAAACTCTCCAACTCTCCTTCCTTGTCAGTAGCAGAAGCTGAGAGAATGCCTGAATTCTTTCAAAATACTTGAATGTAGTGTGGTTGCTGTCCCTTGTATTTTTAAAGAGGCTAAAATGACTATGTGATGGGATTTCTTAGGGGGAGTTGTTTGGGTTTTGTTTGGCTGTGTTTTTCTGTGTCTTTGGAATAGTTGCAGAGTTACTGTTAATCCTTAATTATGTTTTAGTAAACTTTGCAGAAGGACTAGAATTACTAGACTCACAGGGGAAAGGGATATATTATATAAATATTATAGTTATACAGTCATGCAGTAGTTCATATCTGAATATTCTAAAAATTTTCAGTTATTGCATTGAATGTATTTAATTGCTCTCTTTTTAGAAATACAGTGCATTTGTCACAGTTTAAGCTATGTATATTGTCCTTAAAAATAAAATTTAAAAATCCATCTTTAATCCAGTACTCCAAGATAGATTCCAATGAATTCCCTCAGCGTTCTATGATCTTAAAGAGAGGCTTAGGTTGTCCTGCTTCAAGACACTAAAAGAAAAATTATTTAATCTAATTTAAGTATGCTGAGCTTCACAATATTTAATAAGACTTATGGAAGTAATTAGTTGTTTAGATCAATCTTCTATTGAATTTTTTATTATATGTTGGAAGAAAGTAGGAGAATAGAAGGTTTCTTTCTAGTTCTCATTTGCTTTGGGAAATCAGAAATGCCTTCATACGCACGTACATGTTGCATTGCTTAGTACCACTGTTTACTAGTGTTACCTTAACCTCATCTGGCCACAGAGCAACTGGTTAAACTCAAATTGTCCTTTTAGTGGGGTGGTGAGAAAGCTGGAGTTTATTACTCTGACCAGTTTTCAAAGTGTTTTGTGTAGTTACTGAATAATGTAGCGAAGGTGGAAAGTCATGTGGTCCAAAACATTATAGGCAACGTCCCCACTTCCAAGCCTCACCAGATTGTTCTCTCTGCAGTTGCTTCAAAGGCATCCCATTTGAAGTGCAGCTCCTCAAAACAGGATCAGGAATATTTTATACTCAAGAAAACTTGTGGCCTTCTGTCTCCGTCATGCCTGCTGTCAGTTCCTCTGCACAATATGTATTGATAGTAACAAATAACATGGTATAATTCCCAAGTGCTTTCTGGACGCTTTGTGTGTCTTTTCTTATGGCAGCAACAGCTAAAATGTGGCTGAAGATTGATGATTCCCCTTCCATCCTTTTGGTGAGAAACAGAGTGCAGTGTTTAATAGGCCACTGAGGAGGGCCGAAGCCTGATGGGTCTGTTTCTGTTTACTGAAAAGAATTTGATAAAAGAAATAAGCTGTATAAACAAGTGGAGGAAAGTAGTTCTTGTATGTTTAGATGCTTTGCATGTTACTTAGAATCCAGTAAAGCCTCCCACGCTGCAAGCTGCAGTAAACGTAACTGTGAAATCTAAACTTAATAGGCACAGGAATACTGAAGGATATTTACCCTCCAGCCCGTTCTGTACATCTGGGATAGCCAAGTCTGTTAGCATTTGTCAATGGTTAAAGCCAAAACTTTTAACTCAAATAATACAGTACTAAAATTGGGAAGTACATGTAACTTCACTAAGATCTGTGAGAAATGTGGAATGGTTGGGGGATCTGTACCTTTGCAGTTGGTAAGTGAAAGTGATGATGTTATACACTGTTAATTTAATAGTATTATGAAAAGCCTCAGTATACCTTCCTTTTTCTTATATATCCATTCTTGCTTCCTTTCCAATTATGTGAATTTGCATAAGATGGGATACTTCTTAAGCAAATGAAATTTCAGCTCTAATATTAAAAAAACACAGCAAGTGCCAGCTGTATGTTCTCACTGGCAACAGAATTAGCTGTTATACCTTGTGTAATAAGGGCAGCAAATGTGCAGCAAGGCTGGAATGAAACAGTAACTTCTTTCTATTTTGCCTGGTTTGATTATGATTAACCTTATCAAGCTCTAATTTTCTGAAGGCTGTACTGGCCACAAGATGTGGTGGCAGGCATGAGAACTTACAGATCATGCTGGCACATGTGGTCCATGGGGCCTGGTGGCAGTGCTCTCACAACATTTGCTCCCACGTCTACCGGGTGTGATTTTGGTGTTATAGATACTGGTCAGACCTAGGAATGTCTTGCAGGTTATTTTATCTTGTATATTGTGTATGGAAGATGATGTTGAGAGGTGTGAGCCTGGTCACCTATTGCTGGTGAAAGGGAGTGGAGAAGACATGTAGGTAGATCACAGAAGGACTACCTTAAAATACTTAAGGAAATGACATAGTAAGTCCATGGGCCCTGATGGGATGTACCCATGAATGCTGAAGGAATTGATATCATTTTGAAGCCACTCTCAACTGGTTTTGAATGATCATGGTAATTGGGAGAGGTACCTGAGGACTGCCACAAAACTGGGAGGAGTGGCTGATGTGCCAGAGATGCCAGAGGGTTCCTAGAAGCCTACAGGTACCTTTGGAATGTAAGGGCAAGTGGTAAAAGGATAATTAGGATTTCTGAAACAGAAGTTAAAAGGTAGTTGAATGTCATGGGTTGGTTTGTTCCTGAAGCAGCGTGCTTAAAACACACTTTGAGATGACAAAAACCTGAGATTCTACACCTGTTTCTTTTCCTTAGCCAGGAATACAAACCTAGGCTCAAAATAGAGGCTTTTTATTGATTATGTTAAGGTCTGCCTGACTTTTGAGAGACAATCAGATAAGTGTGCTTGGTTGAATGAATGAACTTTCAGTACGTTGATATTTCTGCAATCTTCTCTCTCAAAAAAAGGGGGTTGGGGGTATGTGCATGTGTATATGTGTATATATTATATAAATTGGGCTGCTTGCTGATATTTTGGAACTCATGAGTAATGAAGTGCAAGGTTTAAGCTGAAGTATAATTACAGTACTAAGATGCCTGCTGATGTAAGCTGGCTTGTGAGGGATTTTGAGATGGTATAAAATTACTATATGTATTCATTTTTTTTCCCAAGCCTGGATTTAGTACATATGGGTACGTAGAATGTTAGGGCGATTTTTTTTTTTTTGTAAGATCTTTCTGAATGATGATGGTTTTATACCTCACTATGTTGTAAAACAATGCTTTGCAAACATAAACGTGCTTTGTGTCATAGGGCTTATCTGCCTTTTACTCTCTTCCCTTGGTTAGAGAAATCTTTTGGTTTGAAGGACAAAGTGAGGCAAGCTCAGTGACTTTCATTTCTTCAACGACATGCAGTGCTGCTGGAGAGACTGTCCAGGACAGACCAAAATGATGCAATTTGACATAAAGTAACAAGCACCTAATTCGGCTGTATCAGCTATGATGAAGTCCATACTGAGAGAAACCTATGTCAAGAACACAGGACTTTGCCTGTTTAGTTTCCAAGACATGTTGTTTGTTACTGCATTTAACATCAATAATGCAAACTATTTCTACTGTACAATGTAATATTTTTTATTTTTTTTTAAATGAAAATAGCAATAATGTTTTGGAGAAGGTTTGTTTGTTCTAGTAGGGCAAATGTTGTGACATTTATTGAGGCCTGTACCCAGTCATGCCTGCTTGCTTCCCAGCTGTGAGCCACTGTGAAAATAAAGGTTACTTTCCCATCCATCAGCTCACACCCAAGCTAATTTTACAGCCTTATGAAATGGCAGCAGAAATTACTAGTTATCACTACTTTATCAGGCTCGTTTGACAAGGCTAGATTGGAACAGAAACACAGTGTGACTGAAGCTTGTTGCCGTAAATTGAATATTTTGACATGCTAAGACAATTACTATGTAAATCTTCACTGGAAAAATGTTTTGTTCTGGTAGCTTATAGAGGGCTTGTCGGTAGCTGGGAGCCCAGTGAGTGCTGTAGTTCCTTTAATAAAGGGAAAGAAAAGGTCAGATCTGAAAAAGCGGCTCAGCTAAGAGAGCATGTGCTGACAAGCCAGGGCGGGGGGGGAGGAGGTTGAAAATATCTCTCTGTTTTGCTCTAACTTTCTCTGGCGCTTCCTGCAAGAGCAGAAAATTGGAGGTGGGCTACTTTTATGATCCAGTAGGCTGCTACCTTGCTTCCTAAATGCAGCAAAGGGATGTCTGCAAGACACTTAACTTCTCCTATGCTATTATCTATCCGAAAGGGAGGTTTACAAGGTTGTTGATGTGTCTCGAAGGCACAGAGCCTGGTAGCTGACCAAGGCATTGCTATTGCCATCCCTTAGTGTGCATAAAATATTGTTGTTATATCCACAGGGTCAAACAAATTGCTGCTTTATGAATCGGCTTTTGCTGTAAAGTGGCTGATATGGTGCCAGTCCTGCTCTCCTTTCTCATCATTTTAGAAGCCCATTTTCTTTCATGTGCTCTTCTGCAGAGGTAGTAGATTTCTGCATGTTTCTGTTAACAAAGAAGCTGTGAAGATGGAGAATCTTGCAGTTCTGCATCTTTTCTTAAGCTAATATGATGTTTCAGGATTTTTTTTTTCCTACTTATAAACTCATCGGAGAATTAAACAGAACTATCCCTATACCTTGAAGTAAAGGATGCTATTTCTTTATTTCTGCCCAGTAGAGTAGGCTAACCTGCAAAATGAAATCATAATAGTCTTAGGACTCTCAGTAGTGAATAACAAGGAAGTGTAATTGTAACTCCTTTTCACTCCCTGTCTTTTTATGAGTGGTCCTCTTGTCAAGTTGTATTTTATTAGTGCCTGCTGCAAATAGCTTCCAGGTGTTTCTGTGAGATTTTTTTTTTTCTTCCTCAGGCAGGTTAGTATTTCAGGAATAGAGGAACCTCTTACTCTTCTTTTAATCTTCTAAAAGTCTCCCTGCAACTTTGAAGCTGACTCTAAAATTGTTTTATTCAGAAACTGTTTTTGACTCTTGTTTCAACCCAGCAGAATTCTGTATCTCAAAAGACTAACTAAATCAATATTAAGTGTTTTAAAGTAAGTTAAAGGGTGACGGTGTATTGTTTTTATGAATAAGCCTTGAACTTCTGGAGCCAAATGCCCAGTGTGATAACAAAACTGTAGGAACAGCATGTCAAATACAAAGCTGGTACAATGTTCCACTTTGTCAGTTATGTATATTTAACATTTTTCACTATACAAATTATTTACAAATAAATTCTACCTTTTTGTAAAGAACTTTAATTTCATAGTAGCCATTTTCTGGTTACTTTGTGGTAGGTGTGTATAACAAACAGTATTGTGCAGCTTTCCAAGTTTATTACTGTTTTGAAAAACAACATACTTGAATCATACATATGATCAGTGCTTAGTAATGTATCTAATATGGAAGGGAGATAGGAAGGAGATTTTTTTTGTCCAGAGATAGTGAAGAGGTACTTACTGCTTAGAAAATTAATTTGGAAACAGCTCATGCTCTGGTAGATAGGTCCTCTGTTTTTAAAAAATCTCATCTGAAAGTCTCTAAGGCACAAATTTAATGATGTAGTATTATTCTTTGATAAGAAATATCAGCTATTAAGTTCTGTAAATCTCATGGAAAGAAAGACAAGGTTGATCAAGGATAGCAGTATTTGAAAGTGTAATTTAAGGTTCTTAACTTTTGATTCATTATAATAATCTTGAAAATGTCATTGTATTCAATTCATCAACAAATTCATCATTTGGTGCCAGTTTTTTCATACATACATACACAAGTGTTTGTGTCTATAAAATATTTTTCTGGCTAAGTCCACATTGCTAATGTTATCTAATAATTCTGAAGATTTGTGCAAGGGAAATGCATAATGCCCCTTGTACATTCTCCTCTTCTAAACTCCTTTTGTTCTGAATGCTAATATAATAACTTCAGTAAGAAAATACAGGCGTGAACTATTTGCCTAGCAGGATGACGTCATGGTTATGTCTTCCTAGGTATTTCTACCAAGACATTTGTAAACAATTTTCAAACTTAACACAGAAATTATTCTGAGCTTTAAGAGTTTAATAAGTTTGCAGAAATCTATTAACATTTATGCTAAGAAATTGTATTTCTCTTAACCTCTAGCTACTGAACCTATTATTGAGCATTGTTCCACAAATAAGTACTGGTGTGCTGCACTTGAATATGTGATGTTCAAATGCAAGAAAAGACACATCTTTAGGAAAGCATCTCTAAGTACTTTATTAAGGTCAATCTATAGTACTCTATTAAGTTTAAGCAGAAAATGCTTATGCTGAGTAGGAGCGCTTTTCTAGTTTCAATTGTCAGGGTCTTCTCCTCCTTGAATAGTATTCCTGCCATGAGTCCTAGATACGTACAGTTGTTTATTCATCCCCTTACTGCCTCCTAACTTGTCAATTCAGTCATTTGAATACTGCACTTCTGAAATAAAAGACCCTGCTTTCCAAGGTCTTAAAATAATCTCTTCTGATGGCAGCCATTTATTCATTTTGAAAAGTACAACCACAAGACTAGTTATTATTTGACTGAACTCTGACAAGTTCTGCATTTTTAAGTGTCTAGGGCAAGTGCATGGTTTAAAAATACAAAAAATTTGAACTACACGCCTTCTTTAAATTTAAAAAAAAGTCCACCTAGAGAACACAATGGACTTCCATTTTCCAGTTTGCCTTTATAATGGTACCAGATTGCAGTAGGATTATACTGCAGAAGCAAATTATTTTGGTTTAATAGCTAACTTTCCATATGGAGTAATGGTAAGCTAGGTTGTTCCCTTGTTCTGTATGATCTTTTCTGACTGAGTGCAAGCAGTTACTGTGTGTGCATTTAGGGGTGGAGGAGACATCCTTAGGAGTAACTTGTGTATTAGTTATATCTTCAGGCTTATTAGGAGGAAAGAGAATAGGTGTATCAGTACAGCATGCATATCTGATACAAATATTCCTACAATTACATAGTAGCTAGAAGCCATAACCAAGATCAAAATGTTGTCACTGTGGAAGTCAGTAGTAAGATGGAGTCCCTGCCTCCAAGAAAGTGAGTATTGAGTAGAGGTTCTGTGAGATTAACGGAAGAAGATTAGTAGTATAAGTAGAAGAGTCCTAATCACTGAAAGCTGCTGTCTTTTGAAGCTCTTAAGAGAAGAGTTGGCATATTACATGTGTATGATGAGACTGTGTGGTGTATGAACAAAAGAGTAACACTCCCATACATTGTTGGGTTCCAGTCCTGGCTGTGAAATGGGCAAACTGCTTGAATTCACAACCCTAGTCTGGCAGTCTATAAAATTAGGAGTAATCCCAAATCTGCCCTCTGGGGAAGACCTGGGTCTGTTCAGTTAGGATGTGCCACAGGATGTGCAGGTGCCTGCTGTTCCACTGCACCAGGTGCTGATGATGTGGCATGGCATATACCTAGCTAAAATGACTGATCGGGATCTCAGAATAGTTTGGAGAAGACAACATCAAACATTGAGCAATTAAGCCTTCAGTTCTGTAAATGGTCACTTACCAACCATTGATGAGGAGGCTGCATTAGTCATGTAACTGAACAAGGGAAGCTGAGGAAGAGGTAGTGTAAGGTTTCTTAACTCTAGCAATTTAACTTACAGGGACCTATACCTCAAGTACAACTTGATGTGTTTCTGAGCAAAGTGAATGAATGCTACCTCAAACATTAAACATGAAAAATTCTACTGAGCTATTTGGTTATCTGAGGAAAGACAAGTATGGAGGTAAGGATGAAAGTGGGAAAAAATATAATGAAAACAGTGGAAAACTAGTCAAATAATGTGCTCTTAGCATCCTTAAATATTTATCCTCTTATCAGTATGGGCATGATGTTGAGTATACATACATAGCCAGGACTGATTACTGAGAACACTTTCATGGAAATTATTGTGATCAAAGCTGAAGCGAAAAATCAATTTGGTGTACTATTTTCAGGTAGACTGATTTAGTTTTCTGCCCTCGGTCCCATAGGCAAAGCTATCAAATTTCATGGGAGGTTTTCCTTCTGATGCTTTGTGTACGTTTATACTAATGTTTCATTTAAACGAGCCATTTCACAACATATACATGTCACGACCTGGACTGGACAGACCAGGGAGTCATATTGAATTCAGAATTCTCTCAGACTAAATTAAGATGAAATGACACCAAACGATCAGTTAAACATTTTATTCATGGCAGAAGCAAACTGAACTTGGGAGGTATCAGCAGGTGGCGGGGCTTCTCACAACAGGAATTGGTATGGAACTGTATTGGGTCTGGCTGAGATGGAGTTAATTCTCCCCATAGCAGCCCTCGTAGCGCTGTGCTCTGCATCAGTAGCTAGAAAGGTGTTGATAACACACCAGTGTTTTGGCTACTGCTGAGCAGAGCTGGCACAGCATCAAGGCTGTCTCCCCAACATTTTTGCCCTCCCCTCAAAGGCAGGCTGGGGCAGGGCAAGATCTTGGGAGGGGACATAACCAGGACAGCTGACCTAAACTAACCAAACAGATACTCCATACCATATGACGTCAGCTCAGATATAAAAGCTAAGTAAAGGGAGACGGAAGGGGGGCATTTTTGTCTTCTGGAGCAACCACTAAGCGTACTGAAGCCCTGCTTCCCGAGAAGTGGCCAGACATCGCCTGCTGATGGGAAGTAGAGAATAACATTATTTGGTTTTCTTTGCTTTTGCGCGCGACCTTTGCTTTCACTTTATTAAACTGTCCTTATCTTGACCCACGAGCCTTTCGTTATATTTTCTCCCCCCCTGTCCAGCTGAGGATGGGGAGTGATAGAGCGGCTTTGGTGGGCACCTGGCGCCCAGCCAGGGTCAACCCACCACAGGAACCATCTCAGTAAACCGTGTAACCCATGGTAACCATATACATCAATTCAGGAAATAAGGAGATCCCTCCCATTGAGTCACGAGGTTCAGAGCAGACCCCCTTGCCTAATAGACTCCTTCTCAGAGAAGGGCCTAGGGGAGGCTGGATCCACTCCTAGTCCCAGACTTGGTCAATGGTTTTATGTCTTAAAGGGATTAGGTGTAGGGATTATGGAAAAGGAAAGCGAGAACAAGACAGAAGGAGAAAAATTTCACCGGTCCTGGGTCTAGTGTTGATTCAGTCATCCGAGGGGTCCAGTTCTGGTGGGCTTGCATGTCTGGGACTTCAGTTTGTGTCCTTTTATCATCCTTGCCCCTCCTTTGGTCGGGCACTTGAACTCATTAGGCTAATGAGGTAGTCTTTGGGCCATGGGCTCGGGGGGTCGTCTGGGGAGTAGCTTCCCCTTCCCTGCAGACGTGATCTTTGGCCATGCATGGTGAGCTGTCCTGCTCAGCACATCAGAACAGGGTATCAGAACAGGGAGCTGTGCACCCTCCAGCAAGGCCTCCCCCTCCTGTTGCTGGTGGGTGCTGATGGACTGCTTTTCACATGGGTTCCTTGCTGTGCAGGGTTCCTTGTTAAGCAGAACTTGCCCCAACACAATGTTTGAGACATTTACTCTTTCAGTCCCCCACAATACAGAATCAAGTTATCTGAGTCAAATGACCTGTCTTTATCTTCACTTACCATTCAAATCAATCTTGTTACTGCAAACTTCTGAGTTATTGTTAAAGTTAATCCAGATGAAAATACCACTAGGCAAAAACTGGTCCTGATGGAAACAAACTAAAAATAACAAATAATACACTATTACTGAAAACTATTTGGAAAGACCTAGTAGTTGCAGCCTTTTTTTAATTCCCGACTGGTTTTTGGGTTGTTTTTTTTTTGGAGGGGGGGTGTGGTGGTGGTGTTAATTCCTTAATCAGAATATGATGTGATACTAAAGCTCTACAGTAATACATCTGCCTTTATCAGTTGCACTATGATTTGGTAATGAAAAGGATAGCAGAAAGTAATGTTGATTGACATCAACTATGTTACAGTCTTTTCTATGCTGAGTTAGATGTTGGAGCAAACTTTTACTTGACTGAAACTGTCTGATCCACCTATCTGCCTGTCTTAAATCTACTACCCTTTTTTGAATATCAATTTTAGGATTTATTTCCAGGCCTTTGTGCATTTCCCAGTATTCCAAGCTTTAATGAAAATACAATGTGTTCTTTGGACACTTTGTTCTGCCGTTCGAACTACCTGAATAACACTGTCCACATAGTGCCTACATTTGTTGAAAGTGTGCAAGTAAGTTGCAGTGTCTTCAGGCGGAGGCTGACAATTGGAGTTCATGTGTGCAAGTACTATCAATTTCTAAATCGATACAAGTTTGCAAAATTTTCCGCTGAAATTGTGAGGCTTTGGAAAATAAAATTATTTTGCTTAGCAGTATTTGTAATATTTCTCTAGGAAGTCAGTTCAGTTTCATTTAATATGTATACCATAATTCAAAAAGTTTTACCTAATGAATATTAGTGCTCATTTAAACGCTGTTAAAATTGGATGGTAATGGTAATCTTTTATACATAGCATTTTTCCTTTCTACAGTAAACCTTGCTTTATTTTTTATTCTAATAAATTTTGGTCAGATTGCATTCTTCAGGAAATATGAAAGACTCTGGAATTATAATTTCTCATTTCTTTGGAGAATCAAGAATCTCACTTTTAAAACATTCATTCCCCAGGGTAGTTAAGCTATTATATTAACCAAATTAATTTTAGACACTAGACATATTGAAATCAGGGTCTGTATTTTGCTTGGGAATGCTTAAAAAACTGTTATCATGTTAGGATTATTTTGGTGAGAACAAAAAGCATGTAGGCTTGAAAGTATGACTTCATAGTACTGAAAAATGCAATAGTTATTTACCAAGACATAGGTTAGAACCTTGGAACCAGCATAAATAATAAAACAAGGTTAGTTTGAAGCTATGCTCAGACTTTGTCAGCACCTCTCCAAATGCACACCACAGAATGAACTAGTGTTCAAAGAACAGTTCTAAAAATCTTTGATGCTGATACAAAAATTTTTGCAGTTAATGGTAAAAGTATCTTTCTAGTAGCTTTTATGATAACTTGCTGATGCTTCTTGATTTTAAACATCATTCTCATCAGTAAAACACAGATGAGTTGAAATATTAGATAAGCTAAATCTATGTATGTCAAGATTTATGGATTGATGTCAGTTACTATTGCATATAAAAATGTTATCTTTTCTGTTTAATACATAAATCATACATCTATCTAGACTGGTTTATTCTATGTTGTAGGCACCATTAATAAATTTAAATATAATAATAGCTTATGACTATGGACTTCACTAGTTCTTTGTTCTAGGCACAAAAAACCGATCATTATTTCAAAGACTACTAAAGGCTTACAAGAAGCAATATCTGTGCTTCCAAGTAGTCTTCTTGCAGCCAGGGTATTTGGCATCACTCCTAAAATGCAGGATATAAAGAACCACACTGATGGACTTTGAACAAATGCTGTATGCTTATATGATTATTCTCTTGGTAAATCCAATGTCTCAGCAGTGAATGTCTAACTGCATCTTTATTGCAATTCATGGGCCTTTCCTGAGTGTTACAGCTTCCATCAGATTTGTCCTGCAGCCTATCATCACAGCACAGAGCCAGCTATACTCTGCTATAGATAATGCTGAATAGAACTTCAAATAAAACAAATTTCTGTGCTACGCCTTCTAAAACATAGTAATCTTCTGTTACAGTTAGAGTCTCATGTCAGAGAGCAAGGGGCTGAAAATGAGCAGAGTTTAACTTGCTGAAGAAAGGCAGGTAGGCCACCGCTATGAAACCTAACAGACTGTCTTAAGAATGGAAGATGATGAAAATTTAAGGTTTCATTTCTATGAATTTGAGAATCTGACGAGCTTTTTTTGAGAAAAGTAGGAAAAGGGCATTTTGGTGGTTTGTGGCTCTTACTAGAAATCACTTCACATATAGCCAGGTACCTTTGCAATGACTATCAAAGTAAAAGTAAATATAAATGAGGATTAAAGGTCAAAGTGGAATGATGGAGATGTTAAGAAAATGTAAGATATTTTCCTCTTCTGTCTTCTAAGCATGGTGCTTTCTTAGGGGTCATAGAGCAATCTATTCTGTAGGAAGAATGAAATTGTTTTAAACTAAGTCCATCTGTGTTGCTTCTCATCACTTAAAATATGCAATTACTCTGAAACCATCGATAAGAATATCCAAATGCAATTACCTTCCCCATCTGTATACACTTAAGGTTACACTATTGACCATGCAAATACACATTTCATTATACCCTCTTGCAAAAGGTATATTGTTATACAGGAGGGGCAACATTTTTAAAAAGAAACAACATTCTGATATATTTGGGTGGTTTTGTGTGGTTTTGGTTTTTTTCCCCTTGCCCTTTAGAAGTTGTAGTCTGACACATGGCGTTCTTTTGCTTGGTTTTGTGTGGTATTTTTGGCTTTTGTTTGTTGGCTTGGTGTTTTATGGAGATGGAGAACTTACTGGTTTTAAAATCATACTTATTGGGAGTTAAAAATGCTAAAGGAAAAAAATCTTGCTTTCAAAAATAGCGTAAGAATTGCATGTATGTATAGTAGTTGCACTTGTTCTAGTCCAAGAAGCATCACTGTTGGCAAACAGCTGGCAACAGTAGGTGGTGGTTTTGGTGGGTGGTTTTCTTAATTTGCCAGCTGAAACAGCTACACATTAATAATGGGCTTCCTTTGTTGTACTTCTTCCTACAGATAAGAAAAAGAATTTTTACTGAACTCTATTGCTGCAGTGGATATTTTTCCTCCCAAAATGTTAGAATATATACTTAGACTTTTCTGTCACTAGGTAATGTGCACTGTTTTCTTCAAAACTTCACATTCTTGCAAAGTAACTATCCTTTTTCCAGTGTGCATATATGTTCTACCAGCAAACTGCTTATTAAGATTTTCAAAAGGTATTATTTTTGCAAATGGTTTATCATTAAATTAATTATTGCCACATTTTAAGAAGAAATGTCTGAATTAAAAATTTAAATCTTATTTTTTAGGAAAGCATCCAAAAATTTGGTTGTTTATTCACAACTACATAACAGTTAATCTTTTGCAAATATAGCTGTAGTAGCTATGAGTTTTTATTATTTCTTTGGAACATTTATTCAGTGTAGTAGCTGTACAATAAATTGGTAAATATTGATTTCTAAGTGACATTTATAAAGTGGAAATGCAAACTAAGCTGCAAATATATGTAAATCAACATTATAACCTACAGCAGTATTTGATATGCATAATTTTTCTTTCTGAAAATCAGCAAAGATATCTGCTTTTTTAAACCTACAAGCTGCAGGTCTAAACTGTTTTCCTTTTTTTGTTGCTTTTGTTTGTTTATCACAAAACTGACATGTTTCTGCTTGGAGGGATACCTTTATCAGGGTGCGACTTTCTCTTGGGGAATGAGAAATCGTTCAGTTACTTTGTCCCCAGAGCTGAAAATGCCATGCCATGGTAACAACAGAGGAATGTGTCCCTTTTCCCGCTTTTTCAACAAAACATGAAAGAGGAGATCCTATCAGTTTCAGTAACCTAAACATTATTCATGAAATATTTTCAGCTATTAAGAGACACTGAATTGCAAGGCCATTATTTATTTTTAAAGAATGGGGTTTTGCTCAAATGTGTAAACAACACAATATTGAAAATTGTAAGGTTAAGCACTGATGTTACATAGATGCTGTTGAATTAAGGTGCTGAAGGTGCAGTGCTTTCCTTCCAAAAATGAAAGGTTATTTACATTTTCTTTCTTGTATCAATCTGCATTTTCAGAATCACATGTTGTTTTATCTCTGTATTTAATAGCAGCAATCATTTTGGGTATCTAGTTGTGAAGTTGGAGTTTTATTTGTGGATGTTGTTGTTTTGCATGTTGTAAGCACATGTCACCCAAGATAATACTGAATTGTTTTCTGGAGTTTGTCTCTTAGTACAGTAGACTGTTTTTACAAATTTTGTCTGCTATGGACAAAAGAAGGATCATTTCAGATTTTCTCTTGTTTCATATTATGTTTCACAATTCTTTCTGATAAGAGGATTTGGTTTTTGGAAATAATGTCATAGAAGATGTGTCCTCTGTCATTTTGCAGGAAAAAGTTTCTAATTAAGGAAAACAATCTAATTCCAGCTAGTTAAATTTTTTATTCATTCCACTTAAATTTTGTAATTGTACAAATTTATTGTATGTTGTAAGCAATATAAATATTTTAAATGAGCTAGTTATTGTCACATGAAAGTGCTGCTTGATTATACTGTTAGATTTTATGCCAGAAACCATGATGGTTGAATGGCCCAAATGGATAGCAGGATATGCTGACTTAGACTTTTCAGTATGCTTATACAATTATTTTCTTGTCTCTCCAGCTGTAAGCACAAGGTGTACTTGGAAAAGCTACCAAATACTAGCATAATTATCCCATTTCATAATGAAGGCTGGACTTCACTTTTGCGAACAATACACAGTATTATCAACCGCACTCCAGACAGCCTGATAGCAGAAATCATTCTTGTGGATGACTTCAGTGACAGAGGTAAGGCCCAACCAGTTTTGTTTTAACTTGAAATCTATGATGCAGTGTGGTCCATAGAGAAACTAAAGGCAAGCAGAAGGTGAAGAGACCGTACCTGCTGGACTTCTTGCCTTGAAATGCTGTTTGATTGTTAGCTGGAATAAACTTGTATAAGTTGCTTTTGTTTTACTTTGCATGAATACTGAAATTCATGTCAAAGGGAAGAGACTGTGAACTGTTCATTGGCCCTTATTAATATAGCATTTTGAATATATTATTTCTGAAATACTGCAAATTTTAGTGTTTCAACATCTTTTCCTTAGGCTTCGCTTTTACTCAGAAAACCTATTAACTTTGACCATTTTGGATGCAACTCATTAGATTTTAATCCTGGAATTTTATTGAGTTAGACAGCTTCGTGTACTAGTACAAAATAGCCATACAGAGAAATGAGACTCTTTTGAATGGAATGTGAAAAACTGCTTTAGAATAGTTAATCAAAGTTTACATCATCTATACATAGTAAAATTAAGAAAACTGCAATCACTTAATGACTTCTGCCATCATTACTTCTTGAATGCAACACAAGGAATGAATGCTCTGAGTTCCTTAAATGAAATTTAACAATTGCTTAGGTAAAATTCATCCATAACAATGATATGGAACTGGCAAATAGTTTTTTCTTTCAAATTTCAGTACATCTCTTAGGACTTCAAGCATTAAGAGCTTTGACTTTTCTTTGGTCTTTGGGGCTTTTTTGGTTGTTTCTGTTGAAACACAATTGCTAGTGTGTATATGAGCCTTGTTCCGAGTAGATTGATAGCAAAAGAGAGAGAATTGTGCTCTTTGCTAATGTTTTAGGTAAAACCTTTGCCTCAGTTAGGAGCTTACAGGAGCAGATTTCTGACCTACTATTGTGAGAAGCCCCTGGGTGAACAAGAGGAATATTAGTAGAGTGCTGCAGTGGAATCATTTTTGTAAGATTTTTAACTTTGTATTTCAGGGGTTAGAAAGATTAATGCTGCACACATCTATCTTACCCTCTCATATCTGCTGGTTTAGTTGCAGTATGTCCTTTGATGAACTGCCTCTCTATCTGTAATGCAATTTAAGTGAAATTGTAAAGTGACTACAGTTCTGGCTATTCTATGTTTATAAAATCTAGACCATGGATGAAAGTTTTCAAAACAAGAAGTGTAAAGTAGCACAACAATTTTTCTGCAGGCAAACAATTTCCTAGTAGTAAACAACTTACAGGGAAGTCTGTAAATTGGTTTTGAGGTGTCTGACAAGTAAAAATGCTTCTTATACTGAGACAGCAGCTATTGAGGCTATGCTTACTCAATATGGTGATACTGTAGCATTTTTTAATGACAATCATACTGACTATTGTTGATACACTTTTAAATGTGTTAATGTTTTAGAAAGCTTAGCTACTCCCCAGTTATTAGGAAAAGAATTAATGCCAGTAAACAGGGAATACTGTAACTTCTGTTGCTCTTTCTTGCCTGCCCTAGCTTAGGTTCTGTTGCTGGCTGAAAGTGTTTTGGGAGTAAATATTACCTGTAATATTAATTCCTATAACACTATAAAAATCTCCAAAATCTTCTTCATTTCCAGTTATATAAACCTATCTAACTTTTCAGTGGAACAGTTTTCAGCTGGAAGAAGTGGTTCATATAACATGGAAATGCTTAACAGAAGTGTCTGCTTTGAAAATCTGAAAGAAACTTATTAAGAAGATTTGTATGGAGCTGGGCCCAGAACTGTTGTACCATTAGGAAGATTTACTTATCTGTTTTTTGGTATTATTAAGCTAAAGATCAGAAATGTGTTTTTGAATGGTTGCCAGTTTTGAACTTGAGCATATTTGCTACTGTATGTTTCAAGAAGAGCAAACACACAAGAAAAATGTGCTGGCATCTCTACTCTGAATTCAGTAACATTGAATTTCAAGTCAGGTGAATCATTTTGGCACATCTGAAGCAGGATTAATTCCTGTATTTGTGATCCTCTAAACTGTACTTATCTGAGGCTATATCATGTTTTCTTGTGCCTTTTTTTCTTTTTCATGAAGTGGCCACACGTAATACAGTTGGGTTATTTTATGTTGAAAAAATGCTGACTGATATCTATCCCCCTCCCAGTTCATAAAATAATCTTCTTTAAAAGTGATTGAATAGATGCCTAGTTTAAAGTTATTAGGCCTTCACCCTTTAGTTGCTTTTTCCTAGACTGATGAGAGCAGTAAAGCAGCGTGAAAGACGTTGAAGACAGATTAGGTCAAAAATTAAATAAGTGTATTCAATTGTTGTCAAAACTGATAGAATCATTGCAAGCAAAGTTTCCTGCAGTGTTGAAGCAGTATAGTGGTTAGTGATAAATCTGTATCCCTTTTTCTCATTGTATAATTTCTTCATGAAGCTTCATATGTCAAATAGCTGACAAATGGCTGTTACTTTCTTTTGTGAAATCAGTCATATACTATTTAAGTGATATTGTGTATGCCATACTTATTCCATAACTTTGTATTATAAAGACAGTTTTCTGCTAGGAACCTGAACATTGTTTGTAGATAGTTGAAAGTGAGAATGTGATATTTCAATAACACTGTTATTTTAATAGTACTGATTAAATGACAAATGTTTTTTCTCTAGGGTGTTCTACTAATCAAACTTTTCCTTTTTACAAAAGTCTAAGAAGTTGTTATGAAAAGCCAGTCCCTGTTAGAAATAGAGTAGATGAGAAAAAGTAGAAACTTGAAAGCTGTGTAAAAGATGGATAAAAATGCTGGAGCTTTTTTGTTTTCTTAACTAATGCAAATATAAATACTGAAATGCACATAAAGAACTTTTGATAACAGATGATGAAAATGTTTTAGTGCCCAGCCAGGTACCCGGCAGTTTGCTGGTTTGTCTGCAAAATTACCTGTGTGCCTTCATTTTATTCATATTCACTTCTTTGGCTTTTGTGACCAAAACCAGAAACTTTAGATAGTTCATGCATAATGTTCACCGTAAATTATGACATTTAGATGTTATAAAAGTAAAAGGACAGCTGCACCTTTTAAAATATCAATATAAGGCAGACTAGAGACTTGGTAATAAGAGGGAGGTAAGCAAATGTTATGAGATTTGGAAGTGCAATATTTGGTTATGGACAAATTTAATATAAAAAATCTACATGAATAAAAAAGTCATCTGTGACAGTAGGAAGGAAATGTAGATTATTTAAATATAGGTAAAAAGAGTTGCAAAATATCTTTGTTCATATAATTTATAGAGAGTTTATATACTTAAAAATTATGAAGGAACGGGATGGAGAAAATTGAATTAGTGGAGCTCTTTGTTTCATCAAAAGTAACGGGTTTTTATTTACTTTGTAAACACAAGTGGCCAAATGGTGGTGAACTGGTGAGATGGAAGGGAACTGAATCTAGAGTTCATAGGAGTTTTAACACACGAAAAAAATTTGTTGTCACTTAAAAAGCTCTATAAAAGAGAGGTTAATATTAGACTTCTACTTAGGTTGCCACAGAAAGCTATTGATAAAGGAACCTGGCTATGCTGTATGCTGGCAGACACTTAAATTTAAGAATGTTTTTACTCTTCCCAACTGACTTAGTAGTCAGGCCTTCACTAGAGACTTCCACTGAATAACTCGGTTCTAGGTCCAAGTACCGTAGCTTTTCCAGAAAAGTTTAACAATGTGCATACCTTTGCATACTAAGGTACGCAGAATATTTCTGACTTTGTGATGGATTTTGGGTTGGTCTTTTTTCTGGGAGGGTTGGGGTTTTTCTGTGTGTGAGGGAGTTTTGAAATTGGCTGGGGGGGGTGGTTTGCAAGTTTATATTTGGGGATGGGGTGTTTATTGTTGACATAGTTTGTTCTGAAGTTACAGTCTGTTGGCAGAGATGTATCTCTGAAAACATGGCAAGAAGCAGAATGAGGGCAGCAGTTTTAGAGGAAAGGGCAAAATGAAAAAGGAAGCAAGTTTTTCATTGGTTCTGTTATGGAACAGCTTGCATTTACAAAGGAATGCTAAAAGTTGATTAATATTTTAAAACTTTGGGGGAACATAGATTTGCATAATTAATTAGTTAAACAGTTCATGTGGGTTGCAAACACATGATAGGTTTGTACATCAACCGTTATTCCTTTTGTGTTTTAATGACTTTATTAGCATAGTCAGGCCTGTGAACTGTTACTAACACAGCATGTGCCCATGCATGTAGAATTGACTTACCAAGCATTTTTACCGTACCCCATAGTTCTCTAACTATGGTACAGCACCTATTATAAGAAAAAATAAACAATGCCACAGCCAACAATGAATTTATTAGCAGTTAACAATTATCGTGCAGTCTTTTAGTTTCAAAAAAATCAGTCAGATTTTCCAAGGAAAGAAACAAAGGAAAACTTAGCAGCCAACAGCTTCTTGCAGGACAGAACTAGTTTCTGTCACTGGCAATGAACTGGTGTTTTGTTGGAAAATGACAAACTGGGAACTTTTCATTCATGTTGATAGCCCAGTCCCTTCTCATTTTTTCATCTGTTATGTTGTCCTATCTCTGTCCCCTTGCTTAGCTCTGTTTTCTGCACCACTACTCATTTGGGAGTATCATACTGTCCCATACCAGACACCATATGCTTTGTGCGAGATCTCTGAATAGCCCAGATTAATAATGTGCAAGTCAGTCTGCAAAAGCAACCTGTGACTACTTGATCAGAGCTCAACTTAATTGGTCAGTGAATTTCAATGCCAGTGATGTGCTTTGTTTTGTGTGAATGTGGAGGAAGATCTGATCTATGGCCCAGTTACCCTAATAGCCTGCTAAACCCTTTTTGGCCTTACAGAGGTTGTCTGATTTGTGTTTGTTGGCGGGGGGGGGGGGGGGTGGGGTGGTGGTGTTGTTTGTTGGTTTGGTTTTTTTAATTGTAGTTCTGGAAATTATATTAGTCATATTATACAATAACAGTAGGGTAAGAGAGTTTGTGCTAAAAGCAGAGCAGCTCTATTGGAATATCAGATTGCTCAACCTCCCACTCAAGAAGTACAGGCTATTTGTTGCATGAATATGAAATTCCCTGTATTTTGCTTGTAGAAAGCTAGCTTATGTAACATGTCACCTGTGATTCCAATTTATGGATGCTTGGCTTCAGATCATGGCTGGATATAACTTTTGTGATTAAATGAAAGTGAAGGTTATATTGTAGGAATGGCTGTCTTGTCATAGGTAAACCTCTGCTATAGACAGCACTTCTCTGATATGATGACAGCTCACTTCTCCAGAAATTGCTGTTGGCGTCAAAATACACAACATTTAAAAAAGAAAATTGGAAGAGGATGTTGTAATGTTGTGGAAGTCAACCTCTACCGAAGAAAATGCTTTTAATTTTGTCCGTTTCCTTAAGTTTAGGAGCCTGTTTTTCAAGATGGTATATAATCACTCAATGACTTTTATTTTAAGCTGAGCTCTTTAAAGTTGCCCAAGGGATTTGTTTTTCTTTAATAATTCTCCACCTTTATGTACCAGAGACTATACTTTTGAACTCAGGTGTCTGTCCATTCCTGAAAACTAACCACCCTTCTCCTCAAAAAAAGCGTGTGCCTGTGGGCACTGGGGCACCAAACAACACGTCCAACAGCATCCATGCTGAACGCATCCAAAAGAGTACATGGACAAAGCTCATTAGTGCTTTTCCCAGAGACACAGTAGGAGAAGGAATGGGGCAGTATTAACTGTTTATGGTAAGGTGGCTGGGATTGCCTCCTGGTGCTGTGTATGGCCAAAGTGGCTGCAGCCAGGAAAACATTCTATGATGTTCCTTTCCTTTGAATAGAAAGGATATAACTAAAAAGTGATTGGTAGGAACAGAAGTCAGAACCTGGACAAGACATGCTGGAAGTCATAGAGGGCCTAGCTGCCATCAGTGGTATGTGTGGAGGCAGCAGTGGTGGCAGATGGAGGGGCTGAGGACCACGCTTGCTCTTGATGGCAAGTTAACAGCTGCTGGACTGTGTATGGCTTCTCAGAAAGCTGTGATAAATACAGAAAAATAATTCTATGTAAGTAATTTTATGGCAGTATTTTATGACAAATCACTGGGTTTGTATATGATGGTGAAAGGTTTTGTTTTGCTTGTTTTGTTATTGTTCTTTATGCTCTGATGATATGGGACATTGAGCATACTGAGAATTGTTTATGTGATTAGAATATCCCTTTCTGGCAGGGAAAAAAAACAAACAAACAAACAAACAAAAAAAACCACCAACCAAAAACAGTGGGCGGAGAAAGGCAGAAGCAGGAGCATCCCTGCTTCTACAGGTATTCCTATACTAAAAATGGGGGTTCCAAATGAAGTTACAAGTACTAAACTGCTGCTGAGTAAGGTCAATGAGCTGGGGATAAATGCTGTGCTTATGAGACTAGACTGCTTTTGGAACTGCTAGCTTAACTCTCTCTCTGGCATTATGTTATACAGCATAAATATCTACCAAAGGAGAGCTGTGCTGATGCAACTTTCTGCTACCTACAGGACATATCCTATGCTTGGAAGTTTATAGGATAGGGAGAACTTCAGAAATCAGCTGCTATACAGCAGGATAGACTAACAACTGTTGAGATTTAAAAAGGAATGGGATAAAGGTGCACAGGAATCTGTCACCTTGAGTAACTGCATACTAAACTGAAATAATTCAGTTGAAAAATTAAGGCTAATTCTGTTTCAGCTTTACAGATGAAAACAGTTTGTTAGCGCTGTAGTGCGTGTGCATCAATATTTACACCAGTGCACTTAAGTCAAGCTGACTTTAATATACAACAGTCCTCTGGAGAACACTAGTCATTTGGTACAGACTAGAGAGATCCGCTTCATTTTGGAACAGAGAGAGAGAATAAGAACTGAGAGAGAAAATAAAACCAAGCGGTGAACATTGAATTTGAAGCCCACTTACTCTAATAGAAGGCGTGAGGAGTTGCATTATCTTTTTCATCACTATTTTGTGTATCATATTGGCAAGAACTTTGAGAATGACCAACGTTATTCCTATACCAACAGCAAAATCTGAGTGTGGTGTTACAACTTTCTGAAGCAAACTGCTGGATATTGTTAATAGAAACGTTGGGTAACAGGAAAATAAATGCTAATAAAAGTCCTTGGATAAGGCTTGGTACTTGATGTAGAAATATTTGAAATTGTCTTTTTTAAAAAACAAACAAACAAAAAACCCCTGTGAGTGTCTGTGTGGAACTGCAATGAAAACAGCAATTAAACAAGCATATACTTTTGCAAATGGAATTTTATTATTCTTCCCAGCTTCCTTCCTAGGTTTACCCAAAATACAGCTCTGCCAGAGAAGTTTGTGGTGAAAAGTGTTGTTATATCAGTAGGGAGCAGTTCTCTGAAGTAAGTTTCCAATCAGCTGAAAGTGCTAGGCCAGATCTTGCCATCTTTTAAAGTAACTGGAGACTGGGGAACCTGGAAGTGACTTGCAAGGAGCAGTCTCTACCTGTGATATAAAACGGGCCTTCTGTGAAGTATTAAGCATACAGACTCACCTTGCTACAAGGATTAATAAGCTGTTAGTAATATGGCTGCTCAGTGACCCTATCAATTACAGTATGATTCTTGCAGTAGACATGTTACCTAGAAAGAGGACTTGCAAGTGAATCGGTGTCATCCAAAAGTCATCCCAAATGTAGGTGCTGACACCCTAGTGATTTGAAAGCTGTAAACTTCAGAGAGCTGACATTGCTATCTTGAAAACTGTTGTCAAGTTAAGTGTGCTCTCATTAACCACAGTGTTGGCAGGTATTTGCAATACTAGACCTAACTCACACAGACATTACGTGTAAGAAACTGTGAATCCACATACCGATGAGGTTTATAGCTGAATAGTTATACCTGAAACACATAGCCTTACCACCTGGGAAACCTATTGCTGCAGTCAAGTAGTTATACAAAGGTAAAGATAAATGTTTTCTACTCCCTAAAAAATTTGTGATGGCTTCACCCCTGCTTAATGTAACATCCCGGAATGCAGAGTGATCCCAGCAACTTCAGCTGCACTGTTTGTATCAAGGATAGAGTAAGCAAACCTTTACAGGAGCAGAGTTTAATGCAGCAAAATTTTGAAGTAATGTTGCCTTTAACATTAGCATATTACTGCTTCATGTGCACTACATCAGAAAAATTGAGACTGACCCTCATATAGGGTCAAAATCTTTTTATCCAAAGTTGATAAAATAATGCATCACTATATCTAAAAGGAGATTTTAAAAAAAAAAAAGTAAAAGGCCAAATAGAAAATGAAACAATTTCAAGATGTCTATGGTGTCTAGAGATCTAACTAAACACAGGATTTACATTTTTATACTTGGGATATTGAGCTATAAAATGCCTCTTTCATCTCCTCTATAATGCACTCACACAGATGTTATTTGAATTTTATTAAACTTGGACTTGCTTCTGGTCAAAATAAAGTACTGTCAGTGTAACAGGTAACAAGTACAATTTAGAAGATCCAAGCATGAGTTGGAATAAACTGATCTGAATCAGTAATACCAAGTTTTCTGTTCTTCCCTGTCCATTCTCAATTTTGATTATTTAATTTTATGATTTCTCTATGGGGTTTTTATTCTGAAATGACAGAGTACAGGCTTTTGCCTTCAGCTCCTTCATGTACCTTGCAATAGCAGTTTATTGCTGAAGGCATTCTGACTTGACAGAATGGCTTTACCAATGGGAAAAGAAAGGGTTGCCCTGAGGTTGAGGAGAGTTCAGCTCAGAGTTATCTTGAAGGCATCTGCAGCCCATCTCAAAATGCTTTTTCATTTGCTGGAGCAAAAGCATATTGTCACGTTGTGAGAAAGGTAGCGGGAAGAACTTCAAATAATTGAAATTGTAGACTTCACCTAGATGGTACTAATTGGGAATGTCGCTGCTGTGGGAGAAAGCTAGGAATACCCCCACATCCCAGTGCTGCCTGCACTCAGGCAACTCAAATACAACTCAGCTGTAAAAATGAAAAGTCCAGTCCTGCAATGTTAATATGAAAACAAATCTTTATTTTCACATAGTTCCTTGAATTGGTTATAATAGATGAGCAAATTCACTTTTGAGTACTTGTGGAGTCAGAATACGAAGGTTGTGTTTCTGCAAGCTCTGTATTGGTGAGTCTTTCTTGGCTTGCCTACCCTAGGAAAAGCTTGCTGGGTGTGCAACATGCTGATGGCTGTAGGTTGCATCCCTTTCTTGTGTGAATGTGCAAAGAATTTTTGAGATAAGAACCAATGGGCAGCCTATACTTAGCAAGATTGTGTCCTCTGTGTGTCAACTTCTAAAAATGTTTATGCCATACTTGTTGTCACGTGATACCTGAAGTAGATTTGGAAATAAATTAGAATATTCACTCTGAGGAATCTTGAAATACTAGAAGCATATTTATTTGTGTAGTGAATTGAATGCTTTCTAGTTTTGTGTTCTTTTTTTTTTTTCTACTATGCATCTCAGCTTTGATTTACATTTCTTTAAGGTTAAATTGAATTATGGCTGAAATTAAATTATTATAAAATTCTTCATGTGGAATACTCAAATTTGATCTCATAAATAGGAAAGAATATTTCTAAACCTGAGTAAACATTGGTTTCTACATTGCCTTTTCTCTCAAACATCAGCTGTTTACTTTCCACTCGAAAAAGCATTATTATATTGCAGTGATACATTAAACAACTTTACAAGAGACTTGAACAATTAGCTCATGGTTACCTTCTTCAGCTATCGTAATTAATGAACTGGAAAAGATGCATATTAGTAGCTGAAAAATTGGAAAAGATATAGTTCTTACACATTTCCCTACATTCTTTCCTTTCTTCTAGTGTTGTAAGTTTCAAGAAAATTCTTTTTTTTAGTTACTTTTTTAAAATGTCAAAGTTGATGGTATGAATTAGGTGATCTTGGAAATCTCATTGGCATTTAGCAGTTCTTAGCTAGTACTCCAAATGTATTACTTCCACAACTACAGTGAGTAGTGTAGTGGAGATGTTAATTAACTTTTACATCTTTGGATGATATGTCTCCTGAATAAAGTGTTCAGCATGAAAACCTGTAGTCAGATGATGTGAGATAGCAGTTGAAGTCCATTGCTTTGGACCTCTTGCAAACAGTCCATCTAAACAGATCAAATTTTCTTTTCAGGGTGGTTCAGGTTCAATATTAGGTATCAGGACTACAGGCCTGAGATGTTATATAGTATTATTTTTCATGACCTAATCAACTAGGTTTTGCTCTAATATCAACATAAAGAGTTCTTGCCAAACATTAGTTGTCTGTTATTTAGAAACTTAATTTAAAATTAAAATTTATTCATGATCTCTTTCATACCTGACTGTTGTTTTAATGTTATCCTTACTTTAAATAACTCATTATCTTCTCATTGTACACAGAAAGGGCTAGCAGCTTTGTTTTCAAAGTTAAATGCAGTTTAATAAGGTGTGACAAGCTTTTGAATTAACATCCTAGTAGTCTTTCCAAAGATGGTAGTTTGTTACAGTCAGGGTTGTCTTAATTGCAGCATTTGAGTTCAGCTAAGTAGACTTTAAAAATGTCTTTCCCCTTTCTTGAATGCAGACCTTCAAGTAGGCTTATAATCACCAAGCAAAATCGTAACATCCTTAAAGAACAGGCAATACCATTGTGCATGCCATGAGATACGTTTTACGCATCTTAAAGAACATAACTTCAGAAAACCTTTTACATTATTTTACCATATTATAAATGTTTAGTGGTTTGTTTTGTCCTTTGGAGTTTTCTTCCCCTCCTGTTTGCAAATCATTGGCAAGCCTGAGATCTGCTAACATTATTCCAAATATATTACCAATAGTAAAAATGAGCAGTTATTTTCTTGTTCATTCACTGGTACCAAGTGAAGGTAAGAAATAAAGGTGGGTAGTATAAAGAAAACTATGAGATGACCAAAGCAGGAAATGATGATCACTTGTAAGAGAATTTTAAACCCAGAGTTCTGGTAGTAAAACACTGTGGTTTGGCCTGTAAAAGCCCTTACAGTCAAATACTGGGTGTAGATAGTAGCTTCTAATAAATTCTCTGGTAGAATGTTGATTTTGTTGCTAACTATATGCAATTTTTTCCAGATTAAATGCTGGTGTCTTTTCTAGGCTGCTTCTTATATGTGGGATTCCTAGTGAGTGTTTAATTTTCAAATCTTAACACAACCTAGAGAAAGAAAAGTCCTGTAATGAGTTTAGCAAATTAATGCCTTCAAAGCTTTATATGTGAGGAACAAAGGTTTGTCCTGTCCTATTAATTTGGTAACCCTGACAAAATCAGAAATGTTTAAAGAGCTCTAATAGCTATTCTGACCTTGCTTCAGACAGAATAGAACAGAAAATAATTTCAGTTTCCATTAAAGCTCTGGTATATTCTATTTCTGTCAAAACAAACATAAAAAAAAGCTTACAGAATATTTTCTATGAGTATTAAAAGAGCTGCAATTCATTTGTATTCATTTAATCTTGATGCTTTTCTGTTGAGATAACACAATACATAATTTGAGAGCATTTGTTTCTGATGATTCTTTCCTGGCTAATGGCAAGCAGTTCCACCATCATCTGTATTTATTTAATTTATTTATCCTGCATAAATGAAGGCTGTTGCCAAAAGCATCTATTTTGTTTAGTGTTGTATGTGTTTATGCAGATTCTTATTTTGTGCAGTCAAAAATCAAAAGTGTACTTATGCGTGTTTGTTCATTGCTCTGTGCATCTTGGATGTCTCACAGGAGGCATTAATGACGTATGGAATTGTCTAGCTACAAATCTTCTGTACAAAAAATACAATTATAATTTTGATTAGCTTGAAAAGGAATATTATTGTTGCTCTCAGAAATCACTATCCAGACATTTCAGTCAACTTTGGGGGCCTTTCTGTATGTGCTGTTTTCCCAAATTGAGCTCATGCATCTTTCAGGCAGATGGGCAATTTTATGAAGTTTATAAATGGCTGAACGCTTTAATGGATCTGTCATGCATAGTTTGCTTTTTAAATGTTACTGATTTGTGAACACAACATTAATACCTTGTATCTAGCAATTATAAAGGATTTATTTTAATAGGACTGGGTCAAATCAAGCTTTCTATATTAGAATAAGTTCCACATACAGTGGAAGATTTTGGTGAAGGAGAGAGTGCCAGAAGCAAGATGATTTGGTACATGCCATGAGCTTTTGAGCATTCCCCTCTGTCTTCCCAAGTTACAGATATAAAATATTTTTACCTGGGATAGTGATTTTTTTTTTTCTTTTTCTCTCCCCCCACCCCATTTTCATCCTGTTGTATGCTTATGCATTAAGGCTGCTGCTTAATTCCACCGAGACACAGACAGCACACAGAGACATACAAATTTGTTGATTTCATTTATGGTCAGTGACTTAGCAACCTTTGTTCACATGCTGTAAGAACCCCCGTATCTGCCCTCCCCATGCACAAATTCAAGAAATAAGCATTAGGACAAATGCTTCAAACCTGAAATGAAGCTAATACTGAAAATAAAATGCATATATCTGTCTAAAAAAAAAAAAAAGAAAAAAAAAGAAGAAGAAAATACGAAAGAAAGAAAAAGAAATGTGAAAAATGTTTATGAAAAGCTAATATATAATGTAAAGCTTGTTTGAAGGTAATATTTCCGGTCTATTGGCCTTATTTTGTTCCATAATGTAACACTGGCTGGAGAGGTGACCAGACCACCCAGGCTTGAGAAAGGCCAAACTCCTGCAGTGTTTCGGCAAAGCAGAGTGCACTTCACGATACGGAAAATCCTAACCATTTAGAACAGGCAATTGTTAGGGATTTTGCTTTTATGTGATGGAGAGAACACTAATTACATCAGTAAAACATACTGCAAATATGTGCACGGCATTCAGGGATGCACATTTCCAGTCTCTGCTGGTTTCTGGTTTTGGAAGCTTGAGTGACTGTTGCTATCATCAGAGAGGTGTGAGGGGTTTGGGGGGGGGGGGGGGGGCTGTTTCTGGTTTGTTCTGGTTTTTAAAGATATGTAAGCTAATTTCTCTTATTGCTAGGTCAGGATACTTTTCCACAATATTTTCTATCTCTGGAAAAATAATCAGAGGGAATGCATAATATTAATTTGCATTCAAAATGTTGATTCTTTACTAGGGACCTAATAATCTTTAATAGTGTGATGGGTTGACCCTGGCTGGACGCCAGGTGCCCACCAAAGCCGTTCTATCATTCGCACATCCTCAGCTGGACAGGGGAGAGAAATATATAACATAAAGCTTGCGGGTCGAGATAAGGACAGGAGAGATCATTCACTAATTACCGTCACGGGCAAAACAAACTCAGCTTAGGGAAAATGAGCTCAATTTATTACAAATCAGCCAGAGTAAGGTAATGAGAAATAAAACAAAATCTCAGAACACCTTCCCACCACCCTTCCCTTCTTCCCGGGCACAACTTCACTCCCAGATTTCTCCACCAAGCCCCCCCAGCGGCACAAGGGGGACAGGGATGGGGTTTACGGTCATCACACATTATTTTCTGCCGCTTCACGTCCTCAGGGTGAGGGCTCATCACATTCTTCCCCCGCTCCAGCGTGGGGTCCCACCCACGGGAGACAGTCCTCCACAAACGTCTCCAACGTGGGCCATTCCCACGGGCTGCAGCTCTTCACGAACTGCTCCAGCGTGTGTCCTTTCCATGGGCTGCAGTCCTTCAGGCACAGACTGCTCCAGCGTGGGTCCCCTGTGGGGTCACAAGTCCTGCCAGAAAACCTGCTCCACGGGCTCCTCCCTCCGCAGATCCGCAGGTTCTACCAGGAACCTGCTCCAGCGCGGGCTTCCCACGGGGTCACAGTCTCCTTCAGGAACCCACCTGCTCCGGCGTGGGGTCCTCCACGGGCTGCAGGTGGAGATCTGCTCCACCGAGGACCTCCATGGGCTGCAGGGGGACAGCCTGCCTCACCAGGGTCTTCCTCACCGGCTGCAGGGGAATCTCTGCTCCGGCGCCTGGAGCATCTCCTCCCCCTCCTTCTTCACTGACCTTGGTGTCCGCAGGCTTGTTTCTCTTACATGTTCTCACTCCTCTCTCCCGTGGCTGTTTCTCACTCTCCCAACTTTTTTTCCTTCTTAAAAATGTTATCACAGAGGCGTTACCACTATCACTGATTGGCTCGGCCTTGGCCGGTGGCGGGTCCATCTCAGAGCCGGCTGGTATGGGCTCACTCTCTCTCTTGAACACAGGGGAAGCTTCTAGCAGCTTCTTACAGAAGCCACCCCTGTAACCCCCCCCGCTACCGAAACCTTGCCACATAAAACCAATACAAATAGGTAGAAAACTCTTGACAACTCTGGAAGAGGATGTCTGGCTAAGGTGTCTTTTTTCCCTCTGTTTGAAGGGCAACACACCTAATTTACAAAACAGAGTTGACTTTTTTTTGTAAAGGTGCTGTTTGTGCACAGCTATCAAAATAGCAAACTTGTTGCTTTAGATTTAGCAAGATAGACATGAGTTTGTTGTCTTACTCCATTTCTGCCTCATTTAATTGCGGAAGAGACCCAAATTAATTTTCTTTAGACGTTTGCACGTGTGAAAGCCTTTTGAAGAGAGCCTTCCCATGCCACATGGATTTTTCTGATGTCCTCTGGCTATACTGAGTAAAGTGGTTGCCTGTTCAGTCCAGTATTTTATTGTAAGAAATGTGAAATTTGATTGCTGATCCTTTTTCTTTAAGGATTTCTAAATGTTCTGATCAACTAATTAATTATCATTGTCTGTAGGGAATGCAGCCTGTACAACAGCTGGGTGAGAAGGGGGTGTTTTATAAGAGTGGGGAACCTTTCTGGGCATCATATGTATCCCCTAATGTTAAAGGCCAAAATACCATTAAAGTTGTTTTTTCTGACAAAAATGGAATTATATATTTAAAAGCCACACAATACTGATTTTCAGTCTGAAGGATGATGTATTGATGGGGAAGGAGAGTTAAAGGAGAATTAATAAGGCATAAGATTTCTAACTTCCATTGATGTATATGAGTAGCGGTTGTTTCTGCTGCAGCTCCACAGACTAGCTGTGAGCAACTTTCCTTTGCCTTCTGCAGCATTTTCTGTATTTGTGGTACAGTATTTCTACTCAAAACAGAAAGTCACTCATATTTAAGACAAATTTGTAAATATTTGAACTTCAGAGTTTCTTTTTAAAAATGTTATGCAGTTCTGATGGGAAGTGATGGTGCTTTAAAACATGTTTCAAGTACAACTGATTCATTTAGATGAGAACTGGAAAAAAAAATTACTCAAGGATCTTAGTCCCACAGTCTGTTCCATAAAGTAGTTCCAGGTGTGTAGACAGAAAGAGATACTATGTGCAAACAAATGTGATAATATTGAAGTCAGTATCCTTTAGCACTGCAAAATAATTCAGAACAGATGTTAGTTTTGTTCTTCTTTGAGTGGTTTACCTATTGCAATTTTTAACTTTAATTTAATTTTAATAAGACAGCAATGCTAGATTATGCTAGTGAATGGAAAAATGAAAATAATCCAAACTTATATTTGAGTTTAAAACTATTGCTGTCCTTGAATGTATTTGAAAACACTAACTGAAGTGTTTGCTTCCTATCTGCAAACCTTCTCCTTCTATTCTTCTACTGGCAGTTTGATATTAATTATAGGAAAGAGATTTTGTGCTAAAAACTAATAATACATGAACATGGCATTAAAGTGTACTACAGGACAAATTAAAATATGTGCATCTAGTCAGAGAGTTATTAACAGGACCTTAAATATCCTCCTTTGACATATTCCCTGTTTTTTTTCTTTGGAGGAAAGTTAAAGATGTTCTTAACCAGTGAGTGACAATCTGGATGCCAGCTGTGAATGTAAGAGCATGAAATGTAAAATAGATTGACAGTGGCAATTACGCTGAAGCCTTTTTTTGTGTGTGTGTGTGTGTGTGTATACTCCTGTGGTATGAGTGATTAAATGTTGAAGGTAATTGATGATTATTACTTCTGAACTGAATGGATTATTTTTATAGAGTCTTGTAAGTGTTGCTAGTTGAGGTAATTTTAACTGAAGTTAGAGCTTCAACAAGAATTGTGAGCTAATTTCTTCTTCCCCTTTCTCATGTCCCCACCTTTTTTTTGTTTTAGTTTTTTGAGGTGTTATCTATTTCGACTTTGTTTCCTTCTTGGAGCAGGCACCTTGTGCTGTACCTGTCAAATGTTATATATTCTAAAATGCTATGACTTTATACTGTAGAATAACAGTAGTTATAAAAATGCAATTAAAAGCAAGTTTCCCTTATTTCAGTGGGATAGACTTTGGGAGCCCTTTAAAGAGGTGTGAAATTCTGTAAACGGTATGCAAATACAAATAGTAAAATAATCTAGCCCATATGTTGGTCATGGTGTCGTCTTCATTTTCTATATGAACAATCACTTGCATTCTACTGCATTGTAGTGTTTTTTTATTTGTCCTCTTTGGGTACTTTCAGAATTCATGTAAAGACCAGTAGAACAGGTGGACTTGTGCTAGTATAAAATAATTATGGTGACTGAAAAAGATCTGTGATGAAATGGCTTGTATGTCTTGTAGGCTATCTAATTAAGCTGGCACATACTGGGTTGAATTTTAGCAACCTGCTCTAGGTCCAATAAAAACCCAAAACTCAAACCCATCATGCCCACGAACTGTTGCTAAAAAAAACCCAAAACAAACAAACCAACCACGCAAATCCCCCCCAAAACCAAACCACCCCCAGGACTGAATATTATATTATGAAATCTTTGGAAAACATGGCATAGTGATTTTGGTTTCAGTCTGTTTTGCAATTGATTTCCTTTAGGCAGATGATGTTTTGTTTCAGGATAGAGTCACCTTCTATTCCAATGTATTGGCTGCCTCACAGTCTCTCTGTGATGTGAAAATCATACCTCACGTGGCATTCCTGCGTTACACAAGCAGCAGCATGAGCTGTGAGGCAAGTCAGGGGTACGATGATCTAACTGCACGCTAGTCTGTATGAAATAATTTTTAAGTCCGAGGTGCTAGTCTAACCTTTCTTGCTATTATAAGTTGTATTGCAGAGGCATACGTGGTTTTTTGGTAATGCATCCTTGCGGAGTGTTTCTGTAAAGCCACTTAAATGTGTATGCCTTCTTGTCATAAAAAGGCAAATATGAATGAGGTAGCAGAACCATACAAACAAAGTTACATCCCTGCATGCATATGAGAGAGAAGTAGTGGAGGAGAAACAGAAGTTGTCTGTTTCCTGTCTTCACTCTCCTCCTTCAGGCTGTGTTCTTTAGCATCATAGGAAACAGATTTTTCTTGCTTCTTTTAGTTTTTTGTCCAAAAAAGAGTGTCCCTGAAGCTGAAACCCCTTCATAGCTATGGAATGTGCTACAAAATCCCAGGGAACCTGAATGATTCCAGGTTTTAGTAGCTGAGGAGAAAGAATAGGGATGGTGCTGAAGTAATTCTTGGAAAAATGTGTATTGAAAGGGAATCTTGATAAGTGCAATCTGGAGGGAGCTGAGGGCAAGAATGAGAATCTGTTTTGCAGGAAATACAGAAGGGGATCATAGCAAAAAGGGGTGACTGGTAGAAAAACTCAGGTCACACCACAAACGTAGTTCTGATACAAATATTTTAAACTTTGAGATTCATTTGCTTTTTTAGTTTTATTTTTCTGCATAAGGTTGCATTTTAAGATGACTCAGCAGTATTTCTCTTAATTTCTCAGTGTGTTAATCCAGTATCAATCAGACATCTAAAAGCCAGCTCCCATTTGCTGTAATGGTAAAAGCAGATTTACTGATGATATTTATATACGAATACAATATATAACTGCAATTCTTCCTGTCTGCTTTAGCTGGACAGAGCTTTGGAACGATAAGGTTATTCTAGTGTTTCAGATTAGTATGTGATACATCAACCTCATTGCTACAATATGTCTCTCTAACATATTTGTGAGTTTAAAAGGAATTAATTAAGTATTAGATGTAAATATAAACAATCTAGTAAATTTAGTATTCCGAGAGGCATATTTCAAAAAAACAAGTCCAGAACTATGAGCGATTTTGGTTGTTTGACAGTAGCATGCTCTTTTATTTAATTGACTGTTTTATTCAAAGCTGTGTTGTGAAAAGTATTATATAAAGCTTTCTAAATCATTCAAAGAGTATCTTGCTGTAAAAAGATTCTTATTGAATGTTCAAATACAACTTTGTGGATTGCTGCCATATATATATATTATTTTAACTCTGTTGCTTTTAGAAGTATTACACAGGAAAACCAGTAATATTAGATTTATGGAAATTGTTCTTCAATTCAGTTACTCCTTTATTGGTTTGTCATTGTATAAAATAAGAAAGATGCTTAGTATGTATGCTTTTTGAAAGAATAAGGTGTTCTAAAAGGACCAAAATAAGCATGCCTCTTCTGTGGCATGCCAACTCTCTCCTTTAAATTAGTTACAGAAATGCACTGTGTGAAGGAACACATTAAGGCTTTTATGACCAACACACTTGCTTTTACCCAGCTTCATAAGAAATATTACTGAAGACTGCTGAAATGGGTATTTTTGTGTTTTCTTTCATATTTAAGTAGAACTAAGTTGCCTCAGGACCGAGGCCAGTATCTCTGACCAGGAGTTAACGGCTGCCCCACCGTGTCTCATGGAAGCGATGGTTGGCTGGCTGGCACCCAGAACTGGCCAAGCACAGCGAATGCAAGGGAAATGGATTAACGTGACTGATAATAATTACCTGCAAATCTGATTTTCCTTCTTTGTGCAAGACTCAGAAAGTGCAGGGGCTAATTAAAATACTTAGAGCAAGCCACGAGAGATCAAAGAGATGCAAAACGGCTCATTTCTGGGTCTCTGATGAAGCAGCTCTGGGATGATATAAAATGCCATTCTTTGCTGTTTTTCTGCATGGCTTTAGGGGACTAGTAGTTGTCAAGGAGATTTGAAGTAGAGTGATTGATGTGTTAAGGTAAAAAGTCAGTGATGTAATCTTCATCCCAGAAGGCATGTTGTTCCTTGGTATATCGCCTGTTTTACAAGGAAAGGCTTAGAGTAGATTGATTATGTATGAGGAAGAGTAAGCTATAAGAATTAGCCAAGAGAGTATAGTATTCATCTGGACAGTTTCCTTTTAAAATTGAACAACAACAACAAAGTTATGCAAGTGATGATAATGAAAAGCAAATAACCTTAGGGTGAAACATAAGTGAGAAATTTATTGTGTGGAAACAAGAAGAAATAAGCTGTCTTTGTATCCGTTGGAACAGGAGTGTATGTTTCCAACTATACGTGGATCTATCTAATGCTTGTCCCTTTTGTGCTGGGCAACTTTGTAGGGCATGCTATTAGATACGGTGGCATCTCGAGAGTAGAGTTTGAGAAAGCGTTAAGATGGTATTGTTGTTTTCATGTTGTGTATCTTTCTAATGACAATTACCTTTTTAATTCTAACTTCATAATTCTTATGAATTATAGCCTGTGGATGTACGAAGTGTCTAATGCAGCATCACGATTTTTGTTCTATGTTCTTTGAGTTTGTAATGCTAGGTGGCTGTCCTCTAAGATTTATTTGAGAGCAAAAACCAAAACCCCCCAAAAAACAAAAACCAAAACCCCCAAAATGTAAAACTTTGTGTTTAAAGAAAAAAATAGGGAATAATGCATCTTATTGATTCTTACATTGATTACATTATTTCTTCCTGTTTATGTCAGTGGTACTTCTGTTATATGAAGCTGTCTTATTTTATGATGAAAGCTGGTGAGTGATGGGTGCTTTTGATAAGTTGTACTTCCTCTCTGATCGGTACAACTAAGCACTGTCACTTTTACTGCTTTAGGAAAGGTGGAGTTGAGCAGAAATTAAAGTACAAGACAAAATTAAATCTAATTAATTTCTGGGAAACATATTTAGAATTTCTCTTGGACATTTCAAGTTATCCTTTTTCTGTTGAGCAATCTGTTGTAAGAAACTTATTTTTAATTGGAGCATGTCTTAGAGGCGGAAAGGAATTTTTACCTTAATCCTGTTTTCAGCTTTTTAAATTGTCTTTAAGATCTGTCTTGAATTTCTTTTCTTGATATTGGACATCTGTGAGCATATATAACTCTGAAGTCATTCTTAACTGCCTGGTATTTTGATATCGTGCAGTAAATTTGCTTTGCTAGTATCATAATCTAATTTTATTTTTGTCTTTTTCCAATCACTTTTCAACAGGGAAACCAACACCATCTTATCTAATTGAGCAGAATGAACATAGCCTCCTTAAAATTCCTGTTGCTTTGTATGATGGTCTCATACCAGGGAAAGCATCTCATTAACTACTTTGCCCAGAAGTACCTCTAGCCAGCTGGAAAGCTAACCCAGCAGATAAGATTATGCATATGAGAAGCTTCATGCTGAACAGGTATTGCTGTTGGTGTCCAGCGATATTGGACAGGCACGGAACATCTTACGTTAACATCTTACTGTTAACATAATACAAAAAAGATTTGCTGTGGGAACGTTCTCAGGTGGGCCTCAAGATTTGCATACATTTATGCTTGTTTTGTGTTTTAAACTTCTACACGGTTCCCTGGTGCTGTGATCGGATCTCTTGCCTTGCCAGCAGATTATCGCACAGCAATTGGAAACATTCGGTTTGTGGTGCGTCAAAGCACATGTTAATGACTCCAACATTTGAACAGTAAGACAAATGTTTGTTTGGCTCTGGGATGCAATGAAAACAAGATGTGTGTAAAGTGCGGTGTACTCTAGTGGCATGACACAAACAATGAATAATAAGGAAAGTTTAAATTGTTTTAGCACAATTTGTTGGAGAAAGTTAGTGTCTTCCCCTTACGCCTATGTGTTATTACTGTCAAATACTGTCAGATTAATCTCCGTCTTGGGAATATGACTGTTACTTGAATGACCATGTCTTTCTCTATTCCTTTTGTTTTAATGGCCACTGCAGTTTTAGCTTCTGTTTTAATCTCAGTTCTGTAGAGGTTGCAAAACTTAAGAAAATTTTGGGGGGGTGGGCATGCCTCAGGTCACTACAGGAGCTAAGGCAGGGCATACATTTTTCTTAAGCCTGCATTCAGCAGAATGAGACATCTAGGGCTGATATTTTCCCTGCAGTTTATAATATCTTGAGTGTTGCTATACTGCTGTTACAGCAACTTATGTATCATGTATTGGAGAAAAGTTAACAGTATAAATGCTTTTATGCTAATAACACTGCCCACACTGAAGTGATACAATCTTCTAAAGGGGTTTCCTTAATTGTTTAGTGCAGGATAAACACTGAGGTGGATCATGTTAGGCTTGCTGACCTTACATTGAAGTGGAAGGTCAGCAGCTAGGTAGGGCAAGTTGCTTCCCTAATTTGGCTGACCTTATTGGCATTATATTAATGACTGGCAATTTCAGATTATGTCTAGCCTCAGCATAAGAGTCAGGTTTGAAAAGAATTTGATAAATCATTAAAATAGTAGATTATGACCAATGGGTTAAAATGGTAAAGTTATTTTGGTCACAGAACTGTAGTTGAGCACTGAAATTGGTTTTAATAGAACAAATTATTCCATTATCAGTTTAGTTTTTCCATAAAGTAAATTTTAGAGTGACACTTCAGGATATTGGTGAATACACCAATGTAGCAGCATAGCATAAATTATTCTATGAAGTAAACAAATGAGAGGACTTTCACTTGGTTCACTTGATCCTTAAAACCAATTATCACTGTCTCAACTTTTCCAATTTCAATATGAATTTCAAATGGAAATCTATTTAACTCTGAGGTTTTTTTCTGAGAAGTTGTGCATTGCAGGCAGAATGTAAAACAGGGACGGCAGAGAGGGACAAGAGGGAGTTACCTGTGATAGGAAGAAGGGGACCAAATTACTCTGAATGGTCTCCTTTTACCTAATGCCTCAACAAGAGCTTTGCTGTGGGCTCTGCTCGCCTCTCCCCACCTTGCTAGCGCTTCCACAGTTTTCTTTGTTGGTGTTGAGAGACAGCTTGCTCTGGGACTGTCTTGTGATGTGATGGACTTTAGTATTTTTTTAGTAACAGACACAAATTGCTCTTAGGGTGACAATAAATTATTTGGGTGTTTTCAGTGTTCCTAATTGCTGCTTTTACAGCCTTTCTTGCAGGGTTGTCAGGTGTGATTTAAGTTGACTGTAGGTCATGGCTGAAGCAAGAAGAGACTGAAAAAGTAAAGGACAAAACAGCATAACAAATTATTGACATTATCAGTGCTTAACTTTCCTCTCAGACCATTATGGTTACTTAAAACATCATCTTAACTTTTAAAGCACATACTTTCATAGCAATTAGTTATATTTAGTGTATGATGTTGTATAAAGTATACTGTAATCTGTAATGTATTGCTACTTTAAACACTGAACAAGAAACTATACATGCATTTCTTATCCATCCAGCATCTACCAGACTTGTAGGCTGCAGATCAAGTATAATTTCTGCATTAAATGTGGTCACGTGTCTGAAGTATGCTGCTAGACAGGTGATCATGAACAATCCATTTGCCTTGTGAGGTGAATGTTGATGTTAGCTGTTCAGACACTGGAGTATTTTGCTGTTAACTTTGAAGAAAGGAAGCAAAAATAGATCTGTGCAATTTCTAAAGCTTTGTACTTTATCCAAGGATCTCCTGATTTTATTGTGTGGTGGGTTTTTTTGAATTAAGTCTGTAATGATGTTACAATGTCACATGTGAAAATTAAATGCTAGGGGCTTCTGGCCTGACCAAATTTTATAGGAGAAAAAAGTAGACTTTTGAATAAAATACACGTTTTATGCCTATCTACCTATCTGTTCATTAACACTTTTGCAATAATGCTACAGTTTGAGATAGTCTTCAACTTGTATGTGTTTGCATAGATGTTGTGACAGCTAAGCAGGGAATGTAGGAGAAATTAAAATAGATAGCCTTCTTAGGAGTCTGAATTCAGCACATATATAGGTACAGTTGTCTTGGCTGCCTTCTGACTTAGCTAAGCCTAATTGCTCTTACCTCTCAGAAGGGATCGTTATTCTAGGCATTAACTCAAATTTGGCTTTTAATGTTTCTTAAGAAATTGTCTACTGAAACTTACAGCACAGCTTCTGTATTCACTTTATATTTTTGGAGACATTTTATGCTCTAGGTAGTTCCTAACTGCCCATTAATAACAGCAGCAAAATTCTTTCAATAAAGGCAGAAATTATGACACAAGGGCAACTTTTTTTTTTTTTAGAAACACACTCTTAAACTATCCTTGAGACTACATTTTTAACATTTCTCCAAAAAGTTTTTAGATGTACACAAATGTCTTGCAAGTGAACAGATGGAAGCACTGCAACAGTAAAGTAAAATAAGAAAAGAAATAAATGCCAATGGCCCCTGTAGGGCTGAGTTTCTTCAGTTATCATTTTATCCTGTTGTATGATCCTGCAGTCAGCTGCAGACTCTCTACAGCAAGAACTGGTTTTGGGGAGTGTGTGTCTATCTGTGTACGTCTAGCATGGTCCTGATCTCAACCGATGCATGTAGGAATTACTACAAAGCACATAAAAAGTATAGAGAAATGGGTTGCCTCACAAACAATTAGTATTAATTGTGTCTTTTAATGGTAATTAGTAGCGATGGCTTGAATATTAAAGAATGCCTTAGTCTGAATGAAGCTTGCCATTATGTGACGCAGTTATGCTTTTCTGTTCATGAATTATTCAATTCCTTTCTCATTTTGTGTGACAGGTGGTACGTTCTTGGAAATGCATATAGTTTTCCATAGAAATACCTTGCAAAATTTTCTAACACTATATATTCTGAAAACTATGGTATCCCAAGTAGTAAATGATCATTTAAAATGCTTAACTGTTCCTGTTTCAAGCTATTGTGCACTGTTAACCCCATGCTCCTAACTCTGCTCTTAAAGTTTCCTTCTAGAGTATGAATGTCGATACGTATAGCATCAACCTCAGTACTTCTTAAGGCACTTTTGTAAGAATTGGATCATGATTTGGAAACTTCATTTAATTTCAATTAATTCCCCATTTAGCTATGTACAGGCTTCAATTCCTAGACTCCTTAAATCTGTGAATGTTGCTCATTTTTTCTTGTCATTTCCTAGAATTAATTGTCACAACCCCGGCAACGAAATTTATTCCAGTTCCAAAACGTAAGTCAAACTTAATTTTTATAGATGAAAGCCAGTAGTGTATATTAAAGCAACCTGCCACCTCCCTCCCTAGTTAGCGGGTTTGTTTACACTGTGAAGATGACAGCCAAAAGGGTTAATGCAAATTACTTTCTTTAGAATAAGAAACTAGGATTTTTCATTATTTCTGACATGAAATTGGGAGAGATAAGGAATGGAAACATAGTAGCAAATTGGTGACAATTTGCAAAAGAATTCAGAGAAGCTTCTGTATGTTTGATAAACAAAGCCAACTTAAACTTTCTGGGTGAACTTACCCAGAAAGTAAAAACTGGAAAAAAGCAGGCACCTTTCTTCAAAACAGAACTACAGTTGCATTAAAAAGAAACAAATAAAAAAAAAAGCTGCTATGAAATTCAATTATAACTTAGTTTCCCTGTTATTTGATAAAGACTACAGTAGAAAGTAAAACCAGAATTTAAGGTTATGTGTGTGTTTTATATATTTTTTTCTACTACTTCTACACCTATCCTTGCATAGACAGCAATTTTGTGATAAGTACACAATATACACAGGTGGGTTTTTTTAATATAGCTTTTAGGTCTGCAATATTTTTCTCTATCCTTTTCACTTCCCCAGGTCTCTATTTACCCTGATATTTATTGAGGCATAAACCGAATCTGTAGACAGCAAACTGTTCTCTTTAAATGGGTAATATTAGGATTGCATCCCCACAAATGCTTTTTATTGTTTTTAAAAGTATTTCTGGTTGTGAAAGTGGTAGTATCTTTATTGGTCTTTATAATGATTTTATTTATGTAACTGTTTATATATGTCTATGTATATATTAAACAAGCCTATTATCTCATCTTAGTTGATTTTAAAGTACTTTATCGCCTCTGTTAATCTGCGTGCTTTGAGTTCTAGTTGAAAGCAAAATAAACAACACCTCTGCCCCCCATTGGAATTTTTTATATCTTTTGTAAATCTCAAATATGGAAAATTAAGATCTACCAGGTCTGTTTGGATTGTCTAATCACAGCTGAATGTTTTCCACTGCAGATATTTAGATCAGTAATACACCAAAAGAATAACTTCTTAATGTTTGCTTGCAAAAGACTCTAGACTGTACTTCTACAAAACACCTTTAGTAGCCCATTGCTTATATGAAATGCTTACAATCTTTTTAAGGCAAGTTTCATCAGGAACTCAGTATTATTACAGATGGGCTTTAAAGAAAGCATACTCTTACAGAGGTATTAAGTTGATTCTCTTTCATACTGGGATTTTAAAATGTTCTTAAATGTTTGCTTTTTGCTTGGGGAATGTAATAGCAGCTTCATTGTAGTGAAGTGAATTTAAGAGCTGTCGTATTTGCCACAATCGTACAAAAATAGCAAATACAAATACTGATTTTTAAATAGTGTAAATCACGCAGTAAAGTGTGTATCTTTAAAACTATCTAGAATGTCTAAATGCTAATGAAATGAATAGAGTTTCTCAATAACCACTATGTAATAATAACCAGCCAGTATAATATTAAGTGTAAGCTTATGTCATCATCATCGTTATAGCATTCTTCTCGACTTGTATAAATTTTTCTTCCCCCAAAAACCAAGTCTTTTTATCACACTGTCAAGGTCAGCAGTTCCATTTGTTTTGTACCAATCTGGACAGTATACTCAAAACTTGAATTTTGCACAAAATAGTGTCAGACACCTCAGACCTTAAACTAACACATTACAACAATCAGTGAATTCACTTTTCCACTTGCTTGTATCCTTTACAGTAAAACACTATTATAAATGAAGCTCTCTTCAGTGCTAGCTGCAGTGTTCAATTGGGCTTTATTGTGATCATCTAATATAAAATTTGTAGAGACAGGAGTACCAACCATATTTGTAGGTAGCAAAAGGTATTATTACTCGCTGTTGATCTTTCAGTTATTCTGAAGTATCTGGAAACCCAACAAAGTCTACGCTCTCCCATTTTGAATTTCCACAAATAATCAGCAATCTTCATACAATTCCTTGTTCTGTTTTCCCTGTTGAGCTGACTGTATGCCATTGACCAAAATTATAGTTATCTATCATTAAAGAGGTACTGGATGTCTGGGACACAGTTAAATTCTTAATTTGGGTGGACTTAGAAGCGTTACCATACATAGTCAGTGCAATGCTCCATAGCCTATCCCCACAAGGCTGATACATACTTAGGAAAGAGTAGGACAAGTCAAAAAAGTAGTGATGCTTAAATGAAATACCTTTCCAGCAATTTGTGGCTTAGTAACTCTTTGAGGCAGAAGTACTAACTTCCTTTTTAGAACTTGGTGGCTTTTCCTTCCAGGAATTTGTGTAATTCTTTTGAACAGCACGTTGTGGCACTGAGTTCTGTTTTTAAATGCATGTAGTATAGGACAAGTACCTGTTCACTTGCATTTGCTTTCATATTTGTATTAGAAGAATCAGTAAACAAAAGCAGCGTTATCTCTCTACCTTTCCTCCATCATTCATGATTTCACACATAAGAGTTGTCTTCAGTCACCTCTTCTGCACTGAAGACTCTTAGTCTGTCTACCATTCCTATCATTCCTTGTTCAGAAATTTTTTTTCTACCATCTCTTTTGCTCTTTCTTTCACTGTTTCTACCTGTCATATCTTGCATGATGGCAGAGAGAGTGCTGGAGATAATACTAAAGATCCAGGCACACAGGAATTTGAGTGGCATAAACAGGTTTTATATTTTCTTTGCGTTCTATTTCTTATTTTGATTACTAGTGAATATTGAGCTGTCATTTCCACTGAGATGTCTATTTATATCTAGTATCAATATTTTTTCTGCATAGTAGTAGTTGTCAGCTCAGTCCATCACATATTTGAAGTTAGCCTTTTCTTTCCCATGTGAGTTATTTTGTTTATCTACATTGAAATTCATCTGCCATACATTATTGATGGGAGAATTTAGTCTTTTTTACTAGCCTTTTTGTCAGCAAAAAAAAAATAAATTGCAATTTCACTATTAACTCTTTTCTGAATCATGTTTGAAATAAGTTGAAAAGCAGTCCTTAACTACGTCTTTATGGAATTCCAGTATTGGTTTCCCTCTGGTGTGAAAACTAGCAATTTGCCTACCATTAATCTTGGTATTAGGCATTAATCCTTTCATGAAAGAAATTTTCCCTCCCTAGCATTTTAGTTGCTTTCTCTTTTTATGTTTGGTAAAAACAACACATGGATTCTGTAGGATGATGTATTATCCATATGTGCATAAATTCCATAGTTTTTTGCACTTTCTATCAGTTTCTTGATATTGGTGTCAGACTTTAGGAGCTGTAGTTTCCCAGATCCTGCAGACACACTACTCGTAAATACTGAGGCTATATTTGCCACTTACTGTTTCTCTAGTGTCAAAATGCGAAGTGATAGTTATGTGCTGCAGTTGCAATTCAGCCATTTCATGCTAGGATTCCCTTGAATTACAAGTAGAGTAGCTTCTGCTTCCAACATTGATACTGATCGTATTTTAAACTTGTTTTACAGCTTCTTATACTAATCATTGATTTTAAGAAAGATCTTCCACCACTTCTGTGATAAGTAGAAGTTGTAATGTGAAAATCACCACAAACTTCTACAGTGGATGCAGGTGCCACATAATTTGCATAGATTTCTGCCATTATCCTGATTGCTTTTATACAGTAGTCTTACTTTTTGGCAAGCTTCCTTTCCTTTCTTTGGAAAAGAGTGTATTAATAGGTATGTATACCTTTGCAAGCTGTTCCTAAATGTTTTTTTTTTTCTTCTTTGTCCTACCTTCTTGAGGTAGGACACTCAATTTTCTAGCTGTGAGGTTTTCTAATCATTTAGACTTGACTTAGAGAATAACCTTTATTTTAAACAGGCTTTGATGCCTTGCTGTTTGACCAGGTGAACTTCTTTCTCTCACTCTCTCTTTTTTAATTTGTTGTACATTTATTGCTTTGAGACTGAAGTGTAGTTTGTTTCAAACGGAACAAAGAGTACCAAAGCCGAAAATCACTCAATGCTTCAGAGGTGCGTTTTACCCTTTCAGATGCTCCTCTTAACATTCTCTTACTGAACTTTCTTATTTTGATGTAATTCTTCTTTGACTATCTTACTTCAGTCTTCTGCAAAAATGTAGAATATAGGGAATTTAAAAATCTATGTGGAAGTTGCATTAAATTATTCAAACCTTATCTTGAGTACTGCTCAGGATCAAGTAAAAACTTGTTTCTCTTCATGTGGTTTTCTTTACTGTGTACTAACATATAACACTTATTCATGATATCAGAATAAGTCTTTGAAATTGTGTCCTGACCTGAACTTTAGGTAAATTACATTGGTAATGAAGTCATTGCTGATTTTGTAATGTTTCCTACCCACAAATCTTTCTAATGTCCATTAGCATATCACAGTCATTGATGCAATCCTGGTGGTCATTTAATTTGTAGCACAGTACTACTTTTCCCTGATCAGACCTGAAATGTCAGTCCATATTTATTGCCTGCCAAAAACTAAACAAACAAACAAGTCAGCATAACAACAGAAGTTTTGCTGCACTGTTGGATGCTCGATTGCCACACACTGAGAGAATTGAGGCTGTCCAGTTATACTGATCAGTGACTTACCATGGTCTTTTCTTTAATCTTAACGAAAAATGAACAGTTTAGTGCTGCTCAGCAGCTCAGATGACAGTCAGTCTTTATAATTTGTTTGGGGATTTTTTTCAAGTAGGTTCTATATGCATGTGGTCTTTAAGTATTTAGCCTCTTAACATCTCTTCTGGCAAGCCAGTAGAACCCACAGGATTTAGTAACCCTGCTATGTAAAGGAGGGTAACTGGTAAAGTCTTGCTAAAACAGAGTGGAGGAGCTGATTATCTGTTATTGCTATTGTGAGTGTATCAGACTGGCTCATAACAGCGAATATTGGACTTGTTACGGTGCTTGCCTCTTCAGTGTCAGCCAATATAGTATCTTCAGGACATTTGGATTTCTGCTGATCCATAGCATAATATAAATAATTATACCTGAATGTCCTTCCTAAGCAGATACGGTGTTTTTTTCACAAAATCTCATCTGTCTCCTCTTTCTAACATGTTTTGTATGTTTTTACTTCTTGATGTTAATGTATTTATTATAAACAATTGAATGTACACCCAGCACTGCATTTTTCCATATCCTGTTACACCCTGGCCCCAAGTGATCATGTAAGAGAACTCCTGTTGGTTAACCACTTCCATTTAAGCTTCTTCATGATATTCAAACAGTTGAATTAGTCCTCTGTTGTTCTTACTCATCCAAGAGATTGACATGAAAGCATGTACCTAGAAAAGAGAAATATTTCAGAAATGTTTTATAAAATGTAAAAAGCGAAGATTGTTACTTTTATTAAGGACATGCAAAACCAAAGACATAGCTAACAGCTCGCTACGGCTCTTGATCTGAATAGACTTAAGTCTTCAGTGCTGTCTGCAAAATAAATCATGACGAAGCAAATGTTGGCCCCTTTGACTATTTCCTCACTGCAATTTTTAGCGGATTTCTATATGTATTGTTGGGTGCTATGAACACTGTGGCTTAAGCTTATGGAGAGTTTGTGGTGCATAAATCTTGGCTCCTTTTTTAATTGCAAAGAATTGTGACTATTATGTAGCTGATCTTGCAAATTCAAAAATATTCAGTCCTTTAATTATGCTTACTTTATTTAAGTGCTAAAGGCCGCAACAGGCCTGCAATTGCTAGAATGCTAACAGCACATAATACAGCCAATTGCAAACAGCAGTCTAATTTGTTGATTTCAAGTGAGGTGTAATTATATTGCTTCATTTGCTGAGCAAATCATATGAAAGCTTCTCTAAATCAGCCTTATTGTGTAATGAAGAGCTAATTACAAACAGCAGTGTTCTTGCAGTAAATTTATGGTGACTGCTAATGCCAGGTTGGCACTGGTATGACAATGGCTCATTAGTACATTTACAAAAGCAACAGTGGAACTCTGCCCAAAGCACAGCAACTGCTCTCTATTTCAGGAGACCAGTGATTACCTCTTTCCCTTCCATTGTTATTACTTAAAAAAAAAACAAAAAACCAAAAAAAAACAACAACAACAAAAAAAGCCCAAACACACACCCCCCACCACCACTTTTGTCACTTCTTGGAAGGAATTAAATAGCACTTCTAGAAAAGCCCACCATAAGATGGAATGACTTGGAAAGCACTCTTCCTAACCTTTGAGGCGGGTAGGCTTTGAAAATGTTGTTTAGCCAGAAGCCTTTGCCATTGGTGACAGCTGGAGGTCTGGTATTTCCTTTTGCAATTCCTTTTCTCCCATTGTACTTTCATTGCATGGAGTCAAGAGTCATCTTGGCAGCCACAAGGCTAAAAGAGAATTTCTGATAGAATTATGTTTGTGTCAGCTCTGTGCTGATTGAAAGATTTTTAGATTTCTACATTTTAATATTTTTTTTTTCTGCTTAAGTTGAAATTGGTGGTGACCTGATACAGCTTCTGTTATTTAATTCTAAATTATGTTTACTGTCAGATCAACCAACTGAAGTGGAAAGATGAACTGGTCACTGTCCAAATTCACAGCATGGGATAAATTCTCTGGTTTTTCTGAAGTTTCCATTAATCTTTTGGGTTTTATTAATTTCTTTGAGTTCCATGAAGCATACTTTCTTATAGGTACTTTCAAGCAATCGGAATAATTTATTTCTGAATAGATGTGTGTAATTGCCTGTTCGATTTTAAGCCTGACACTCACAGTAGATTGAATGCTATTTTACACAAAGGCTTCTAATCTATTAAATGGTGCACTGGGACTGTTTTCCTATGAAATTGCCTGATATACTTTCTCTCTTGGCACAATAGCACGGAATAAATTTCTTCCTGTATATCTCCATCCTGCTTGCTTTCTCCTGCAACACAGAATAATGAAGCTGCGGCTTCTTATTATTTCCTCTCTAATCCTGCTTAGTGACAGGTGACCCTTGATGAATGGTCTGATTTGGACAACCACCCCAAATATAGAAATGCATATTCATTAGATCAACAGCAATGGACTTGAACTTATATGAAGCAGACTTTGAAAAATATTTGATATTTAACTCCAACAAATTAGTGGGGTGTCCTGGTTTCAGCTGGGATAGAGTTAACTGTCTTCCTAGTAGCTGGTACAGTGCTATGTTTTGAGTTCAGTGTGTGAAGAATGTTGCTAACACACTGATGTTTTCAGTTGTTGCTGAGTAATGTTTAGACTAAGTCAAGGGTTTTTCAGCTTCTCATGCCCAGCCAGCGAGAAAGCTGGAGGGGCACAAGAAGTTGGCACAGGACACAACCAGGGCAGCTGACCCAAACTGGCCAAAGGGGTATTCCATACCATGGGATGTCACATCTAGTTTAGGAACTGGGGGTAGTGGGGGCGGGGAATCACTGCTCAGGGACTAACTGGGTTTTGGTCGGCAGGTGGTGAGCAATTGCCCTGCGCATCATTTGTACATTCTAATCCTTTTATTATTGCTCTTGTCATTTTATTAGTGTTATCATTATCATTATTAGTTTCTTCTTTTCTGTTCTATTAAACTGTTCTTATCTCAACCCGTGGGTTTTGCTTCTTTTTTTCCCGATTTTCTCCCCCATCCCACTGGGTGGGGGGGAGTGAGTGAGCGGCTGTGTGGTGCTTAGTTGCTGGCTGGGGTTAAACCAAGGCATGGTGTTTTCCCCCACAAGCTCCAAAGTGGCTATTTGCTCTGATGCTATTGAGTTTTGACTGTTTTTGGAGCTTGTATGTAGCATGAAGACAGACCAGGCCAAATTTCTAGATCAACACCTTGTGGTCTGTAATGGATTCCTGGAGAAAGAATATAAAAATGTTAGTAGGAAGAATATAGTAGCCACTGGTAGTTATTGACTCTCTCTGGGCTGTCATTTTATATAGCCTCCAACAGAAGGCATGTATGTGCAATGTTATTTTGAAATTCCAGAGAGGAAATAAGTACATGCAAATTTCATTTTATTATACATTTGTTAGGCACGGGGAACACCGTTTTTAAAAAAATCACTATTTACAAAGTGTTTGGCCTCTTCTGATGTATACATTCTCAATGAGAGATTATAGATGCTTTCAATTTTAGCACCATATTCTAACATAAAATCTGTTTCACTAAACAGATCTGCTCCAAAACTAATAAGTTAATAACTGCTAGTAAGACTATCAGCGGAACCATATTTTTATGTTTCATGAGACATAGTCAAAATATTGTGGTAGAGAATTTCATAGTTATTTTTATATTTCCTTAATTGTTTCTTTGTTCTCTGGAGAATGCGGGGAGGTTGCAAAGGCACAGCAAAAATTATTTCCCAGAGTTATTTTCCCAGTTTACAGACTAGATATCAGACAGAAGGGAAAGGTACTACGGTTGTATATTAACTCAATGTGCATGTTAGCCATACTACTCTAGAGAAGAATCTGTAGACAACTACATTTTTTTTCTCCTCTCCCTTTTTATCTGACAGAAGAGTACTGTCAGTAGAGTACTAAATGATTATTGTACTGTACTGAAGTATTTCTTTCTCATTTATGGGTGGTCTTCCTGTTAATCTGCAGGGCTAGAGTTCAGTAAGTTCAGTTGACTCCAAAATAATTTTAACGGAACCCTGTCATATTCAGCAAAGTTTGCACTTTGGATGAAGACTGGTCTCTAACTTAGAGGTGGCTCCCGGCTTTCTCTTTTGATCTTGGATTTACAGGCTAGTCTCCTTATCCACGCTTTCAAAGAGCACACAGTCGTTTACTTCTTCCCTTGATCTCCCTAACCAAGATTTGTGTTACGAGATAGACCTTTCACAAATTATTCTCTTACTTTGATTTCCCATTAATCTGAATTTTAAAGCTGAGTTCAAACCAAATCATGCCTTTGCGTGGGGTGGGAGAATGGAACAGAGGAGCAAACTACCTCAAAATGGACTGATGCCTGAGGTATCTGCATGAATTTTTGTCTAGTTCTTGTGAGCACCAGCATCGACACTTTGTTTCCTTTGGGATTTGCATTTATCGTTTTTTGTTATTGTTCTGTATGAAATCTAGATCATGATTCCTCTGAGTAAAGGACCTGGGATTTTTCTGTGTTTCTGGAAAATAAGATGTACAGATATGTATCTTTCTTGCTCTGTCTCTTTTTCTCTTTCTTTCTTGCAAAAACACAAACAAACACCCCCCCCAACTCCTCAGCCCCCCCAAAAAAAACCCAACAAATAAAAGTTTGATGCTCTATGAAATTAGTAAAAATTGGGTTTAGTTAGAGCAAATGTAAAACAACTTCAAACATAAGCTGTAGCTGTAGCTCTAAGAACTGTCTGAAAATCATTGGGTGGGATGAGATGGCATTATATAGTTTAAAAAAAAAAAAAATATTTAAAAGGTGTTCTTTGTGAAACCCTCATGTGAACCAGCCCAAATAGACTTGATCTTGCAGAAGTTAGCATGAAAATACTGATGAAAGTCAGAATGCTTATTATGGTACTCTAGTTTCCATATGCTGTATGTGTACCATATCTTATTTTGTGTTGCTTACATTTGATAAGTCTTTTAGTTTTCATGCTTATGATGCCCTCTTGGGTGTACTTTACAGAACTGGTGTCTAGGGTTTGGTTTGCTACTTAAGAAAAAAGGGAATGACACGGCAAGATTGATTAATGATTTGGCCCACAGAGCAGGCCGAAGTCATAGTGACTCAGCTGACTGCAGATGATGAATAGATGTAAGCTGCAGGATTATTCACGCATGTTTCTGTGGCAATACTACCCTTGAAAATTATTAATGTAGATTATGGATAAATATGGCATTTCTTTTAGGAATGCTAACACTATTTTTTGTGTTGCAACACTTCACTAATTCAGTTATGTCTGATGTTTGCTGTCAGAATGATTTTACTTTTTTTTACATAACATGAGAAATAATTTCAAAGAGCATTTGAAGTGTATGTGTGGCATAAGAAGTGGAAGATACATGACTTTGTACTTTGATTTTAGAAGTTTGCACATTTGGATAACTTTTGCCTGTGAACATGTATGAATGCATGCAGGATGCGCACATTTGTGCTCTGCATATTCTAGGCTGTACAATACTATTAAATCACAACTGTCTTTATAAGTATTAAGTAGGTACCTTGCTAAGTACTTTCATTTAGACAGCAATTTTTACTGGTAGTAGAGTGTCTCATTTTGGTTAACAGATTGCTAATCATTCTGACTGAAATCATCTTGCATTTGTGGAACTGTTTGGTTTGAGGTCCCCTGAAGCCAGCTGTACGCGAGTGTTACCTGTGTGTGTTCAAGTCTACATCTATCCTTTAATTGTGCATTTGACAACTTGTGTATTAAAGGAGAAGGGTTAACAATTGATTTCTATTTATCACTTCATTAAACACCACTTAATTCCATCCAAAATCATAACCATTACACTGATTTCATGCTAATAGTGTCCTGTTTCAGTAACACTTACTGCTATTCTGTATTGTTAGCTGAATCAGTTTCCTGGGACTTCTTAGTGAAATGGCAGTCCCAGTTCAGCATATCTCAATTAAGCAAAGTATTTTGTAGCAATGCATTACACTTACGCAGCAGTTCTCATGAAGCATTTTACAGTCGTGTATGTAGAACCATTGGACTACAGCTCCCTAAGTGGTAGAGGGCAGCTGTTAACTGAGATTTTAGGCGGTGCAGATTAATGACAAGAGGAGAAAGTTTAAACAGTTACATTAAGGCAAATATATTTTGTTTTAACATGCAGCACAGGGTCTTCAATGTCAGCTCAATTCAGTTAGTGCTGAAGTTTGAGAACTTACCTGAAAACCCTTAGAATAAATAATCTAGGACTTTGTTATTAAATGACCCACTTATTTTCCTGTTCCATTCTCCAAACCCTGTATTGGTCTCCCTTGAAGGAGAGGAAATTTCATTGTATGTAAGAGGTTGCTTTGCTTTGGAACTTCTTTGCAATATTGCAAATATGCTATTAGCACATCTTTTGGTGCTACTGAAGTACTAAAAGCCCCACTGAAGTACTAATAGCTTGTCACTCAGTTCAAGCTGCCATCTTCAAAAGGAACATTGACTGGACTTTGCTCCACACAGCCCCATTTTTCACAAATATTGGCAATAGCCTGACAACTGGTCATTTTTCACCCTCATCTCTTTAAAGAGTGCTCATATTTCCTCTATCTAGAACAAACTAGAGATGAATATTAATAATAATTGTAAATGGAAATATGTTCATACAACCTTTTGGAAAATAAAATTATTTATATTCATGCCAATTTCTGGTTGAACGTGGTGGAAACTTCAATCATCAAGGCCTTTCTGCTGCCTTGAATCCATCTAAGAAATGTTTTCTTCCTAAGGTGGGAAAAGAGGGGATTTTGAGATTACTTCAGCTTTAAGCATAAAGGTCATATATAGACTCCAGAGAGAAAGCCCGTTGTATGAGCTTTGATATCCTGGTAATAATTTGGGGTTATTTTTTATGCATAATAAATATCAATAGTTGTATTAAAGCTTTGTTGCCATTCCAGAAATGGTAAGGGATCACTCACACCAAGATGTCTCAGCTGAAAACCATCACTGAAATAAGCAGTTGAGGTTAGTAGTAGCAATCTGAAAGTGTTCAATTCACACAGTTTAGGAAACTAGGATTAGTTTTCACTAAGTGTGAAAACTAGTAATGGCAAAATAAATTTTGCCAAAGAGAAGAAAGGAGAGAGAAGAGGAGGAAATTAGGGGTTTTGGTATCAGTTTGTATTGCAGCTGCAATGAGATGAAGTTTTCCAAGGAAATCAGGTAACCGTAACCGGCATTCAAGTATGGCACAGAAACTCCTTCTATTCTTCTATAGTGTCAATCCCAAGTTTGTATGGTGTTATCCAGGTAGCAGAAATGTTATCCATATTGTTATCCAAATTGTTATCCAATGTGTTATCCATATTGTGAGGATAGACTTTGGGGTAAAAGGGCCCAGAACTTTTTGGGTGAGCTGTCAGTTCACCCTTTAGGAAGTAAAGCTGAAAAACACATACTAGTGAAAGGAAATAGATAAGCATACAAAAAATTTAAAGCCACCAAGACATTCTGTGCATGAATTTCAGATAAGCTTTAAAAAAAATCCAGTTAGAGCAGCAACGTATAAATATGTTGCTTTTCTGAAACACGAATAACATTATGTAGTTACGTCCACATTTCTCATATATATCAGATTCTTCTCTTAATATCTGAGGGGAGAAAAGGACAGAGTTGCCAAACTGTCATTTTCACTTGGGATATATAAATTGCAACATAAATTATGGTATGCTTGTAGGAAAATATTAACTAGAAGGGACAGTTGTTTTGCTTTCTTAAATGGAATGGCAATTTATTAAAGGATTTAGATCAAGGGCTTGTAGCTGGTACAACAAACAGTACAATGGGTTTCAAGTATTAAAAAGGTGATACTCATTTAAGCACATGGAATTGTGACTAAACTCTGAGGTGCATTTTGCTATTACAGTATTTTCAATGCTGGCTCCAGAGTATTATTAAAACTTATTTAAACTTCAGTAATAAAGTGTCTGAATCATGTAAGATATATTTTGAGCATACTTTTCATTAATTTTCTAGTAAATTAGTTTACTGATGAAAATAATTTTAAAAAATAGAGTGTCTTTAAAAATATTGCTTGATTTCTGTTCTTAAAAGCATCTTAAACTAATTCTGGGGAAACTGAAAGTTGTGCTTATGCCATTACAGATCTGAAGCTTGTTATTTCTGCTCAAGTTTTGAATTTGAGTATTTCAGTGAATCTGTTACCAAGCAGAAATTACTTGCATAAGTTAATTGGCCCATTATTATTACAAATTCACACATGGGAATCTTGATAAGTTCACAAATACTGCATGAATAGACTGGGGGAAATGACAAAAGATCAGTTTTGACCTTTCAGAAGATTTTTATCTTAAAGTTTGGTAGCATATGTAAAAATGGTAAATGATATCTCTAACCTTGAGAAAGTATCACGTTCCTTAATTATAGGGAAACTGCTGTCAAATGTTGTAAAATCAAATGGCTGATATTTATGAATATATTAGTTGTCCTCCGGTATATTCCAGTCATTCCATATAGCCTTGAAGTCTGACTTCATACCATCTTAAGGAAGTATTTGGTTTTTCATCAAACACCACCAGAATCAAAGTCAATAAACCATTGTTTCTTTGAGTGTATGAATCAGACCATGGGCAAAGACCTTTTTCCTAAGCCAGACATATTCTAAATTGACAGACATCAATTCTTTTCAATGGGAATTCAGTGCAGCACTATGTAAACATTTATTTTAATGAAGCTAGCATGGTACAAGCTGCTGAAATAAAAATTGATTTTCTGTTTTTCTCTTTTTTGGTGGTGGTGTTGGTCAAAGTGGTACTGTTTTACGTGTGTACAGACACTTTTCATTATATGTTTGTAAAACTTGACTCTGACACAGTACATTTCAAACTACTGGTAAGAAGTACTTTACTGGGGAGGCCAGCATTACTGTCTCAATTCTGCAGATAGGGACAGGGAAGCACAAACACAGTCACAGTTTCTCTTAAGATCACTAAACATGTTAGTAACAGGAGAAAGACTAGAAGTCTTGTTCTCCTTTTTTTTTTTTTCTTTTTCTTCCCCAAGCAGTTCTTGACATTTAAAAAAAGAAAAATGTTCAGTCCTGTTTATGAAATTGTGTTATTTGGAATCTTCTCATGTCAAATTACTGACTTAAAAGCCTTGTTATCTGATTTTACAGTATAGGCAATCTCTTCCTACAAACAGTATACCTTCTGACTTTCTTTTTCTTTTCTTCTAATACAGTATTATATAAAATAGACTTTAAAAATGTCTCATATCATGTTTTGCCATTAGCAAACAATTTGTTTAACAGTTTTTTAGTCTTAGAAATTAAATTGGCCTTGATATCCAGGTAAACTCAAATGCTACATTAATATAACTAAACTAGGCAGGGTGTTTTCCCATTTTGCCAGTCCTGCTCTGTGCCTGTCATTATGCAGCAATGTTCATAGGAGCCTTAGGAAAATTACGTTTAAAAGTCTCAGGAAATATTAATGTGGATTCTTTTCTGCAAACAGACTCGGTTTGACAAGCAGCTGTTGGAAACATGAAAAGTCTCAATTCTTTGTAGCATCCAACTTGCATGCCAGTCAGCTGGAGACCGAGATAAATCTCTGCCTCTGGAATAGGAGGTAAACACTTAGTATAGTGTGTCGATATCTCCTGAGTTCTGGTTCCAAGATTCACCGTAGATTGCATTACTTGTTTGGAAATACCATTCAACTTGTTTTTCTCATCTGTGAAGTAGGATAGTATTTACTTTTAAAACCCTTGGAGGGCAAGTGAGCTGCATGCAGAAAATACTCAAGGCATTTGAATTCATGTTCCTTCCTCATAGGTCACTCTTAACAAGTTAAGTATTCCTTTACCTGTCTGCAAAATTTAGTTTCACACTTTGAAGGTTAATTTAACTCACTGCAGAGTTACAATGGCAGATAACTTAAACGTGACAACATGTGAATGTTCTCATATAAGAAACCCTGCCCTTGACTCTCACGTTTCTTAAGCTACATGATAGTTTAGTGGTGAACACTTACAGCCATCTGTGAAGATGGCATGTAGCCCATTTCGAATAGGTGCCAAATAAACATGTTTTTAGATGAGAATCTTGTGCAATACTGCAAATGCTATCTCAGCTACAGAAAGGTCATGAGTTGTGACAGTTTTGCAAGCATCTTTTTACACTTCGTGATACGTGTTGACACTAACATGCCAGAAAAAGAGGATTTTTCTTAACAGTGAAAGTAGGCACCTGTGCCTGCCCACAAGGAAAATATAGTAGTAGGAGTGACCTTGATTAAAAGCATTTGTCAGAAAACTAACAAAAGTCCTGTAGCAATTCTCTGTTATTAATCTAATTCTGGAGTGCATTAGTAAATTAAAGAACAGGGCAAAAATTTCAAACTTTTCAAAGAAATCGGTAACTAGTAATGAAAACAGCAAGGGCTCCCTCCCACAGACTGTCATCTTTGGGTTTTGGCATTGTGATTAGATGAAAAGGGATATTACAGATTTGCCATTTGTCGTGAAGCTTAGTCATCTTTATTGCAGCCAGCTTAATTAGACTTTTAATTCAGCTCAGAAAACTTGTAACCTTTGGAAAATATCTAATTGATAAAGTTAATTGATAAAGAGAAACTTTCTGCTTTGTATTTTGTTATCATTTTTTTCCTTTAAATGCCTGCCTGCCTTTTAGCATTTCTCAAAGAATTATTTGTAAAGTATCATCTTCTGTAATTTTAAGCAGTGCACCAACTTGCTAACGAGGTGTATTTAAAACATTGAGTATCATCACATAAAAGCCTTTGAAGAAATTTCGTATCTTAAAAATATATATTTTTTTAAAAAAAGGCTAAAAAGCATACTGTGGATGGTTAATATTTGGAAATTTTTCTTACATGAAAACATAGTGTATGTTTGAGCAGCCTTATATATGATTTCAACCATATTTTGTCATTTCAGAACTCATCAGAAATCATTTCACACTAGTTCCCTCTTTAGAATCTTAATAAAAGTTCAGGCATGTTTTTACCCAGAAATGATCTTAGGTGAAGTTACTCTGAAGAGTACCATTTGAACTGATTATTTCTCTGTGTGATGTTAACATCATCAGTCTTATGTTTGAGCTCCAGTGTCTTTTTTTTTTTCTCTATTGTACAAGAATATAAGATTTGTGAGAAGAATCAGTGACCTAACACAAAGTTAATCAAAACGTAAATAATTCTCTTACAGTCATACTACTTCCCACTGCATATGTGTAATTTTCACAGGGCTGAAGTACCAGAAGGAAGGATTAATTTATCTAACTTGATTATCATGAAGAGAATAACCCAGTTCACAAAATGATGGGAATGATAGAATAATTCAAATCCAACCTGTTCAATTACTCATAAATCTGAATGAAAGTGAAGATAAAAATAAATTTATCATGGACAGAAAAAAAAATGTAGTATCTTTTCCAAAATGGTTCAGTTTTCAGTAGTGAAAATTTGCAGTATAAGAACGGATGAACCGATTCATTATTTGTGAAAGTTTCTGCCTTCACTATGCTGATGAACTGTGATCCCAAGTTGTCTTTTCATAGCTGGAAGGTATTTGTACAGGTGCTGCAAGATATGCCCTTATTTTTCAGCTGAGGACATGATTATGGTGTAATATAATCAGTACTACTAATGTCATAAACTGCAAGGGCATAATCTCTACCATCTGTGGAATATCAGGAACTATAACACAGTATCTCTGCATTGGTATGCAGTTGGAGTTAAGGTATTGTCCTCAGTAATGAATACAAAATTATTGGTTTATTTGCCCTCAGTTATGACAATGATTTATGTTACTCGAATACAGCAAGTGGAATTGGTGAAAATTTGTTTCAGAGAAGGCCAGTGACCAGCAGAGAGGTGGTAGTTGCTGATGAAACATAGAAGCATAAAGAAGCCTAAAATGCAGATTTGTTGGGGACTGTCTCTTGTAGTAGTATTCGATGCACGAGAAGGGTGGTCCTTGCAAATAGCTCTGAGCTTGTGTTCGTGCATCTTTGGGCGGTTGTGGCTTTTGCCACTGACCTGCTGTGTATATTTTGGTAACAATATTCTGTATCTTCAATAGCTGTTCTTTTCTGATGAAATTATATATTACTGGGTAGGGACTGTTTGTTATTCTGTACAGTGTCTGATATAACACATTCTCAAACTTGATTAGCTCCATCTTATGTGTTACTATAATAGGCCCTCCTCATCCCCTCACCCCTCAAAAAAGTTTTGTAAGTCTAACTGATTTTTTGTTAGTCATGTTTCATTACTCTCTACTGTTGGTACCACATCATTCAAGGATTTAAATTCAGAGAATTAATTTTTGTGGAACAGTGTTTCTGTTCTGTTTGTTCATACTCGTTTTATGTGTAAGTTGGAAATAGCCTTTTATTTTTATATGTATAACTAAGTTTTTAGTCATATGTGGTGTTGACATAAAAAATATTTGAGCACCTAGATGCTGCTAGATATGTAATGAATGAAACATGATGGAAACAGATATTTAAACTTTTTTTTTTTCTTTTGACTGTTGATGGTATGTTGTCCTGTGGCTCTATCAACATTCTGTTTAGTGGAGTCTTCAATCTAGGACTTTTAAGAAAAAAAGTTTGTCCTTCCTAAAAGGACTAGTCATTCATAGAGTTGAGGTATAGACTTTGAGAGTCTCTTAAGTACACGATCAGAATTAAAGCCAAATTTCACTTAATGTTGCTGCTGTTTGTCTTCACTTTCATTAATTTCACCGCTACGCCATCATGCTTGGGAGCTCTGAATCATAATTTTTTCAATCTCCAACACATTTTTTTCCCCAAGTTGACGCTACATTTAAAAGTTAATTAGTTTCCTCACAAATGTACAAGTCAATAAAATTGAGTTATGATTATTAAAATCATAAAAATGACATCAGTCTTACAGATCTGGAATATTTCTGAACATGTATTCATCACATGCAAATTTCATTGGGATACAGATCATCTGCACTTCATGCTCTGACAAGACAATATGCTAAGAGAAGGATGAGCTCAAAAAAAAAAAAGACAAGGTCATGTTTAAAAACAAAAAAAGAAAAAGTTAACTGGTGCCAGCCTGCAGAGCTCTTTTGCTGTCTGACCTCTCCTTTTCTTCGCTTTCACTCCTCTTTCACGGTTGTAGTTTTCATTTGGATACTTTTGAAGAGCAATTAAGTTACTTGCCTGTGTAAATGTGCTGGCAATAACAGGACGGTAAATGCTTGAATCAGTAGTGAATAACTTCGCTTCCTGTTGTTAATTTTCTTTCCTCAGATATTTTACTTGTAGCTAACAGCAAGTTACCAGAAATCTTTGTGTCAAGTACATTAAAGTTCCAAATTGCTATTTTTGGCAAACAACTTTTTCAGGAAATTCAGGGTTGTGTGTGGAAAACGTGTCACTCAATATATGTATCCTACTACATAAATAGCATAAGTCAATAGGATGTCCAGTGGCAGGGCTATTGTTCCTTACTCTCAACAGTGCAATAGTGTTGCCATATTTAGACCTAACAAATGGGTTTAGGAATGGAATGAGCATGCATGTTTTCTGTAAGGTATATGAATGTTGACCCCTTTTTTCTGTTTGCTACTTTCCTTTGCATGAGCTTAAGTTATTTTATTTTTTCTCCCTTATTCCTGGTTGTCGTGGTTTAACCCCAGCCAGCAGCTAAGCACCACACAGCCACTCACTCACTCCCCTCCCACCCAGTGGGGTGGGGGAGAAAATCAGGAAAAGAAGTAAAACTCGTGGGTTGAGATAAGAACGGTCTAATAGAACAGAACAGAAGAAACTTAAGAATGATAACACTAATAAAATGACAAGAGCAATAATAAAAGGATTGGAATGTACAAATGATGCGCAGGGCAATTGCTCACCACCTGCCGACCGACACCCAGTTCGTCCCCCAGCGGCGATTCCCTGCCCCCACTACCCCCAGTTCCTAAACTGGACATGACGTCCCATGGTATGGAATACCCCGTTGGCCAGTTTGGGTCAGGTGCCCTGGCTGTGTCCTGTGCCAACTTCTTGTGCCCCTCCAGCTTTCTCGCTGGCTGGGCAGGAGAAGATGAAAAATCCTTGACTTTAGTCTAAACGCTACTTATCAACAACTGAAAACATCAGTGTGTTATCAACATTCTTCTCATACTGAACTCAAAACATAGCACTGTACCAGCTACTAGGAAGACAGTTAACTCTATCCCAGCTGAAAACAGGAGACTGGTCTAAATATTTCTGAAGCTGTTGCTGCTATTGGTTTGCAATTTGTGTTGCTACACTTTTGTAGAGTTCTAGTTATGGATCATTTCCACTGTGGCTGAGAGTTAAGTTATGATTTTCAGTTTAAAAACTCATAAATGACATTTGCATAAATTAGTAACTCATACTAGAGGTGAAACTATTCTTGCATGTGCAACTGTGCTCACAGTGATGCTCAGTGGTTCCTAATGAATATAGCAAGGTGTATGTGGATATCGATAGGGTTGTGCTCTGGCTCTGAAAGTGTTATGTATTTTTGTTCTTGGAACATGGAATAGCACATGTGCCTGTTACATCTAATGACAGTCAAAAGCTGGGAACCAAATCTGAATAGGTTTGGTTGCACAACTGCAGTTTTAAAAAATCTTGACTGTTTGGAGAAATTATGCTGAAAAAGTAATTCATTTTTTTGCAACAAGGCAGTTCACGGGGACAGATGGGGTGGTGTTCCTTTTAACAGAAATATTCAACTTACTAAGTATAGGATGAGGAAATCTTGGGTATAAGTAGGCTTGTGAAAATGCATGTAGATATCTGTAAGTCTGTCATCTACATGTATATCTAAAAGCATGGTACAGTGAAACTAAAGCAGCCAATGAGTCAAAAAAAACCCCCAAGCTCACAGTTGTATAAAAATGCAAAAGCTATAGTGAACTGTATGAACAACAGTACAAAAGATGGTGCAAAATACTTTTTCCTCCACTCAGTTGTAGTCTTCATGAACCTTCACAAAAAAAGGAAGCTTGTAGATTTCTCCCTAGCTTTATCCTAAAGGCATTTTTTACCTTTTCAGCTGGATGTAAACTGCCACCATTTCACAATGGTTGCCCTTTCTTCTGCCATGAAAGTACAAGAAAGATTGAAAGGATCCATAGTGGTCTGCAAGTACAAGATATGTCCACATGTCTACAGCGTATGTCTACATTTTTCTAATGTAGTATGGACTTTAACATTAAGAATGTGACAACTCCCCTATAATTTTCATATGAAATATTTTAACACAAATACTAAAAATAAGGCTGTTCTGAAGCATGTCACATCTATGCAAAGCTTACTTCCCTCCATTTAGTTTCTCTTCCTGAAAATATAGTCTTTTATTTCTGTGCAGTTACTATTAAATGATACTGTGAAAATAATTTTATAATAAAACAGGGAAGAAACTGTTCATAAGAGTTCATAGGTTCAGAAGAAACAGACTGTTTTCATGAGAAAAGCTTTATGCTTTTTCAAGTTTTTAAATATATTCTAGTAGTACTTGAAAACCTCACTGACGTACTAGCATCTGTACTTAAAGTAATAAAGGTTAAAGAGGAGACATGGACAAAATGTGACAAATCAGTGTAGCGTCCACGTGTTTTCTGGCTTTCCCAAGGAGGATTAACAGCCTTGTAACTAGTGACAATGAGTCCTGATACGTTTTTTGCGAGTTATTGCTTAAATAATATCCTTTTTCCTTAAACAAGTGTGTATTTTAGACTTCAGTTTGAAAGATATTTTTCATAATGGAAATCTTTCTCATTCAAAGAAGTTGCATTTTAGGAACTTTCCATCAGAATGGATCTTCAAAGATTACATACTAGATGGTAGAAGTCATCAGCAACAAGACTTTTAAGTCTGTTCAGAGAAAAAAAAAAGGGGGGGGGTGTCAATTTCTTTCCAAAGAACAAAACACAGCATGTCTTCTAAAAGTTGATGGCATCACTGGTCTTCCAGTTCTAAGTTGTAACAGTTGAGATATAATAAAAACATATTCCTCTTCACACAGCCAAAAGCATTAGAAAATCTGCCAATCGTTTTTGGTATCCTTATGTGTTGCAGCACTAGTTGGTTTTGTTTGGGTTTTTTGGTGTTTTTTTTTTTCTTTTCAAAAGGAAAACCATATGGGGGATCTTTTATCTCACTGGTTTTCTAGCATAAATGAAACTTGTAAATTATACAGTTTTAGCTTTTTTTTTTTAAATTGACTTGCATTGCTTTAAGCTGTAACTGCCAAAAACCTATAGCATATAAATTATTAGGCATATTTAAGCAGTTATATATTTGTTCTAAATTTTTAAAATGAGAGGCAACTGAATGTTATGGTGTTTTTCCCAATAGTTTGACTGAATGCTCTGAAGTACTTTATTTCTGCTTCACTTTCAATGGCAGGTTTCCCTGGCAGTTCAGTAGCATCTCCCTTGGACAGTGGAGCTGGCCAGACATCCCTCATAATTATGTAGCAGTCATGTGTGCCAAAAAAACCTAGTGAAATAACTATGTACTTTGGAGGTAGATAATTTAATGGTATCAATTCACAGCTATGCAAGTTAAATTAATGCACAAGGAAAATCAAGTACTTTGTAAGTATTTTTATTATGTGTATATAAACATATAGGCACTTTTTTACTATAAAGTGAGTTACTGAGATTTAGTCTTTATTTTTTATTTTAATCTTTAAATTTTTACTCTTCATTTTCAATTTTATTGACCAAGCAAGCAAGATAAGCAACAGCAGTACAAGGGATATAGCTGTTGTGGTAAATCTGTAATCATAGATTTATGATAATGGTACAGACTTGTACTTCAGCCTCATAGGGTTATCTTCCTTCAGCTTTACTTCAAGGAAGTAATGAGGCATTTTTCAACAGCAGCAAGAATTTTTAGTTTTATGCTAAGAATATGTTCCAAATCATATCAATTGGTCTTAAATATTTGTCTTAACTGTTCAAATCACTTTAGCTTTTAAAGTATGTGTTGCATTTCAAGCTGACATGTTTACATCGAATCCTCCTTTAGATCGACTACTATACTATCCCTTATTCTAACTGAATTCTTCTAAGTTCTTATGCATTATTTTTTAACATACTGAAATATAATTTGGCATTTTGGGTTTTCAAATGTATTGTTATGAGCATAGTTTGATGCTAGATAGATATCACAAAGTCCAAGTTTGCCTGCTGGTAGTTAAGCATACTTACACATCCTCACATGAACTTGATTGGAATATATTTAGCACCTGTTATTTAATAAACATTATTTATATTGTACAATAGCTAGAGATTATCAGTTGAATCTGGTAGAAGCTGGTTTCTAAGTAAACCAAAGGAAGAGTAGTTTTTTATGAAACGCAAATCATGCAGCTGTAGAATTTAGCAAGATATTCTGTATATGCTAACAGTGTGGATGGGTTCAAGGCAAGACTGAAAAATTCATTCAGAAATACATAGAAGCCAGGTGGCTCCAAAACTACCTTTAATGAAAATTGTTAGAGTCTCGGAGAGCACTGGGGGAAGTATTGTGTACGTTTGCCCTATTTTTTCTTTAATTTTCCCTGCACATCTCTTTATGGCTTTTGGAGACAGGAAAGTTGAATCAAGTGGTTGCTTAGTCTAATCCTGTACGCCCATTCTTACATTGCACCATGAGCCATAGCTGAGTTTGCGTTCTGAAAGAAAATTGTTGTTGCCTTCTTCCATACTGACTAGATTTATTAATAGTCTAAAGTATTTACAGAAGGCTCTTTGCACAAAAACCACTTGTAAAAGTTCAGTATTTGATTTTGATCTGAATGGAAATGTTGTATGAAAAGGAAGTTGGTTAGAAAATCAAGGTTCTTGTTATACCTGTTGGGGAAACAGTAGTAAATTTACAAATTAAATTTGTAATATATATACATGCAATATACTGCATTCCTAGTGTGTAGTATATATCTGAATTTTATTTTTCTAAATATGGAGTCTATAAGGTTATTTCTAACTCTACTAAAGCATAAAGGTCAAGTTACAAAGTCAAAACCTGTAAATAGACCAGTTAAAATTAATTATAATTAAATTTGTTTAGGTATAGTACGACAGAGAATGGCAGGCACTCCTTTAAGTCCATCAAAAGAGTAATATGTAAAATGTTGTAAGTTGTCATTGTGAAATGACGTGTCTGTGCACTTAGATTTTGCTTTTTCCTGTCCGTAAGATTCCAACAACCTACATCTTCACGTTTCTTGTGTTTTACACTGTGATTGTAGTTGTAAAATGTGTTCAGGCTTAATCAGTACAATGTATCTTATGGAAAAACTGATGTAGCTATTAGGAAAAGAAAGTAGCCTTCTGAGTAATACAAATCTGAGTTATTTTGAAGAAAAATTTTAATCCTCTTTGGGTACTTGCTGGGAGAATGAGACATTCTTCTGGAAGCTATGGTGAAAGGAAGCATTTGATCATTTTACACCCTTTAAAAAGTTGTGGTAATATTTTCTTGGAGTATAAAACAGATAAGAAATAGATATCATTTTAAGTGCTGCTTTGATCATTTTAAAAGAGATTCAACATCAGAATCAAGTGTATTAGATTTCAGTGAGGAAGGCTTTTTTCTTGCAATACCCCCTTGGTGCCTTAATGAGGCTTAACAGGATCCTGCTGAAAAATTTTAAGAGAACTACTTCAGTCAAATGTTTCATGATGCATTACCTAAACATACATCATTTGGGATCTGATGGCCTCAGTTACTGGAGAAACACTGGATTTAGAGTCAGTAACGTAGCCAATTTATCCAAAGACAGAAGGTAAACTGCTTTCCTACGATTCATTTCTTCACATTATGATAAAAAATTTATCAGACTTGATCTTACCTAACAAGAAATTTAACGAGAATGTGTAATTATTTTGGATTGCTAAATAAGTGAGGTGAAATAAAAAAAAAATCAGTAGCAGATATTACTGGTTTTGATTCGTGCATATGCAGATACATATATGTATGTATGTAACAGTCTGTTTTAATGTAGACCTGAACTCAGAGATGGCTTACTTTTAGCGAAGTCTGCTTCTAATGGAGAACAATTTCTATCTGACTTTTTGTTAGCTGATTACTTTCTTTCTATTTAGTTTGCTTTTTTCCAAATATTACAACTTGAATTTTATTGAAAGTGTTCTTATGATAAGTAAAGCTGAATGGAAAGTTCCATTTTGTAACTGTTTTTTTACTAAACCAGGGAGTTGGAGAACCAACTGGAATTTCCAACCAATTCCCATTTGCAAACATCTCTTTTTTCATGAAAACATAAGTAAAATTTTACAAAGTTTGCTTCTTTACATAAAACATTTAATTTCGCTGGAAGGAAAATACTCCTTTTTAATCTTAAAATAACAGAAGTAAACTCCAAATCAAGATAATGGTTGCATTTAAAGCATTTTAAATGAAAATTCTGACTTCAATTTTTATTTTTTTGATCGGAACAATTTACTAAATTTAACATGAACTTTGCAGCCATTTGACTCCAAATTGCATTGCTCAGCAAATTATTTTTAAAAATTTCGGCAAGATCTGATATTGAGTTTGATTTAGTTATGAGTGCTGATGTGTTAACAGCTACCACCTGCTATATGTAAATGGGAAAAGGGAAGTACAAAATAGAAATAGTTAATGATGTACTCTTATCATATCACAGGCTATACATTTATTTGTCTATTCCACAGTTTGGTGAGATGAAGTTTTTACCGAAAATAAAGTTACTGATCAGAAGTATAAAAATTGTTCATATCTCTCACATCCCAAGTTTGACATACCATAAATCATTACTGTCTCCTGACTATGCCAGTTACTCTATTAATAATATTTCCTTCTTAAAGGTTGTTTCTAATTTTATATGTGTAATTACAGTAGCAATTTATCAGATATACCTGCTTAACTAATTACATCTGTTTAAATTCTATTATCTGTGCCTTCATTGACTGTGAGCGAAAATAAATTTAAGGACCAAGACTGCCTCTGAAAAATTAGAAATTGCAGTTTAAGACCTTTTTAAACATATTCTTTCCCATGTGAAGAGTTGTTATTCATGTTATGCCACTTAAATAAATTATGGACTATACTCAGGAAAGACTATAGGGTAAAATCTTTAATATTTAGAGATATGCAGGCTGTGGGACTGACAAGCTGCTTGTGTCTAGTAGGTATAAGTCTGATTTTGTCAGACCTACAGATGCTCTCGAACCAGAGTTGTGTGTGCATCTATTGAGGACAAAAGAGTGCAAATCCAAAGGACAGAGACTAATGTGCTTGGAATTTTGTGTCCGATTGTACTGTGTATATACTTAATCCATTTTGTTGGACTTGTATTACATAAGATTCTAAAATCTTAGATGTACATTTGGATTTCCAGCCTTCCGGCTGCTTGAGGCAGGCCTGCCAATAAACTGCATCACTGTTGTAATGAGTGATATCACTGCTGTTGCTAGATTTTGCTGATTTCCTCATTTCTCTGTTTGCATATAACCTGCATCAGATTAGCTCTTTCCTCTGCCCAGCTCATGGTCACAAGGCTCTGCAAAGGCAAGGAGTCAACAGTAACCCTAGAAGGAAGTTGCACAGTCTGGACTGAAATTTGAGACCGTATGAAAACCGCTTTCAAGGTCAGCGCCTATGTTTATCACATTCCAAAGACCAAAAATAATTTTGTATATATGGAGTGAATTCTAACACAAAATTTATTTCAGAGCAAGATAGGCTATGGAGAGATTATGTATACCCATACTTTTGTGTTAGTATGCTATTTAATAATTTTTCAGTAACAGCATCAATAAATGTTAGGGATACTCATTGTGTTGTGTTGACCCAGTCTCAACTTTGGTGTAGACAACTAACTAGGTTTTCTGGACTTGTTATTTAGAGTACTTCAGTGCAATATAGCAAAACAAAATCTGTGCAGAATCTGTTCTCACTGGCAGTGGTATGGAAAGATTGTCTCCAAACCTGGGTGCTTGGTTTTTTACCACTTCTTAGCTAATCACGTTCCCTTCTGTAAGCTCAAAGTAGTTACTAGGTTATAGCTATTTTACTAAAGGGTTTTTTTGTCTGTTTGTTGGGGTTTTTTTTCTTTCTTTTGCTTGCCTATAACTTTAATGATTTCTGTAAAATTTTGTTAAACATGGTGAGCTGTTCTTATTGAAGGCTTTCAGATTTCTTCAGTGGTTTTGGTTGATACCAACAAATTCACATACAGTTTACAGACATTTATAAACACTTTTTTCCCCATTTTTAAACAGGAATTGAAAACATGACATGGAAGACAGACCGATCATACCACATAAGTGCTTTCTTTGTAGTTGTATTGAATGCTTCTGAACTAACACCGCAGGTTTAAGCTTTCTTAAATAACACTGTTCAAATCTCACTTGAACAATTATGAGAGTTGTAATTATACCAGTGACTAATGAACAGCCATCATTTATAAAGTATCCTAATCAGAAATGTTGCTGATGCTAAATGAAAAGTAATGAAAGGGTTTCCAGATTTTCAAATTGAAGTCAAATTGAGTACTTGTATTAGTCAAAATAATTGTGTAATTTGGACAATGGATTCTTGGTTTTGATAACTCTGCCTTGAATAAGTATCTTCATTGGTAGACAAAGGATAGTGATTTCTAACTATTTGTTATAAACAGTATTTTGACACATTTATTGAACATCAGTGGATTAAATCTAATTGAATTTTGATTGTCTAGCACATTTGTAATGGATTACATAGCAGGAGTCATTGGCTTATATTTACAGCTATAATATACTACTTAAAATTCAGCCTTCTCATAAACAATTTCATTTAATGATTCTGTTTGGCATATTAGAGTCAGCAATGAATTGCAAGAACATGCCTATTGCCTGTTGTAAGCATGCGTTTGTAGAACAAGAAAATAAAAATGTGGGGTTTTTTCTCTAGTTGGATGAAGGGGAAAGTCTAATTTAATTATGACTGACATTTCCTACTGTTAAATAAGGAACATGTAATATTGGGAAAATGGTAGGGCCAGATGAGCAAGAATTTAATTTGGTTTTTTTTAATCTCATTATGCTTTGTGACTAAACTTCATGAAGAAATGCTCTCCCCTTGATTTAGATTAACTTTTGATCTATAATAGCCTGTTTACAATAACTTATCAGCAGCCTTTCAGCACAAAATTTTGTAGCCTCGTTGATCTTTGACCAAATGTATTACGCAAGTGTTGCTAGTAAATCTTTCAGTGATAATTTTCCAGTGGGTAAAAACACATCTAGGTAAAAGTACATTCTGGGGACTTCTCAGAGAGTTCGTGTTTGTGCAGAAAAGGTGGAACAGCTGAAGCATCAAATGGAAAAGGAAGGGAGTCAACAACAGCAGTAGCAGACCTGGAGTGAGACCACCAGATGTAACACAGATTTGGGTAGGAGGATGGAAGCACCTAACCTACTGCCTTGGTAGCCAGAGTGCCTTAGTAACCAGGTCTGCCCACGCTCGCTCTTTTTTTCAGGCACTGCAGAACTCCCCCAGCAGTTTCTTTAGAGTCAATGCTGAAAAGTGAAAGCATCATGTCATGATGCTAGGGTCTCTTTTATTAAGCTTTGAAATAAAACAAGACAGTTCATTGTCAAGAGCTGATAGTTTTACCAGGAAACAGTTTGTCAGCATGGTATTCATTCTGAATTCTAGTTCATATACCTCCTTTCTGGTTTGAAGAAGGAGTTTTGCTGCACATTTCTCTCTAGGTCTAGTAAATTCTCCACCTATTGATGTATATATTCTGATTTTTTCAGCTGTAGAATAAGCAGTAGCAGCAGGCTGCTCCTTGACCTTGAAAAACAGTCTTTTAATGTATTGCTGTATCTGTAAGTGTTCTTTAAAAAATGCCTCATGGGTATTAATGGATCCTGAAAATACAAACAACTCTTTTTTTTGTGATTACCACTTCTTTCCTTTGTAGTGCATAACTGTTTATATACAACATTGTGAAATAATTGCTGTACTTCAGCAGCCAACAGTACTCTAGATACCCCAACATATTCTAAGATAACAAAACGGATGCTATTAATGCAGAGCTCCATGGACTTTGATGATGTTCTGTAGGAGGAGCTTGAATAACTAATTTCCCTGAGTATTCAAAGGTGTTGGGGAATACAATCAAATATAGATGATCCACACTAGAAGGCAAACATTAGACCTGTCTAGTTATTTCTCAGACTATGGTTTATCAGGAAAAAATTTTACTTATTTTAACTTTGAAAAGTAATTTCATCATTAGCCTTGGGTAGGGACTTTTTTTTAATGCAGCCAGCTTTAAAATGTCTCTCGTCGCTTATGTTGCTGCTGTAGCTTGCAGTGTCTCTAGTGCTTTTTCTGAGCTTGAGTTGTTCTTTAAGGAGCTTTTTCTGTCAAAGATTTAGAAAGAAATAAGGTTTAGAAAGAAATAAATAACTGCACATCATCCGAATATTTCCTGGGAGGAAGGAGGTAATAGCTTCATCTCTTGGTCATTTGCTGTGGCACTGGCACTTGTCTTTCTAATGTGCTGCAGCAGCTTCTTTGAGAGTCCACACACATCAAGTGAATGGCCAGAAAGCGGAGGAAGGCATTATCCCTCTTCTCAGGACGGTGACGCGCTCAAGGCTGTCTCTGCAAACTACTGCAGCTCAAGAGTCGGAGTGGGATTTGGTTGCCTCATACGGTTATGGTACAAAAAGGCTTTGCCTCTGTTAGCGTTGCCCTCTCTAGGCCTGGGCTAGAGAACAGCACATGTAGCAGGGCACAAGTAGAGTTAAAAGCTCAGGTTTCTTCTGCATTCGAGAGTCTTCTGGATAGTGCGTGGCTCAGAAGTGACAGAAGTTGCTGGGTTGTGACGAGTTGTGGGGAGAGGGGACAAAAGAACATTCCATAGAGAAAAGGGTATAATAGTCCATTGCTTGTAGCAAATCTGTAAAGGTGAGCATTTGCTTGACCCTTTGCCATTCCAGTCAACCATATAATGACTTTCAGAAGAAGTCTTGAAGCTAGTAAGCTTCAGCTATTACTGCTGTTTCACTATGGGTAACAAATTGCAACCAGAAGCTGCTAAGTTGCCTCTCTAAATGCCTTAAGTGGGAGATCTACATGACAGCCTTTTGCTGCTTCATCCAAAGAAAGCTGTCAGCCTTTGATAGCTTAGAAGTTTGGCAGGAAGTAGCTCCTTCAGGGAGCAAGTTTAAAGTTAAAATTTAAAAAAATTAATCTTGAGTTGTTCCATTTTTCTCCTTTGCCAGACTTCACAATGCAAACAAGTGGTCTTTACGCATATCTGCTTGGATTAGTTGATTCTTTATGTGAATTGATATTATTGGGTTTCATCCTCCATACTGATAGTTTTGCCCTCTATGGGCAAATGGAGAAAGATTACAGGAGGTCTCACTCTGGCAGCCTGATTGTATATTTGCTGGACAAATAGCCCAACAGTTAAAATTCAAGATTTTCTCTCAAGAATCTCTGTTTTTCTACCATATAGATGAATCCTTCTGATGTAAAGGCTTTATGGATGTCTGAAAATATAGGATACACATTCTCATGCACATGGTGTGCGTGACAATTAACTATGATGTAAAGGCAAACTTCGGAGGTGTTATTTGAAAACTTGATTTTAGCTGACTTACATTGATACTTTTCTAAATACAAGACTGAAAGTGAGCAGAACTTCCAGACTAGGAGTATGACTAGGGAATAGCTGTGGTCTTCTCAAACAGTGGGGACTTCCTGATTTTTTTTTAACAGAAATTTTTGTAGCCAGTATTTAATATAGTATGTATTGTGCTGCTTTATTTCTTCCATGCTGAGAGGTTCTTTACCAGAGTGATTTAATATGCTGTGCCTTGTTTAACTGCTTGTTCGTCAACTGGTCAGACAGCATAGAGGTTTACAGCATTTACCTTCATGTGCTAGCTGGGCACTGTATATACCAAATGATCTTCAATCAGTTCAGTAGCAGGGGGCCAGGTTCTGAGCTAAAAGTTTGACGCGCCTTTGTTTTGACATACTGACAACTGTGTCCTTGGGTTTGGATCTGTGCTTATCTGTTAACAACTAACTGGTCAATTTGAATGAAATTTCCCGAGTGTTAAATTCTGTTAATTCTTTCCCAGTCCTTGAGGAATAAAGAAGAAAATATATTTTTTTCTACTGGGTCTGTCCCTCCAGTTTCTTATGAATAAAATTCTAGTAAATAAAGCTCAGTTAAATACATTTGTTTACTCTAACCCTTCTGAGAGAGTGTTTCATGTCAAATAGAATTAGAGATTGTACCAGACTCTTAATTTGAGGTCTAGGTTTGGCACAAGAATTATCCTTTCATCCTTTCACGTGTGAAATTGAAGGTTCCCTGCTGGCTTAACACAGCCTTTAACTCAACAGCTGAGCACTTGACCACAGTGCTCGAGCTGTGAGTGTCTTCCTACATATAATTCCTCCCCATGCCTGTTAATCTGGGGAGACTATGAGAGAGGCAGCCCAGCATGTGCCTATTGCAGATTTCTATGCAGTTCTGCTGGCACTTAAAGAAAGAACTGAGCTACACAATTCAATCGATCTTTTCCCTTTGTAATGAATATTTGTACCAGTGGTCTATATTCAGAGGTCTTGGAGCATTTCAAAAAATGACTGTTTGATAAAGATTTTAAAATGAAAAATAAAGTAATACTAATTAGTGTAGTTATTTGTGAGTATCATAAAATTCTCCAGTTGTCAACAATAGCTGCAACCAACAGCCCGTGTGTGGAAACCTGGTTTGTGCCAAGTGTGTTGTTAGCATCAGTGTGAAAGATCAATAGGTACAATTGCTCAATACTGTGGTTATATCTTTAATGAATCAAGAAATATTTTATTTATTCACAGTAACAAAATTGCATAAGAATGAAACATTCTTCCAGTGTGCCTGTTCCTTCTGTGAAATTTTGAAGTGATAGTTGCCGACTCTTCTCGGTTCAATCAGTTTTCTTTTCATGTATGATCTAAATCAAAAACCTGCCTACAGCTGAGAAGGCTAACTTCTCACAAAAGAAAACACTGTTTACCAGCTCTGATAGTACTCCAGCAAAGAAATTCTTTCAAAGCATTGGTACAGCTAAATGATTTTTCCTCATATTCTTGTACTCTTGCTGACACGTTGATGGATACTTATAGACCATGATGTTCTATTTGAAACAATTTCATACATGCCTACTTTACTGTTAGATGGAAATGATCTGTGCTCTCTTCATCTTGTTCCTTACTGCCCCAGACTTGGAAGGCACCCAGCTAGACAGTAAAATTATGTCTTGTAGTATGGCCACCATGCAGAATAAGCTTCAGCTACATACATTGAGTTTCTACCCTATCACAAATACCATACGAACACAAAACATACAGATATAAGTAAAATCACTACATCAGCCTTTCCTAGTTTTTTAAATGTGGGGCATGATCTAAATACCTTAAAAAAAAAAAAAAAAAAAATAAAATTTAAATTGGAGTGAGGAAAAAAAAAATCCAACAAGCTCAAAGGCTGGAGTCAGGGACTCAGGAATGGTATTTATAAAAGATCTCATGACCTTTCAAGACTTCATAGATAAATTTACTCTATCTTGCTCTGCCTAAAAATGCACAAGAATCTAATGCAGGTGGTGATGCATTAATTGTACAGCATAATTTCTGGCTGTTTTTTGTCAGAGTATTTTTGAAATTGGCATCCTGTCCAAAACAAATTCTGCACTTGTGAACCAAGGTCCGTAAGATTAAAAATTTATTTGGGTGCCTGTCTGGATATTTGAAGCACATCTAATAAAGTGGGTGAAAAATATATATATGGATATTCACAATTCAGTGTTTTCAAAAAGTAATTACTAGATATTTTTCCATTTTTTATCTTTTGAAAATATCTACTGATATTTACTAAAATAAAACAGCTGACTGTAGCAACTTGTGTTTCCTAATGAAGGTAACATAAACATTATGTACTCAAAGAACATTTTCCCGGCTTTTAGGAATAGTGACACTAAGCAGGAAGTTATGATTTTCCTTTCACCATGTCACTTTTAGAGAAAAGCCATCCTGTAGTAGATAGCTTATCGGATGTAAGAGTATATGTTGAATGGCATAGAAAAGTAGTCCACGGTTGGTGTTGCTTCATGCTAAGATGCATCATTTCCATTCTAAATTTTAACTAGCAAGGAAACACAATGAAGCATGTTTTATACAATATATTATTTTATATATATATATATAAAAAAAAATTAAACATTATTATATGAACAGTCCCTTGGTTAATTTTTGCCCCCGACAAATTACATCCTTTTCATAGTTCAAGAAGAGATAGTTTTCTATCCTCCCATCTGCTGTCCTCGTTCTCTTACTGCATATCTGAAATGGAAGTGAAATAATTTTCTTTTGTACTCATGCTAACTTTATTCCTCTTTCCCCGTGTATTCAATAACTATATGGTGTGGGTTATTTAAAATTCTGTGATTGTACCTAGCAACACATGTTTTTTGAACATGTTTTTGAACATTGACTTTTGTGCCCTTCTTTTTAAATGTGTTCCTGTTTGCTGCGAAGCCAAAGACTACTGTATTTGTCTCAGATTTTCTACATTCCAATAATAGTTTAAGAGGCTTTAGGAAAATATAAGCTACAAGCTTACATAGTAATGTGCAGTGCTCATAGCTGAAGCAGCATCTGTTTTTCTAAAACTTCTGTTGTTATAAAATACATTCATGTCTTTCATCCAAATACCCAATGCAATTAGGTCATAGGGAAGATTTTGAGAACTTTTAACCAGGAGGAGGCCCTGGCTAATTGATTGCTTTATTAAATAAAATCTAATAGTACACGTTTTGGGGAAAAAGTATTTAGTGTAGCATGGTTCTGCAGGTGTGAAGAATTCACTATTTGTAGGATTGGCTCAATAGTAAAGAGCCAGGGTTTGATTCAAGTTTTAATAATGGTATAAAGAAACAGGAGACTACGAGTAATTGTGAAAACACCTTAAATTTGGGGGGAAGGGGTTTTTTTTTTTTTGGAGACAAATATTAAAAAAGCATCAAAACATCATTATTAACTGCTGTCATTCTTCATCTTTGAGATTAACAGTCTAATGAGCCTAAGGATGAAATCTGAACTGTTGTTCAGGTTTAACTATATTAGGATATGCCATTAATTATAAAGAATATGTTCTACTAAAGCTAATAAATGTAAATGATAGTTTTATGAAGTCAGTAGTAGTATATGAAATGCATTTTAGACTAATTAATAAATTGCAAGACTAAAGGTTCTATGCAGGACAACTTCTTGAGCCTTGGAGGTCGTATTATAACTGTATAAATTTTTCATGATTAAAATTTTAAAAGTACATATTACTTGATGTGGGTCAGTACATGCTCACCATGTGAAGTGCATTTCGAAGATCACTGAATGGCCAGAATTCTAGGAATTACTGAAGTCCACTAACATGTGAAGGTTTTTATTCATTGCACTGTTGTCCTTTTCTTGGGACCATGTTGAAGAGTGAATTTTATTCTAAAATGCTGACAGATGAATTCTCAAGATAAGAATTCAATTCAATTTTCATTGAATTTGAAAAACTGATTGTTTTATTTGATATAAACTTTGTTATAAACTTCAAAAATATATTAACTCCTGAGGGTTAAAATTTCTTGGCCCACCTTCATGTATGTGCCATTTTAATGATTCCTCAGATTATTTTACTGGATGAAGGTGTTAGTGTGGCAACTTAATATTTGAGCTCCACCCCAGTAGGCAGGAGGCAGGAGTAAATGAGAGGTCGGTCCATTTGTATACATGTCCAGTCAGGTTTTCACTTTCAGACTTAACTACAGCAACCCAATGTGAGCATGAGTTCCACTCCAAATTGAAGGAATGTTTTAGGGTTTAGGTTTTTGTTTGGGGTTTTTTTCCAGTCTTGAAGGGAATTTAATCTTAGGCCAGACACAAATTAATGTCTTGTTTAATTAGACTCACTTGGGTGCTTAATCCCCAATTGGTGTATATCTTTGTAGCAGTAGGCATTTTTGTCAGTCCTCAATGCAGTGTCTCTAAGACAAAGTTAAGAACTCCAGAATCCCTGTGGTACACTTGCGTTAGCTAAGAAGAAGTATTTATAAAGTATATAAAAAGTATATAAGAAAAAAATGAGGACTTCTTTTTACTTAAAATGCGTGAAATCCTTACTGTCTGCTTAGTGCTTGAGATTTTTAGTCTTTATTCTACAGAAAGCCTTCTATTCTTGCACTTCTAGGAGCAATTTCCATTGGAGTCATAGCACTATTCATGTGCCTGAAATTACACCTGTGCTTTAAGGATTTCTGGGTCAAGGAAATGATCAAAGATATAAGCAATTTGGTCATTGTTATTTCGTTTTCTCCTTTTCCCCTCTGTTCACTAGAACTTTGTGTAAATCATTTAACTGAAACTAACAATGGAGCTATGGATGACAAAAAGTTAAATATTCTCGCTTTGCAAAGAAGCTTGTAGTGCAAGTAAGAATACTTGTCTGTGTCCATTTTTCTAAAGAAATTAATGACTTTGAAAACCTTCTTTCTGAAAATACCAGACTACTGAATGCACAATGGTTAGGAAAAAAAAAAAAAAAAAAAAATTAAAAAAATCTAGCTTATGCATATCCTAATTCTAAACTATGAACATTACACTGTTTAAAATGCAGATGACATGAATATTCATGGTGGTATTTCACTATTTCTGTAAATTATTGCACTGTACAAGCATACTTTTTGAGGGAGGAAGAAGGCATCTTCTGTTACCTATGTATGTTGGAAAAGAGAATTTGCTGTTGAGGATTATGGCTTTATTGCAAGGCCATAAACACTCATGAGCATTTTTGTGTATGGATATAATTGTGCTTTTATTGGTTGGTTTCACCATGATGACAAAGGGGTAGATCCATGGATCTGAGTGACTGCAGAGGGTATCACAAAAACTTGTCATAGTACCACATCTGAATGGAAGTCTGATCTGGTTTTGGAATGAGTAGTCTCAGATATGAGCATGACTCCATCCTGGTGTGTAGAGCATGTACTTATTCCTTGTTTGAATATAGCGACTGAAATACTATTTAGAACTTCAGTGTAAACAGCTTAATACATATATGTAAACATCCCAGGCTGCACTCAAAAATGTGCATATGTATTTGGAGTGGGTTCCTTTTTGTATTTGCCTATATTCTAATGTTTTGATGTGTATGAGGTAAATGCTTTTCTCTTATGGCACAGGGCTGTAATGGAAAAGAATTAAGCTTAAGGTAATACTGAAAAAAAGTTTTCTTTTTGAAAGTCCATCAGCTCCCTTTTTTGTAAATATGGATGTAGGTCCATGCACCATAATCATTTTTTTTTTTCATTTCTCTGTAAGAGACTAATAACACAGAATGATGTTTGAAGTAAGGAGAAATTTTCACTTACTACTTTTATACGCATTTTATGTCTTTTTTCATTGCTCAGTTTGAATAGTCTGAACAATGTAATTTATAACAATAGGCTAGAATGACTAAATGATTAGCTTGCCAGCCTGCAGACTCTGAATTTCTGCTATTCGGAGCTGGCAGAATTTTTCAAATCTGTTTCTTTGCTTCGTGTGCTTTCATAAAGACGCACTTTCCATTACCACAGTGTGATAGTTTTGTAAAAGTAATTTGGAAACTAATTTTTTTTCAAAAAAATAATTAAAATGTAATGACATTTGTGTCTTCACTATCTTTTGAATTTACTTTTCATTTTACTAATTTATTTCTGTATATTAAATGCCAGTATGTTGCAGTTAGTTTGGGGGCGGTCCACAGGGATTTATTTACTTTTTTTTTTTAGTTCTTCAAGATTGCAGTAAGTGTCACTGAGAAGAATCTGGCAGACGTCAGACCCTTTGATTAAATTTAGTCTTCCAATTAAGTGCAGCCCTCTTTATTCTCCTTGGAAAGCATGTTTTCTTCCTTAAAGTACTAAAATCATTAAACTGTGCTGCACAGAGGAGTATGAGATACTGAGAACCACACAATGAGCATTCAGAATTTGAAAGATTTTTTTTCCTGTTAAAAGTTCTAAATTTTAACTTCTGTGTGTCCTAAACAATTGGAAACTATTCTTACCTGATAGTAAGGATGGAAAGTGTTCACTGACTTAATGCACAGGCATCTCAGTTTTGCAGAGTGAGCATTAATCTGCTGTTAGTTGCATGTGTAATACACAAACATCCCAGTGAACAAAACAAAGATTCTGTTCTTCTCAGTGTAACGATGCTGGCAGGAACAGGACCACACTGTTCCTATTCGTGGCAATGCTTCCAAAGCTGTTAGAAATATTATTTAATTGGACTAATATCTAAGACTTGTAAAAAATTTATTTAGTGGAGTCTTTCACCTGGCATGCTGAGGTGGTGAGAGGCAGCTCAGTACCAAAACTATTGTTCAGTGAGAAATGGCTAAAAGAATAATTGATGGACTGTCCTGAGCAAACACTGCTTTGCAGTTCTTAATACAGTTAGCAGAACAGATGATACCACTGGTAAACCTTTTTGGCTTAGACTTAATTGTGTTGGGGGAAAAATTGTGGAAGATACTTGCTTTAATTATTTGTTTGAAAGCAGCCAGAAGAAATGATGCTATCAGAATCTGTAGACTAATGGAACTGTCTGAATAGGTAGGCTATTCTTCTTCCTTTATCCAGTGGGTTGATATTTGGGGTACTGAACATTACTGTGCATTTTCTTAATTTTACTGCTTGTGGTTCCCTGTGGAAAAAATAAATCAGTAAATATTTTCTATTCAAACAGACAAAAATGTGAAGCAAAGAAATAACTGAAGTAGTAAAATCCTCTTCTCAATATACTTTATTGTTTTATCTTTTCCCTTCTACCTCTCTTTCCAAATTCATTTGCTTCCTATCATTTGCTGTTCTTTTTTTGTTAATAGCTGGGATTCAATTTCTTTTTTTTTTTTCTACCTGGGTAACAATTCAGCCTATGTGCCACAGAAAAGCAGAAATGCTCTTTTAGCTTCTAATGTAATTAATAATTAATGCAGTTCATATAATGTAATTAATATAATTAATCAAAATCATTCAAGTGAGATCTTTGGTTTTAACCCAGATAAGTTTCCAATTAAATAAGGAGAAAAATACTGTTAAAGCATTTATATCAACTTTGATGTGTAGTTCCATAGCTCTTAAACAATCAGGTGATAATAATCCTAGTAACTTGGATTACATGAAGAATGTTCACCATTGAGATAGTTACCTCTCAGGTTTGTCACTCCATGGTAGGTATTGGAATGCATGCAGGGCGGGATTCCGCCTGCTGATTCCGGCCTAGCAATTTGAATCACTCAGGGTACAGTAGTTGCTTGACAATGCTCAGCCACTTTTTCAGGTGCCTTTATCATGGTCAAGACTGTTCAGTACTTCTTTGCATCATCAGACTTCTGGGTGATGAGTCTGGGACACGGATCAAGAAGAACAGAGAGAACTTTCCAGCGTGGTCACAACCAGGTTCTTGATTTCTCAGCTTTGATATTCTTCACTCCTGCTAAGCCTGATTTGGATGACAGTGAAAACTATTGGGTCAGCATCATCTATCAAATTACATATGTTAACAGTATGGTCAAGCAGAAGATAACCTCAGTGAAGTATTGTGGTTCCTAGTGAACAGCTATAGAAGTGCTAATTAAATTCTGCATAGTGCATACACTTGTAAAGGGAAAGTAACTTGTGATTTGGGAATCACGGTGGTTCTTCTGTCTGATCAGACCAACTGGCAAGACGTTACCTGACACATCTGTCACACTAGACAAAGCCTGCAGTTCTTTTGTTTCTATATGGGGTCCTTTAGCACATTCACAATCTGGTATCAGTAGGTGAGTTCCTTTGCCCAGGCTGCAGTGCAGTGTAGATCCCTGAGGTTATGCTGAATGAACTAGACTTGGTGAACTAAAGGACTGAAGGGATGACATTTCAACAGAGAAATGGGCCATTTTAAATGCCTTCCCACAGTTTCAGCTATTTTGTTCATTTAATCCGTTATGTTAGAGAGAGAAGTTGGGGAATTCCTTTCACATATGTACTGTCATTTCACTCAATTTAAATTGTAGTATTTGAGCATTCTCTGTGCATGTTTGCAGTAAACATGAGGCATAGTCAACGCAGTGTGAGTGTGCCAATACAGAGAAAGGGATGAACACAGAAATGATTCTTAAGAGGTGAGAGGCAATTGTGACTCTAATTTCTCATGCATTAACTTGTTCAATTATTCAACTCTGATACTACTCTGGAAGTATACAGAAGCTGTGTGGAAGGATAGAGGAAGATGTAAAAATCATGCAGAGGAAATTTTTTCTGCTTTGCAGTCTCACTTGTGTTGCTTGCAGAAAACCAGGTCTTTGTGAACTGAAATCTCCATGCTTGTATGTCTGTGCAGTTTAAGACAGGAACTAAGGAGAGAAAAGTAGTGGAAAAGAGCATGGCAACACGTCTGCAATTTCCCTACTTCTGACTTTCTCCTTTTTTTGCTACTACTGCTGATGTACAGAATTTGATGAAAATAGGTACAGGTCAGATAAGGGAGAACGAATGATGTAAGGTGGAATTTATTTCCAACTATAAATAGTGCATCCCTCTGCAAATTCACATCTTTATATGAAAACTATGTTTACACATAGTGCATAAACTGATATGTTGCCAAAAGCAGTATACATCTCCATATGGAAAGCAATAAGAAACACAATAAATGTATCCCATGAGAGGAGTGTCAGCATTTTATTTTGACAAGTCTGTGCGTTTGTATGTGTTTACATATGTATGTCCATGCTTATTTAAAGTATTTTTTTAATATGAACTAAATTCTTACCACCGAATTCTCGCTTATTTTTGCTTTTCTAGGAAGATAGCGGATAGATTTTTACTATTTAATTTCTGGGTGAACATTGACCTGACATGTCCGCATATTCAACACATCTAGGAGCAGGTCCTCACCTGATATACTTGTTAATTCTAGTGAGTCAGTGGAGCTACTGTAATACTTACATATCAGCTATAAATAAGCTATAAAATAGCTTCTCTTCTTTCCTAAGAATTTTTCTGCCATTTTTCCTTGCATCTTTCTTCTGGCTAGCCAATACAGAATCACAGTCTTAAAATGTTTACAGCTGTTATTTTAATTTTTTTTATTATTTTTTTTTAGAATTTTATAGAAACAGTTATGCTCTAGGTATTACTTTCTAAATGTCCAGTAAGTCCACAGAAGTTTTAAAGCACAGCTGGGAATAAAGATCCATTTTGATATAATTTGCTGATCAAGCCTGCCTTGAATTTTTTTGTTCCTTTATTCCAAGTGAAGCCTCTTGTGATGTGTCATCACCTTTTTTTATTAGTATTATTTCTTCACTGATGTTTGTCTGGATTTAGTTTATTACAACTGAGAGCAGAATTCAGCCTTGTTACTGAGGGTGTCTGAGCAAAAGTTATTGCGTTTTTTTATTGATTTTTTAATTATTGGGGCCAATCCTCCATTAACACTGAGTGAACTACCTTGACTTTTACCCACTGGGATTCAACAGAAAAATACAATATTTCAAGAGGTTTTACAATCAAGGTTTAAAATTTCATTTCTGTCCTCTTCAATGGAAGTAATTTTAACATGCACAAGAAAGCAACCTAATGTTAATTAAGATATTACCATAGTTGTGCAATTAGAGATGTCTTCAAAAGTAAATAAAAGGGAGGTCAGTGAAAGAGGCAAAAACTCTTCAGTATAAATACTAATTTTAGTTTGTTGATTTAAAAAGTAAACCACCTTAGAAAGATATACTATTCATTGTGTTTGCCTCATTACCTTTGCCTTGGTGCTTGTAAGGAGATGGTATGGATGAGTCCCAAGAAAGCCACCTGCAGGGAGAGTAGATGGAAACAAATCAGGCTTACACTCAGAAAAGGTGAACTGTTAATACATGTGAAAAATGTGTCTTCCAGTATGTGTGAATGAGAGAGTCTGCCATGTTTTGTTTGCTGCCTCCCTCAGCAGGCTTCTCCATGGCAGGAGTTTCACGAACAGCTGAACAGAAAGCAGCAGCAGAAAACCTCTGGTTGGAAAGTCACCACTGCTAATAGCACAACTTACTGCACAAAAATCCTTAGTGACATATTTTAATGTTCTTATCCATGTGCTTTCTTTCCATAAGTAACTGGTAAAATAAGTAAAATGCTGTACTACTGCTATTCTGTGCAAGAAAATCCCATGACAATGGAGCCCACCTGCTGTTTCTTGGGATAAGGAGGTTGGAAACAATCTAGAAACCCATGCCAGCTGTGAAAGGAGGCTTTTCAAAGAAACTAAAAGAAAATTTGTAGCTACCAAAAAAAAAAAAAAGGCAACAAAAGAAGTTTAAAAAAACAAAACTGAAGTATGGATTTGCGTGTTACTGTGCTTGTACCAAGCAAAATCAGAAAACAGTAATGAAAAACACTAGTAGCTACTTATAGATGAGAATAAAAACTGTTTTCTGTCTAAAATCAGAATATTTATTTGTTCCTAATCTTTCACTTAAAGGATTTGGGTGCTGTTAACGCATGCTGCTGTGTTGAACTGTCCTAAGCCAGGGGCTTTTTGCTATTTCCCTTTCCCTGAAAGCAAGCCTTGAGTATCTAAAAATTCAGCAATAAGAGAGGGGAAAAGTAGAAAACCACAAATAAACATACATGTCAGATTGCATATAGTTTGCATTCTCCCATAGGCCATCAAGGGTAGGCTGTTTTCAGTTTCTGTTACAGAAAACGAGAAAGCACCATACATTCTCTTGAGCAGCTCTTTCTGTGACCCACCAGAGTCAGAGCTGACAGCTTGTCCTGCTGTTTTTCTGTGTTGCCTCTTCTCCAGATTGAACGTGCGTGTCTTCCTAAAGCAGAACAGACGCATGGGTCTCCCACTGGGAGTCTATTTCCATATTGCCCTATATTGTCTCTGTTTCTGATGATGTTCTGTTCAGACAAACACTGCCTACTGTGAAAGCAGGTGCTCTGTTCTCAACAGCGCCTTTCCCACGGGATTCCCATCTTCACAAGTACAATGCTCCAGGAGTGACACTCCCCTATTTCACTTATGGGTTGTGGTTTTCACTTTTAAGTGCCTGCAGCTCGTTACTGCTTCATCTTCCAATGTGTGCATACAGCTGGAAGAAAACGGCTTTAGCCCTTTTCTCTTTTCAACTGATCTCTGAACTATTGTTCACTAATACTCTATATAAATTTTGCAAGGTTAGTCACCAAAGCAAGAGAGCCCCAAGCTTTGTTTAATACCTTACTGCAGTATTTTCACCATTTTTCTCATAAAAGCCCTTTTATATGTGTTATAGTAGATTTGCTGTCGTATTTGTGTGTGTTTGGGGGGAGGTTCTGATTCCTTTTACAAGTTTTCTTTTCCCCTTCTTGCTTCTAAGCTATTGCATGCTTTTCTGAATTTTTTATCTTTGTGGGTTCTTCATCCCTCTCCTGTGATAATCCAAGCCTTTTCCTTCTTGTATTTTTAGTATCCCAGCCTTCACCATAACTATATTCTTCCAAGAAACTGAAGGAGAGATGAAATATATTTTAGTGTCTAGCAGAACTTGCAAGCATTTGCATCTGCTCTTGTGAGTCCTGACGTTTCTGAAAACAAAAGTTAGTAAAGTGATTGCTACAAGAGTATCAAATCCATAAGGATTAATGTGAGTCAGCTTTAAGGCATGCGTTTGCTACTTGATGTTTTCCTACATGTACTTGCAAACACGTAACTGCCATTTGTGCCAGATACCATGATGTATTTACCGAAACTGAGTTCACAAACATGGCCTCTTCACCACATTGTGTACATCTTTTTGAAAGGACCTGTGCAATCCTTTAAAAATATTGACATGCGAAATGGAGTAGTTTTTCAAAATGTGCTTTTCTTGTGGTTCTGTTTTTATTTTGTATTTTTGTTTCTTCTTTTTTTCACTCTCACACAAGTCTCGCTCATGGCTGTTTCCTTAGTTTTCACACTCAGACTTTATCCTAGCCAATTCTTTGCTGCAGAATTGCAGTATTTGTCAGTCTGATCTGGGATATCCTACATTGTGCTTCACGATTGTCTCGATATCTTTCTTTGATAACTATGAATCCTACGGAGCTTTTTCCCACGAGCAGCTGTAGACTAAGTGTCATGTCTTCCTTGATTGTGAATGAATACCAATCCCTGTATTCTTAATTTTGTGTTGCTAAATCTGTGTGCTTGACTTGGACTTATAAAATTATCTGTATCCCCTTATATAGAGGTAAAATAAGAACTGAAGTTACTTGTATATCATGAGGCTTTAATGTTCTGAAATGTTTGTGGATATCAGGCAATGCTCATTACAAGAACATCCTACGACATCATATCAAATAACCTTGCAAAAAGCCAAGATGCATTGCATTTCTACAGTGTCTCTTCCAGTTGGCAGTTAACCTGTTTGAGAACAAAACTGAATTGTTTGTCATACTTTTCTATTGGAAAACTTGTGATGGTGGTTTCTCATGTTGTTCTTTCATAGGTGCTCATGTTTTTCTCTATTGTTTTTGGTTTGGCTTTTTTTTTCTTTTGCTCTAGTATTTTTCTGGGGGTTGAAACTATTTGGACTAGTCTATAAATTCTCAGGTCCTCAGTTTTTCTTCCATTTTATAAAAACAGATACCATGTTTGCCCTTTTCCAGTCCTCTGGGATGTTCGTCCTCCATAAGTTCACAATGATGGTGTAGAGAGTGCTTCAGATGCTTACTTGGTTACTCGAGGGTGAGTTTCATCAAGTGCTGTCAGCTGGGCTGGGCCTTCTGTCCTTAAGATTAATCCTGTTGAGTAGCTATGCATAATTTATTGTTCTTATGAATATTCTTTTTTGATTCAAGTCTCCTTGAGAAGATCTCTTTAAAGCAGTTACGTTATGTCCCTTATGTCACAGTGTCTTTCTGCTGCATCAGGTTAGTTTTTCAGGAAAGCCTTTAATGTTTCTTTCTAGCAACTTCCACCCTTGCTTAGTCTGTGGTTTTCTCAGTAACCCTGTTTTGTAAAACTCTGTGCCATGATGTCCCTCTTGATGCTGTCTCCAGTGCTGTGCATTTGCCTCTGGTGATATTTGAATGAATCCCCACATAGTCAAGGGATCTGAGCCTGCAGCTAGTAAAGCAGTGCAGCAGAAGATGCTTTGCAGAAGGAAATAGTAGGTGCTGAGGAACCAAAATCTGTACTGTTATTATTAGAGGGTGTCACTCTCGACTAGTTTTACTCTCATCCTGTTGCTTGAACATCCATTAGCAATAAAAGGATATTGGATGTGCTTCTGGAAAGCATCTTCTGATTTAATATTGTCTAAAAGCAATCCAGTTTGCTTTCTCTGAGCCTGTTCCACAAAGTGTACCAAAGCACAGTAACTGGAGACTATTGGCCGAGTCATTTCAGAAGAAATTTCTGATGTTGGTTACGTCTATATTTAGTTCTAGTTAATGTCTTACAGTTTGGCTGCTGCCAAGGAATTAGTTTATAGAGATAATGAGCTGAACAATAGGCAATGCCTTTGTTTCAGTCCTCATCCAAGTGATGTTTTTGTAATTTGCTATTTTGGAGAGTTGAATGGTCACCCAAAGTTTCAGAGATTTCATCCTCTGTATGACAGTGATGCAATCTGTATCTTTTAATTAAATAGGAGGGTTTCCTAATCATCAAATCATAGGTTATTCTAGGTTCACTGCCCTGCCATTACCTTCCCTCCTGAGGCTGTGGCACTCCCTGTGGCAATAAGGCAGAGTGAGAGCAAGAACAACTCTGGTCTACTCTTCGTGGGTTTCATTCCAGTGCCGATTTCTGAAAAAAAGTGTTTCTTTTTCATTACACTTCCTTGTATGCTTGAAGATAGCCTTTCTTACATTATGGACTTTATTTGGGATAGAAACTGAAAAATGTTGAATGCCAACCAAAATATTTTGTTTCATTTCTTGGTTATTGACCTCCAGAAAACCAGTTATTTCCAGAGCCAAAGTCATTCATTGTCATTGCCCTGAAATCTGATCAGCTGAATCCCATTTGATTATGGGATACTGTTTTGAGCATTGGCAAGAAGATGGGAAAGAAATGATTGCAACTTTTCCTAAACTTAAAGCCAACAACAACAAAAAATCTTACAGGCAAATATTGGTAATAAGATGAATACTTTTCTGATTTTTTTTAATATGTTTTTAACTGGTCTTCATTGAACACAGACTGTTTTATCCATTGGTTTGTAAATTAAAATTATCCTGACTGGTTTTTTTTAACTATGAGTTAAGCGGTTGAAGTGATAGGTTATATGGTTTTAGCTATGAATTTCCTTCATTGTAGCATGTGTATACTTTTGGTTTACTTTTTCTATTATTTAAAGTAAAACAATAAGCTCTAGCTAGGATAATTTTGTATTATCAAAAAGAACATGGGAAAAGTAGTTTTCTATTTCAGTATTATGCATGAGCTTAGACTAAATGATAGGGTAAAGAAAAATGACAATAAATGCTAAGCATGGTTGCATAGATTAAATACGCTGAGCATCTCAGTGAAAGATTTAGTGCATTGTAGTGAAATTCCCTAACTAGTCCTCATCTACACAGGTATGCGGAAAAGAAGATGGTGAGGAAAATGTTGATGTTATTTCTCATTGTCTTGATGTAACAATGGAGAGGTATTTAAGAAATTACTAGGCTGAGAAGATAAAAGGAAAAAAAAATTGCTCTTTATCTCATGAAGTATAACTACAACATGGAACTCATTCTTCCAAGATACTATGGATGCCGTATGTGTAACTGGGTGTGCAAGAATTTTGTCAGGTGAAGTCATACAGACCAGATTTATTGATTACTGAGTAAAATGATGTTCCAGATGCAACTGCTTGGTCTGTATTTCCCCAAATTGCTAGCTAAGGAAGCATCACTGTGGGGGGATCACTCTATACCCAGCTGTTCCCTTCTGATTTTCTGCTACTGAGCAATGTAAGAGGTGGGACAGGGCAGCACTATGCTTTCCTCTGGTCCTGGGTTGGAGGAGTTTTGCCTTCAGTGAAATGTGGATGGATGCAAGCTGGATCTGGTCCCTGGCAGATGGTCACGTCCATCTGAGGCATCAAGCCTGACCTTTCAGCACCACAGTCAGGCACCTCTCAGGCTTTCCAGCTGGAAAAGCTTGGAACTACCCAACTATAAAGTCAGTTTTGTAACACCTGTTTCTACCCAAATTTGTGCATTTGCTCTGGGACAAAAGCAACTCAAATTTCCTTAACAGGAACCATTTTTATGGTATAGGTGATCTGTCTGCTTGGGTAGCACCAGACTTAATCTTCTGAATTCAGAAGAGTTGAGATAAAAGGATTACACTCTGGCAACACATTATTGACTAATACATTTGGTGTATAGGGAGGTTGAGCATGTAGGTGAATCTATTTTTGTCATTAAATTATTCTAGACTGCATTTAAATGCTGTTGTATGGATATTAAGGTAATAATTTCCTAGCTTACGTTTCATCTGTATCTCCACTGAATCTTTGCAAAGGCAACTTCGATGTACGTGGTGTTGTACACATAATAGACACAAAATAGATCATATTTTCAACTTTCAGCAATAAGAACAAAATGCTCTTACAAACTGCAAATGTGTCCTAATAGGTCTTTAGAATGTTTTTACTGCCTTCTTCCCCACCCCCCGCTAAATTCATGTACAGTTGTTACTGGTGAAACTGTATGTTCTAGTATATATTTAGTGCAGATGACTCTTTTCCGTATGCAGTAGGAAGGAAAACCTAGTCTGCTTTTGATTTAAATGAAACACGAAGGCTTCAAAGAGGGACAAAAGCAGCATGTTGATGCTGCCTTCAAGACCTTAATATCACCTTAATACTTTGAAGGAATGAACTCCTTAGTTCTAAAAGTAATTCCTACAGAAGGTAGAGAAAGCATTTCGTCAGTGCAGTCTTGCTACTATTTTTCTTTGACTGTCTGTTTAGGAAGACCATTAATTTCCATTGTAATTCCACTGGTATCTTTCATAAATATTTTCCCCAATGGAAAGAAAGACATCAATATTGTATAACTATAGTTACCTTCCATAATCAATAATATCATCAGACTACATAAACTTACTTGCTATAACCCATAATGCTATTACGGTGATTTAATGCAGGGTCTTTTACATCAGGCAAACCAACCATAAAGTCTAGAATACATTCTTGATTCTGAATTCAAAATAATGTAACAACTAATGGTTAATTTTTATTCTTTCAAGTAACTTGGGAAGAATGTGAAGAATTACAGATGTTAGCCCATGCTATTTAGCAGATTAATGCAATTGTTATTTTACTGTGGTGTTGATTTCCAGATATATTTCTAATTCTGGAAAGAAATGCTCTAGTCTTGCCTTCCAAATACACACTAAATCCGTGTGACAATCTATCCCAGATTACTTTGTTATTTAACCTACTACATATACAAATGCAATATGCAATGTATTTATTCCATGTACTTTGATGTTGTTTGCTTTGTTTCAGCTTTCCCTGGACAAATATGTTCAGAAATAGGCCTCATTCACAGGGGTTTGGGACACAACCACTGTAAACCAGAAATCCATAAAGTTGCCTTTGTAATTGTTTCATGTTCCCAGTCCTCCCCGGATTATTTTGCCTATGCATTTCTCTTAGTCATAAATTTGATTATTCTACTACAGTGATTTACTCTAAGAAAATGAATATAATCTCTTCAAAACTCTCAGCTGTGAGCCGTAACTCTCTGAACTACTGTTTAACTTTCCAAGCATTATAAATGCATTTCCCTAGCTGCTTCATGTGGAAGTCATTTCATAGCAAAGTGTCATTTTCCCAGTGGACCAATGGCATAGAGTAATAATAAGTGCAAATAGTACATATTTTTGCGTCTTGCAGTACAACAATCACAGAATGCCACCCCGTTTAGGAGACACATTAAAATAATAACTTCGTGTTTTAAACTTAAAATCCTATCCTGAGTGTGAGGTCTGATGTGTCAAACAGGTTCAGAGCTATGAGCTATTGCTGGTACAACCTCATGAACTTAAACACAGTAATGTTGTGGGTAGGTTTTTGGACCATAAAATTCAGTTATGAAGATGTAGTAAAAGTATGTGTAAGAGAGATCCAATGCATCAAAGAATATTCTGAATCTTAAAATTTTAATGAATAATACTGCTGTGTTGCATACCTTTAAGTACAAAGGACAAACAGTTAGCAGGCAAAAAATATATACTTTATTTGCCATATATACCTCATCAGATAATTAATGGAATGCCATTAAAATGCTTCAAGTAGCAGATGCTTCAAATATTAATTTGTAATTCTTCAAATATTGTGTTTCAGAGCATTATGCTGCTTGACTCAATTATTTGATTACAGTATTTACAATTTATATGTAGTCAGGTTTTTCGTCATACTGGTGGGGAGGATTCTTTACCTAACTGTAAAAGCTCTGAATCATGATTTCCAGAGTGATAAAAACTGTGTAAAGGAAGAGACTTCTTACAAATAGTAAATGCACTCACGGACACAGACACATATATATGCTTTGTGTGTATAAGGGTCACATGTTTTTCTGCATACCTATGCAGAAAAATTGTATCATTTTCATTTTTCTTGGATGGAGTTTAAGCATCTTTAAAGTAATTTAATTTCTCGTACTAAGAAAACAAAGTTAATGTGTGGATGTGAGAACAGATATGTGAAAGGGTAAATACTGTTTAGAGGAGGAGGAGGCACTGAATTCTTATCACCTTGTTGTCATGCCTTGTGTCTATACACATTTTGAAGATGGGTAAGGTAATAAATCTATATAGGATTGTATTTTGCTGTATTCCAAATGTGAATTGACAAAAAGATATGCAGCTTAGCTAGGAAAGCAATGCATTTGTTCTCTCCATATCTGAAATGAAGACTTCTCAAAGAGGAGTTTCAGAAGAGTGTATGTTCTCTTGGAAGAGAAATTTAAAAAGAGAGAAAATTCTTACTTGTTTTTACAAAGTAGAAGAAAAAACGTATCAGTTGTCATGTGGTTGAAGATTTTAGTTGCTGTATAGAGGCTGTGTTACCACACCTTAATTTAAGACTGCCTGTGACAGCAAGGAGTGTGGCCCAAAAGGTTCCTTCCAGAGCAGTGGTGTTACGGGTGAGGAGTGGTATACATCTATGTTGACCTGAGATAACCTGTGAGAAGAAATTAGATTTTCTAGTGTTCAAGGAAGGGGGATTCTGTTCTTTAACCCTTTCCAAGGTGGGTTTCCTCTCCTCTATCATATGTAAGCTATTCTGCTAGGATGGGAATGGAGGCTAGGGGGAGGAATAGGAAAAAGCAAGACAGTTCCATGTTCTCACTTGCATTTCCTGGAAAGTACACCTCTCTCTAGAGTAAATACCTTTAGGAGAAACTGTAAGCTTTGTAAAGCATTGAAAGTAGTTAATGTAACAGCTGTAAAGCTGTATCATATTAGGTATTTAAGGAAAAAATAAGGAAAAAAGTTGTTATACTGATTTCTAATTATCTTGAATTTTTCAAGGCTCTGCTGGTCATAAACCATGTCATAGGCAGGCATATACTAATGACTGCAAGCCTTGCATTTCTACAGTTTCTTGTTAGGTATCTGTGATGTTTAAAACTGTATATAAATATGTTCGTGCTCCAAAAAAAATTTTCTCCAATTATTATTTATAATGGTTTGGTTTATACAGAATTTTCAAGTACCTGCTGGTGGGATTACTTGGAAGCTTTTTAAGACTTTGTAATGCATGCTTAGGACTGCAATAATTGCTTACATTAGCTTTCCTCTGTTATCACAGTATTATTTCAGTATGTACATTTGGGCAGGGGGGAGGTGTAAATGCATACACAACACATGTTGCTTTGGAATACGTTGCCTGTATAAACATGTATTCTTCAATTTTCCTAATGCTGCAAGTGTGCATCTATCATTAACTTCTATTTCTAAAACAACACCACAAGGTTCCTTTTCCATCTGTTATCATGTTTCTGTATTCAGATAAGCTTCTTTATTCAACCGATATTTCCTCTGTCAGATGTACTATCTCTTCAAAGAGAAACCTCTGCCTTTTTTGGTGAGCACTGTGAGGTTGAGGTTCTCTCCAATGAAAAGCAGGCCAATGGCTGCAGTAAGTGAGAGGGTCTGGACTGAAGGTGGTTCTTCTTCTTAGTAGCTTTTTGTACAGTAAAAACTAATAGCCAGACTTCATTACAAAAGTGGAATTCAATAAAGGTAAATACAACTTAACAATCTATGAAGCTAACCTTACCTTAGACTTTCCAAAGGATGTTATAAATACTTAATTATCATTGTAAATAAAGGTGAAGTTATGCTACTGACAAGGGCCATAAATGCCTTTTCCCATTAGCAGTCACTATGATGTTTCTATTTTCATAGAAATTTGCCATCATCTGTAATTTTACTGTGACACAGTTCTTGAGACTATTTCATCAATAGATGCACCACATTTTCATGGTCTTCTGAATGCTGCATCCCATCTCTGCATGGAATACTTGCTGCTGTGATAACTTAAAAAGCATACCAGCTTTTTATATCAGCACAGTTCCATTCAGTTCACTGAAGTGGTACCAGTTTACAACGGCTGAATTATTATTGTTTACATACCAGTGATGAGGAAAAGCCTTATACAAGGGTGGAGCTCTGTTGAGCTTTGCAACTCCCCATGCATTATTTAAAAATTATCAGGTAAATGATACATGCTGTAATAATTCTAAAATGAGTAGCAGTACATCTATGACCAATGGTAAAGGCTGTGTAAATGAATTTTTGTTTTGGAGCGGACCATCCTAATATTAACTCCAAATTAGGTTAGGCTGGTTCTCCAGTCCAGAACACTCTACTGATTTATTCCTGTACATTGGACTTTGGCTACTGAGATTCAGAGAATGTCTTCGTTATAGCTGTAAGAGTTCACATAAGTAAGCACCACAAGACCATTGCCACATGAGTTTGTTTCAAGGTTGCTTTACTGTAGGCAGTGACAGTGACATTATAATATATGTTCTCTGAGCTACTGCCTTAATTTTTATTTTATTTTTTTAGTCATACGTGATTATTCTAAGGATACTGTCTTGACAGCTTTTCTTATAGCTGGCCAAAACTTTACATCCAAAATTTCTTTGCCTCTTACTGACTCAATGATAGTGGTGAGAAATCTGTTGGCTCTTGCAATCAGTAAGCAGCAGTTGGTCCTTTTGTCTCTCCCTGGGAAGAGAACCTCCTGTCTCATCCTGAAGACCTGCACCTGACTTCTGATGTTACGCTGGTCAGAACCTCTTTCATCATTTTGTGACAAAATTTGGTTTCAACCCAAGTAGGTTGGGTTTTATCTATCTTACTCCTTTTTATTACCTAGCATATTCATCTTGTTAATGTGTACCGTTACATACCTACTTTAGCTTTTCTTTTCACCCTTCTTGAGGAGGCATGTCTCTGTATCAACTGTGATTGCTAGTCCTTACTGGTTCTGACTGTGTAGCATCTGACTTCATGTCATGTAGTTCTTCTTTCACCACCTAGATGTGCCTCCTTTATGGCACCGGGGTACCAATTGCATCAGTTGCTTCTCACTGACCTTGATGGCAAACAGCAGCTCTAGGCTAAATGAACTTAATTAGTTTGTCAGCCTTGAACTGCTGCCTTTCAAGTCTCTCTACAATATGGCAGTTGAGGGAAACAGAAGGCATTGGGTGAGACTTGTGAGAAGAACAGTGATACTGTACAGGTTGTAGCAGGGAGCCCTGGAGACAGGTCAAAATGAGATAGAAAGGAGAAAGCGCTGTTAGATGAATGACTGATTGATTTGTCAGCATCCCTTGCAGGTCTAAATTAATTTATCATTAATAACTTCCATGATTAGCATTTAAACAATGCTCGCAGGTGAGATGTCCTGAAAATTAATATATTTTGGATTATGGTCTTCTTGGAAAAAGTATTAAAATGCTTATTATTTACAGGTTGGGGGGGGGGCAAGGAAATACAGAGATTGACTATTCAAGTGTAGAACAAAATAATTTTAGTTCTGCTTCAAGACCCTGTTTCAGTGAATTGCATAAATGCCCATGTTGGACTCATACTGAAATAAGATTTAAAAGTAATTGTTTTACTGTTTCAGGGTATAAATGCAAAAGCCAAATGAACTTTCACTGCACATATCTGCATTTTGTCAGGATATGTTAATACAGAATGATTCGTGCTCAACTTTTCACTCTCGGCCTCCTGCTTATGTGTATTCTGGAAACATTAAATCGATAATTTTGCTGCCAATCTACACTGCTTTTGTGGATAGATTGCTCAGCTATGTCACATATTTTTTAAATAATACAGTGATTATTTCATTTGCAAATTTTTATGCTGTTGTGTTAGCCACATAAATTGTAGTTCAATGCATATGAGTTCCTGAATAATTAGGTGCTGTAGGATCTGGCTGAAAATGGGGGTAAGCAGTCGGTGTTGTTCTTTTAAACATACGCAGCTTGAAAAGCAGATGGAATTGTGTTCTCATGATGTTTAAGGACTTTTAGAGCACTGCATATCACCAGCATCTGGAGACCAATTACTGAAGAAGCTCCATAGGGGTCCTGCCTCAGGGTTTTTAGTTGGATGAATAATATATAAACTCTATAGTTTCCCACAGAGAGCAACTAGAGCAGTATCAGAAGGAAATAAGCCTTTTAGGACTTGAACTGAAAATGAAATAACAGCACAGGATTTAAAATGAAGGAGTTTTGCTTTCACATACAAAGTCAAACATAGTATATTAGTTAAATGAATTCAGATTTATTTTTTTTTTTTGCCTTTATCATTTTGGAATCTTGCTTTTCCTAATTTAGGCACACATCTATTTGAAAGCCTTAGCAAAATGCTCTAAGTCTTCTTCAATTACTCCAAGAACTAGCATACTAAATTTCCTTTTAAAGAAGTGGTGGAAATTATCTTTAATATGTGCATCATTCATTTTATAACACAGGTTCAGCATTATAGTACTCAAACCGTAATCAGATTTATCTCACCTATCACTGTGTCTGGCTCTGGGTTTACTCACTGCACTTTTTACAACTAGAAACCGATTGTAAAATGGTATATCCAGTACTATTCAAAGCCCTCTTTCAACTCATTATATCCTTTCAAATGCCTAATCATTGTCCTCTGTTTCAGTTTACTTGAAAACAAAACACATTTGGAAAGGAAATAAAAATATTTGAATGGAGATACTTGGATCTGGGAAGAAATGTATGTCTTTTGTTTAATTATAACAGAAATTCTTCTCTACTGGTTCATTGCAATACACATGCAAGTGGAAATTCACTGAGTGGGCACTTTAGAGCTGAAGACTACATTAGCTGAAGAACACTGTAGAGACCTATGCAGAAGAAAACAAATGAGAGTGTAGCTTTTATTAAAAAAAAAAACAAAACAAAACAGAAGCCAGCATCGTCATTGGTGCTATGCTTGTTTTAGTTTACAACTTCCTGCCAGATATTTTGGGTAAATGTGGAATCTCAGGCCCTTGAATTTTTAATTGTGGTAGTAATTTTCATTGAGGCAAGTATTCCTACCAACTTCAGCATAACTGTTCAGCTGATTATGCAGCTGAAGCATCTGCAAGTTTAATCATGACACCAAAATCTCCCAAATGAAATCAAAATTGAAGGTAAAAAGGTAGCAGTAGAGTGACGTCACTGGGAGAAAAAGGATCAGAATGTGTGTGGAAGCTATATGTTGTAATAACGTTGATCAATTTGATATTCAGAGCTTCAGAAAAACAAATACAGCTTACCCTCCAAGAGAATAGAAAGGGCTATACTATTAATTAATTATTGGCATGCAGTGGAATGCTAGAGCCACAACAAGAATCAGGGTGTAGTTGTGCCAGATGACATATCAAACTATATTGAAAGTATGTAAATTATTCTGGTTTTTTGCATGAGAAACTTGCCATGAAGTAAAGGGAAAGAAAAGTAGCTACCTGGACTAAGTATCAGGCTAAACTGAACCCAGCTAATGTAGCAGAGCTCGAGTTGCACTTTAATGAGATTAAAACAGTCCCTTGACTTTGACTGTTCCAAAACCTGTATCCTTATCTGAATTGTCTCAAGTTGTTCGTCTGCATCATTGCTGTCTAGGAGTGATAGCCTATTTCTGACGATGTTTGAAAGTCATTCATCTTCTCTCATTCATTCCCTGTTTTTTCTTTCTAGCCTCCATTTTCATTCATTAATATTGTATCTAGTGTGGGTTAGAGGTACCTAATCATCCTTTGTCTGGTCATAGTCAGCACACTATGCCACTGCTTCTTTGTGAAAACAGCATCAAGAAGGTTATTGGCCTTGAAGCTTAAAAGTGGCTAATGATAAACTTCATGCCTCCAAGTTTTTTGTGGGAGTTGAAAAGGTTTGGTTGGTCACAACAATAGAAATGAAAAAGGGTTCAGAGTGCATAGAGATAGTCAAAGTAGCAAGTGAAATATATTATGGTGAGTGTTGGAGCAGGGTACTGAAAACTGGTGAAAAAAGAGAAGGCTTCCAGGTGTCACTTCAAAAAAAAAAAAAAAAAAAAATTTCTTTCCCTTTTTAAATTCATGCTCCCATTACAAATTGTTATGGATGGACGCACAATCAAATCCAACAGGTGTTAAACCTCAGACTTATTCTTCAGTAGAAAAGTTAGTTAGAACTCCGGTAACATTAGTGAACTACAGGCTCAATGATGTAAGGGCAATTAGTACTACACAGCCGACTTAAGAATCCTTGAGATTTAAAAGTGATGATTCAAAACGCGCATATCACTCACCTAAAAGCTGAGGGCTCTCTCCCTTAAGGAGTTACCTCAGGCGGTGCCCTGACCTGAGGGGGAGTCCCCGACTGCAGACCCGCTGCTCCCAGGAGGACTGATTCCAACATGTCCTCTGGCGGGACCCCGTTTATAGCCTTGTCAAATCTGATCTGTGGCCATTTAATCCCTTTTGGCCAAGGAGGTCACCTCTGTGTACCTGGCACGTCTTGACTGGCCAGTTCAAATTTCAACCTGCGGCCTCTAGGGTTTAGGGTTTTTCTTCCTCTTCTCCCTGCCTGGAGAAGTTTCATTTCCTGCTGGGAGGGTGCAAGGGGGCAGTGGGGGAGTGTACTGCCACACAAATATAGCCTAAGGAGCACAGGTCAGTGTCCAATTTTATTTTTTTTCCTGTCTGTTCTTCAGCTCTTAGGTCCTGAGTGTCCAATATTGATTGACATCTGAGCTACAGAAACCATTATGAACTGGCCAGGATGTCTAAGATGATTCAGGAAAAATGAAAGAACCAACAAAGTCATTGCAAAGTCAATTATGATAGCCATCACTATGAGAAAAAAAACAATGTGAGGAGGGAATTTGGGGTGTGCACAAGTGTTGTTGTTGGGTTGTGTTTGGTTTTTTTTAACTAAGAAAAGTGAAGGCTTCAAAATCAAACAATCAAAACTTGATTTATGTGGAAACAGAATCTCTTGGTAACTTCTAATACCCTCCCAGAACATGCAGGTGAGCTGAATCTAAATCCCTGGAAGCACAGAAGTATGTGCTTCAGGTATACACTGTCTCCATAACATGACTTCTGAGCCTGCAATCTCAAGTGATGCTGCTACAAAGCAGTAAAGCAGCTTAGAAGCATTTCTGCTTCTACTGATGCTATAAAAGAATATAGAAACAATGCAAACGGTCCCCCTGAGTTGATCACTATCAATTTCTGTGCAGAGTGCTGGCTTAAGTCAGTCCAGGAGGAGGGGCGCTGCTTGTTTCTGCCACCTGCACGCAGGGACTTACCGTTCCCTCTCAGGGAGGATTGTACCCAAGACGTTTCCTTTCCTTATCCATTGGTCAGCCACAGATTTTGCAGCTGAATATGCCACCTTTCTTCTGAGCACCTTCATGGCAAGATCAAAGCTCTGTGGGCTCAGCATAGTAAGTCAATAAAATGAGAAGTCTGTAAAAATAGTCAGTAATAAGGCATGCTTGATCCCTCCAGGCACAGAGGCACAGCTCTCCTAAGCTGCTGGAATGAATCCTTCCACTCTTTGGTATAATATAGTTACGTCTCTTGCAATAAGGACTGTTGGACTGTATTCAGCTACATGTGGGAATGGAAATGCACGCACCAAAATAGAAGTACAAAGAAAAAAGTTAACCAGCACTTTCATTTTGAATGCCTTTGTTTCGACTTATAACAGCACTTTTACTATGCCATTACAATTCCTGGGGATGGGAGACAAAGTAGTACCTGGTGTAGCGTGTCATCTAGTAACTGTTTCTGCTCCATGCCCTTCCGTCTGTGAGAACTAGCTTACACTGATTTTACACTGCAGCTGAATATAGAAGATGTAAGCTTTGTATATGGCCAATTTTAAATTGGCTTTTATCCATCTAGCAACTTCATGCACTCATTTTGGTATCAGATATACTTGAGAATCTAATTATCAATTAAATGTAATCCTTATCCTAATTTGTCTAATATGATTCTTTTGTTGTCTCTCAGTTTCTGCATAATTGAAATGCATTTTGCAGAACATCGTAGCTTGTAAACTTTCTTTTGTGTGAAGCTGTATTTGACTCAACTAATAAAACAGTTAAGTTACAAAAGCAAAACCTTTTCTAGCAGTGGTAGAAAAAGAACAAATGTAATTTGATTTCAGCTCTGGACTTTATAGCATTGAAAATGAAAAAAAGTACTTCTTGATTTGCAAATGGAGCAACTTCTGTATTGGACCCATTTGGGGAAAGCAGGTGTCAATACCAGAAGAATTCATCTTTACAAGGTGGGGTTTTTTGAGGAAAACACACTTCAGTGTGTTGTAGTAAGTTGAGAGATGCTTGCTTCATGTTCTGGGTCTCAGCCTCTGGAGAGCTTGCTTTCTCAGTAGCCTGTAGTGATAAGCAGGGCTGTCAAGACTCTTGATTTTCATCTTCTTACAACTTTAGTGCTGGACACTTCCCTTGAAAGTTTCATGAAATATTAAAGACATGTTTCCTCTGGTTTTCCTCATCTAATTCAACACCTGTACACATTTCAAACAGATCACTTTTTCAAATCTCTCTCTAAACTGGTTGGGTCTTTTAGGACTACTTTTGAGCAATCTCTAATGATAAAAGCTTAAAACCCAAAGGCAATCTGTAACTACTAATCGCAATAGACGGCTTTTTTTTCTTTTTTCCAAAAAAATTGCATATGTTACTACCTTTTTCTGTTATGCATGCTAGAAGAATTTTTGAGTAAAAATAATTGTGTTTGCATGTATATATGTATATGTATAAAAATCACAATTTTATATATATTTTTTCCTATCTTTTTGTAATGGGTGTAAGGTAGAATTAAGAATTATCTGTGCTTTTCCTAGCATCATCTGCTATGCTATAGTTTAAATGAAGGGTTGCTTGAAAAATACGTTCAGCAACTTGTTAATGAAAAATTAATTCTATTCCAAAATATGCTGCAGTTTTACATCTTTAACGTTTGTTTAACCTTTTAAAGCTAGTTTAGCATCCTAAAGAAGAAACAAGTGTTTCAACTGCCATATGTAGTGTATGTATGATTGTATATGATTGTACTCCACATTCTTGCAATGTTTACAAAACGTAGTATTTTATTTAAATATCTATTAAATAACCTCATTCCTTTTTTTCCCTGCTGATTGTTCTGCCAAGAGATGTTTAGTCAAAACCTGTCATCTTTCCAGCAAACTAGCTCCTTTGTCTGATTCATCCCTTGCTACACGAACGTGGCATTGTGACTGCTCAGCCGTTTCTCAGGAGGTGAACTGTGAGGTGCCAAGCAATTGCATAGTTCTCTCCATATTTTTGGCATTGTACTAAAGCAGACTGGTCACAACGAAAAAAAGTTCTCTTTGACCAGAGAAATCCTGCTAGGCTACTTTGATAAAGAAATTACCTTTTTTTACAGTCTACCACAGTGTGGCAGTAGTTCTTTTTGACTACCGTGAGCTGATCCTGGCTTCTGTTACAAAGCTTAGGCATTTACTACTCAGCATCCATCTGATAACTTTCAGTAAATTCCAACTCTTGTCCTACTGATAGTGGCCAGGTTCCAGGAGTATTAACTACAGTATAGTAGAGATATAGTATGATCTTTTAGCATCCAGAGTATTCTCCTCTTTCCCCTTTTTGTGGATATTCAGTGCAGAAATTCCTTACTTTATTAAATGGGTAATCAAGACTGGGATATCTCTTGCAGGATTTTCCCGGGGCCCACACCCCTGCATTTCTACTGGAAGTCACTACTTTCAGCTTTAAGCTGCCGCCCTCAATACTCTTCCTTTGCTCTTTGCTCTTTGCTGTTGTTTCCTCCATTTAATCTTTCTTCTTTCTTGCTGATGGTGGCAATGGTCACGCTATATCTCACTGTACCAGTTGATTCAAAAGGGCATCACAGACTTGCAGCTTTCATATTTTATTTACTTGTTATTGTAGCCTTACACAGGTATGAACCCTAGATGCAGTATTACTCTGTTAAGGGATGCCTTTGTGACTAAGTTCTGTTTAGTCCAGTGTCACAGTGTGGTCTAAGTCTATAGACTAGAAAGAAAACTTAGTATATGAGGTAGCTGTGTGTGTACACACTGTGGTTACAACTATAATCAATAGGTTAAATCACTGAAGTGTTAAGAAGGTTGTGCCATCTTCCTTTCAATAACCTGATTCAATAGAAATGTACTCATTCATAAAACTTTTAAGAGTGCGGTCCCTCTAAGCTTGTGAGAGGCGGTAGCACCTGATAATGTGTTCTCTTTGAAAGGTCAGTCTGGAGATAGCAGCCTGCTGCTTGCTTCTTGCAGGTACCTGAACACGAGTGACTGTGCTCTGATTTTGTTGCATGGAGCATATGCAAGAGATACTTTTGATGTGGGATGTTAATAGTTTTTCTTTTATATTCAGAGCAACCAGAGAAAGGCCAACCAGTCTGTTAGGTACTTCTAAATAAATAGTTGAGCGTGTTACGAACTGGATCTTTAGAACAAAAGCTGAGCATTAAACAAAAATAATACATTTCCTTTTGAGTGAGATTTCATTCTTCTGTGTGAATCTTGCCTATCTACAAGGTCAACTTTATGGAAATTTCTGGTCTGTTGATGGAAAGTGAGTATCTGAGGTAGACTTGTTCACTGACTTTAAAATATGGAAGGTAAAATTATGGGGTTTTAATTCCAGCTCTGGTGACTAGGCGCAATGCACAACAATATATGCTGATGGAAGTGACTAGATTGTTGTGTCAGCAGCCATGCAGAGAATAATACTGCTTTGTCTTCAGAATAGCTGGGGATTGTGATACCTAGAAGATGAAAAGGTGTTGTGTTTTGTTTTGATTTTAAATTGGAGAGCTGGTATATGCACTGTGCCTGATGAATGAGTACGTACCTGTATTACTTAAGAGAGGAAGGTTTATCAAGAGGAGGCAGGGGGTTTTGTAGAAAATGCCTTAAGCGTCTGAATCCTGAGAGCTCATAGAAGCTGATGTGCAAAATTTCATTAATAGAAAAACTGGAGATCAGCTGGAGGTTTATGATACTTTCTCAAGCTACGTAGTAGCTCAGCCACTGGAGGATGAAAGGACGAGACAATTGCTGATGTCTGGGCGGTATGAATGATGTTGCACCTCGAGCTGTATCAGCAGTGATCAAGGGAAATAATTTCAACTACCTTGGTTGTATAAAATTTGCTGACAATTCCAGAAATCCAAGGTTTCTTAAAGGGAAAGTAACGGTAAATTATCTCAGTAAATTTCTATAAAGCTTTGAAAAGTTTCGTAGCTCTTTCTCAAAGGGGAGGAAGAGACGGAGGGAATCAGAATTGTTACCTGAGAAACTGGCACTGTACAATAGTCAAAGATCTGATGAATCTTCTTTGTCATCTCTCACGTTGGTGACTTCTCCAAAGACAGACAGTGGTTATTTCCTAGCTGTTAAAAATGAACTGGCTGCAGAAAATAGATAGCAATTTAAAAATGCCCTCTGATGTTTTGCTGACTGAAAGGTGGAGCTATGCTGACTAAAATTCATTCCGTGAACAGTGCCTGGAGTTTTAGGACATGTATAAAATTCTGATGTAGTCCTTCATCTCACGTAGTATTTACCATAAGGACCATGTTTCCTCAATTCTTTGAGTTATAACATTATAGTTTAGGGATTTTAAGTTTGGGATTGGAGTTGGGTCTTTTTTTCTTTCTCAATGTAGTTTAATTTGCTGATACCAACTTAGAGGTGTAGCTAAAAGCAGGTAATGTTGACTGAAAGGCTGCCTCTGAAATAGTGGCCAAAAATGCAAATTAGGAAGGGAGTTGAGTAAAGAAAATAGAAACATAGTTATGCCATTTAATGTACCCTTGATCCATCCACAAGTTGAATCCTGTGTGCAGTGGTCTTATCTCAAAAAAGGCACGGCAGAGTGCTCAAAGATATGAAATTGCTTTGCTACAAGTGTTATGGATGCTAAATGATTATATTGATTTCCGAGACTGGAAAAATTTAAGGCAAATTCATTGAGGGTTCATAAATATATAGGCAAGCCCTTCACCTCAGGACACTCTGAGGTTCACACTTTTAGAAATAGAGACACGTGTGGGAGGATATAATAGTAAACTCATCTGATTTCATATGCTTTCAAAATTACCTGCTATCGATCACTCCAAAGATGCTGGACTAACCAAACCCATATAGGACTTCTACCCCAAGTTGATTCAAGATAAAAGTGAAACTGAGAAATTATATACATTAGAAATTCCTTTTACAATAAAATAAAATAAAAATAGAATAAGAAACAATGAAATCCAGCTTTAGAAAAGTTTCACTCAGATTTGTTAAGCCGGGCATGTGACCCTGCCTTAGAGCACTTACATACCCTCTCTGAAGTGAAGGAAATTTTCCCTGGTTTACGACTGCGGAGTTACTCCACTCTTTACTTTTCCAAGGAAACTAATTTCTAAAAGTATAGTCTGAGCAGAAAAATTATAGATCAGTGAGTAATTATTTAATGGGAGAGGAATATTTATGGGAAAAGAGATGCTGCTGTTTTAAGAAAGTGAAAGGGATTGTGTTTAATGGAAACCCATTTTTTGGTTTTCTTACTGTTATTGAGGTATCATCATTACTGTTAAATGACCATCATGTTAATTCTTCATGAGAACTTCTAATTTAATGATTCAGGGCTGAATTCTGCTGCTCACAAATAGAAATCTGGAGACTTGTCTCAAATTACTGCAGGTTTATTCCAAGTTAATCAATGTCCAGTTTTGAGCCTCTCTTTTCTTGGTGAAAAGATGTTAATTAAATAATCCAAAATGGAATTTTAGACTATCCAAGTAATCAAAAATTAACCTGTTCTTTAAAAGGTAAAAAGAAGTTCATATGTAGTGTGTTTTCTCAGTCTTTCATTGCCGCCTTCTCCCTTTCGCAGACAAGTTAGTCTTTAAAAGTCTGGTCCCTTTCCAGTTCCATGAAATGTGGGACATTATTTCACTTCTGTGAAATAAAGATATTTACTTTTTTTGGTCATTTTTCCTTTTGGTCTAATTTTTCCTTTTGATCTAATGCAAAGGAATAACACTTCAAGAAAACAATACAGCTGGAGTTGTAGGCTTAACAAATTCAAAGAATACAAACCAAAATTATCTGCCAGGGATTGGAGTTAGACTGGACATAAAGGAAGCTGAGCTAATGGTGTATTAAAAGCCCATAAAGGAGTAGTAGAAAAAAATAGAAAAAAACTTTAGATAAAACTTCATTATCACTCTCTAATTATTGAAATATAAACTACTGCAGCAGTATTTTTTCCAGTCTTATTATCTGTATATGATCTTAACTTGTACATCTGATACTAGTTGTGAAAACTGTCAAGAACTTCAAACTTTAAATTAAAAAAAAAAAAAAGACACATAATTTCCACAATGCCAAGGTTAAATGTCGACACCATTTGTCATTTATTTATTGCTACTTTTTACTTCATACTGTAGTTGTATGCAGAACATGTTAATCATTATAAAAACAGAAAGACTGTTCTTGCCTCTAGAGTTTTCTGTTTGTCTTTCAGATCATATTTTTGACTGGCATTTACAGATTCTACGGCAAAGTTGTTAATTTAATTTTGGCATTTGTTTGCCAAGGGAAGGAAAATAATTTCTGCTGTGAAAATAATATAGAAAGTCTTTATAATTTTTAATTGAAATCTTTTCCCTTTAGAGAATAAGGTTTTCTGAAAATCAGTCATTTCTTCTGTGAAGAATTGTCGCCTTCATTGAAACACTTCAACAGTGTAATAATAGAAAATAAAAAAAAAAAGAGATTAGAAGCGATTTCAAAACCACTTTCACTTAACCTTGCATCATAGTTTACTCTTGGAAATCAAAACAATTCTGACCCATTCTTAGATTTTAGGATTGCATATATTTTAACTTTTTAGCTTTGCTAAACAGTTTTGAAGTGGTTCAAAGAAGTCATTCTGTAATTATCCCTACATCTCCTTTCTTTTTTCTTTTTTTTTTTTTTTTGTTCTTTTGCTTAGCTTTGCTAAACAGGCAAATATAAATAAGAAACAGTAATAAATTATGAAGCACCTGAACACAAACTTGTACACAGCATAATGCCTTGAAAGCTTTGTAAAAAAGACATATCAAAGAGTAGCCCTGTTGTTCTACTTCAAGACTTGGGAAATCTGGTTTTTGAATGATATATTAATGGAAACAGGATTTCCAACTATTTATTGAAGTCTAATGAAAGTTGAAATAAAGTCTAATTAAAGTTAATGAATGTAGAAAATGTTAATAATATGACAGTGTTGTGCTGTGTATGTATGCTGTGACAGTGCACGCTATCCTGAACTAGTTGGCAGAACATGGGCTTTTATAGTTCGCAACTACAGCTTTCATGAAAATTTCTTTTGATCTTGCAAGTTCTGTATATCTTTAGAAAGCGCGAGCAATCTGAAAGGAGAGCATTGTAATCTAGTGCCCAGGCTGAAAAAACTGTTCTCCCTTTAGTTGCAGTTCCTTATTTCCTTTGTACTTTCAATATGATATTTGTAGCACCCTGGATCTGCAAATGCATTTTTCCTGCAGCTGTCGCTACTTGTTAATGGTTAATTTTAAACCCATAGCAGATATAAAAATGTTGAACTGTTAACACCAACAAAAACAATACTTTATGAAGAATACTGTAGGTTGTCCTAAGAGTGCCTCCTAAAAGGCTGCAAAAGCATCAAGATGCAGAAGGTAACCATGGGCTCAGTTAAAGCTAGCCTGCATGGTATCAAACAGCATGAGCTCTGTAGCTTTTATGGTACCAAATCTCTCTACAGCAGCACGACAGGTATATGGACCATACATCACTTGGGCACTGAACACTCTAGAAAGTCTCTTTCTTTTACTGCTTTCCAAAATGCAAATTTTACAGCTTCCTTATCACTTGTTTGTACAAACAGGATGAAGTAAGTCTGGATTTTATCCAGAAAATTGAGTTTTTAAATGTCTCAGGAAGTCAGGTACAAACTGACTTGTCTTTTTCAATTTAAACTGCCTGTTAAGATTTGAACAGCCTTTGTAATATAGAAATGTTATGTTTGAACAGCTTTAAGAAGCTGGTCATTCTTATAACTGTGGGTTAACTTGGTAGAAGTAGTTACTAGAGGAGGTTCCAGGATCCACTTTACAAGATTTGTACATATACGTCCGTATAAATAATATTTTGTGTATTTCCAAATATTTAATGTATTTCCAGAGCATTTGCTGTTCTGGAACTTTTTATCTCCTATCTTTGGAAAGCAGGCCAAATAAATTTGGAAAACTGTAGCAATCATAAGCAATTCTATTCTGTACAGATTGTTATTGGGGGTGGTGTCTGTAGTTCAAATAGATGTCATTAAAAATAATGATAAAACTCCTTGTAACACAATTGCTTCTTTATAAAACCATAGTAAGTAGATCCAAAAAAATTCTAGAGAAAAAATGGAATAGGTGTTTTATTATATTTACACATTTTGTGGGTATTAGATACAATCCAAACAGTATAACATTTAACGAAATGTATTGATGACTAAAATACATAGCTGTGAAATGTGTCTGTTATTTCAAATGTACTTAATATGGGGGATAAAAAGGAAGTTTTGGAAATTTTTGAACCTCTTTTTATCTTCAATGACATTTGTCTTCCCATTAATTACACTTTCCATTTGTGCCACCCCATTGGAAACACTCTCTTTAGGCCTTTGAAGGACTGAAGAACTCTAAATTTAGAATTTGGGGGGAAAAAAAATCTTTTAGCACAAACAGACCTTTGGCAGGTTTAACACATCCGTAACAGCTGTTATAATTTGCCATAATTTTTTATGCAACATCATAAAGAAAAGGCCATAACTCCCATCTCTAAATGCAAGTGGCATATTTCTTCCTGCTTCTCCTGCTGTGGACTGCCAATTATCAAGAGTGAGTAATGAAAGAGTGAACCCTTTGGAGCAGCCAATTCTCAGAACCATTAGTTTTCTTTTATACTCCAGCCTAATTCCAGGAATGTGCTAGATGAAAAATAAGACATATCATGTCATTTCAGGATAATACCGTGTAATTTTGGGGTAATAAAGAATTCATTTCTGGAGAGAGAAGTGATCTGATATGGAAAAGTTCAATTTCTTTCTCTCCAGAGAGCTTCATCTCTTCAGATGTGACCTTGTATAATTAAATATATTTCAAATATCAAGAGAAATGGCAGCAGAGCAGACAATAGAATTCTCTATTTTATGTAGAAATGAAATGAAATTATATGAAGCAGTCAGTGTAATGTAAGATGAAGTAGATTGCTACTATTCATTGTTTCCAGTGGAATTCCTGCTGTTTGATTTTATTCATTACAGTTTCATGAGAAGGCAATTGTATTGTGTCTGTGTGACTAGAGTTTTAGACTCACACTTAATTGCATTAATTCAGAAAGTACTGGCAAGAAACAGTACTTAATTGCTGTTATTACTTGAATATAAAAGAGAAAAGAGTAGATGTCCACTATATGAGAAGTTACGGATTTCACACGTGAAATACCAGGTGCTTGGAAGCTACAGTTCTGATTCTTAAAGGAATATGTTTAATAAAAGAGGATCTAAATCCAACAATAGATTAAAAATATTTCAAAACAAATAAAATGATTTCTTTCCCAAACCACCAATTTTTCCTAAAAACAACCAACCTCACTAATCTAAGTCAGATAGTTTTGACTGTTTTGAGATGACATGCTCAGACACAAAAATTCCTTTATTTTCTGCAGTTTGAATCCTATTACGTTAACATACCTGGTAATATAATGACAAACTGGGATTGTCTCAACATGGTTTTAAATCTGGTTTTGTAAGTGTCAGTCCTTATTACAGTCCTTATACTGAAGGAAGTGACAAAAGATAATGGTTGGTGACATGTTAACTGCTAGAAAGGAGTGCAGGTGCCTGACAATGTATTTCCTGAAACCAGCATGCATCCTCTGCTGTATTTTCAACATTTTACATTGTCTTTTTGAGCTGTTCCTTAACTGTAGTAGTTAATGGTGGTGCTCAGCTAATAATCTTTATTTTTATTGTGGTGTTCATTGGGTTACTTTCTGAGTAGAGGCATAGGATTCCGTCTCAGGCTTGAGCTCACATCTAATTTAGGTGAACTGTGGAGTGCACTAAGGGGGAAAGAAAGAGCATGCGTTGCCCCGTGTCCTCACCCTGTGTCTCCCTGCCTTGCAGCGTGGCTGGAGTGGCGATGGCAGGCTTGTCCTCGGGCCACCTGGGCGTGCTCATCCCCAGTTAGCAGGCTTTTTGCAGGTGGCAATGTGGATGCAGAGTCCGCGTTATAGAAAGCACAGCACTTTAGCCTGTGCTCTGATATGCTCTCCGGAAAGCACAGCAAACATAATTTTTGTAAATGTTTTCTTTAGGTCTGATTTTACAGCTTTGGCACCAAGCGATACAGTAATGTCAGATGCCATCTAGAAAATGTGTAATAGCTGGAACTCCTAGCAATGGATTGGCCCTAGGCCTTTTCTTCATGAGTGGTGTCATTTTTAAAGAAATAACATAACTTAATGTAACATGGTAAATTTTATTCTATAAATGAAGCCTCCTAGAAAATTAGATTTAGATTTCCATTCACTTAGGGTTCTTGTGGTTAATGGCATTTCAATACTCGCTGAAAAGGCAGTTTTAGGAACTTGTGGTCTGAGTTAGATTAGTAATATAGCAAGGTGACTCTTAGTATTGAGGCGGACATTGTTTCCTTCACATCATATCAAATGTTAAGGAATGTAAGGCTTGAGCATAAAATCATTAATGTTTTTCTGTATGTTTTGCTACAAAAAGAAGTGTGCCAATTTCAGCATAGTGTGGCGTTGGGTTTTGGGCTGGGTTTTTTTTTTTCCATAGTATTGATTATATATTGCCCTCCACTCTGTTTGGAGTGGGGGAATAGCGTGTCAAAGAAGGTCTGTCTCAGAACAGTACCTTATATTTTGGTAAATATAAACTTATGTTTTATGACAAGATAAAGGCCTGGGTTACACCTTATTCTTGTGGAAGGCGGCTTCTTGGAGTTCCAAGGGGAGATGAACCATTAAAATGTCTTTGAACAGAAGGGCTTCTACGTGTTCTGGACTCTGGCATGGCAACCTTTTACTCTACAAAAAAATGTTAATTTTTCCATGATGTTATTTCTTTTGAGAAAGATAGTGGGTTTTAGAATGGGATGCAAAAGAGAGGCATTTTGAGCTGATTTACTTTGCCAGTCTCTCAGCTGTTGGCTGATGCATCTGTGTTCAGAAGAAAGTTTCTTTTGTCTTCTCTTGCAAGTGTCCTTCTGTGGGCATGATCTCAACGATGGTTAGAATAGGAAAGCATTTCATTATACAGGTCCAAATACATGCCAGCTAGCTTAATTCTCTCTTGTGATTTGATAATCTAGTATCTTGTGAAGTGGAGGTGAGGAAGAGTTTTGAAATAGATAGATGGTTTCAATGTAACTTCAGAATTAATGTTGCATTCGTTACCTTTTGAACTATACTACATCCTTTGTGGAAATCATGCTTTGCTGAGAGTTTAAATCATTTCAAATGTACCTTGTTGCTGGGCTTTTGTAACTGATATACAGCTCAATTCAGTGCATAAAAGTTTGTTGTCTTTCTAACTCTAGTAAAACTCAATTTCATTGAAGTTGCCAATTAATGTATTTTTGTACTGCTAAAATATTCACTTTTATTTTGTAAATTGCAGTTTTACATTTCAGTTGGTTCTAAAATTATATGATTAATTTACTGTTTGTTTTTTTCAAAGTGCAAATTGCATCTGAATATCTGAACATGAATTATGCAGATTTGCATTCAGTTTAACATAAAAAGTCCTTGTTTAAGCTTATTAGTTTCACTAATATGACTCAGTATCAGCTACACAAACGAATTTGTTTGAAATGCTTAAGAGTTACTCATATTCTAAAGGTCCTAGAAATTTAAGTAGTATTTTCTACACCCCAAGGGTACAGAATACATAGAATAATAATATATGAGAGGAATACATGAAGCCACGATTATTTTGGTGTTTTGTAGTCAGTCAGGAATGGGAGCTGAAGAGTTAGTTTCATACAGATACGTGCATAGTTCCCATTTGTATCTTCTTTCTTCCAAAGAAAAGGTAGTTGATCATGCAACCCCAGACTTTTATAAAAGATAAATGCAAAATAAACAGATTTTTCAATGATGGCTTAAATGGATGGCTGCTACCAGCAGGATAGGGATCTGATAATGCATGTCATATGTTTCCCCATCTGTTCCTGTGTGTTGCCACAAAATGGCGTGATGATGATAACAAAGGAATTGATAAGAGGGTGACTGGTGTATTTGTTTGATTTTTACATCATAGCAGTGCAAATATTTCCATGAAATTATAGTAGTCTTTGGCAGAACAATCTCAGTAACTGACCTATTCTTGCTTTTCACCCTCACCTCTGTGTAAGCCTAATATGCTCTCAGTTATGTTGCTGAAAAAATTGCAATGATTACGAAGAATTTATATTGATAGTGCTCAGATGTAGTCCTGCACTGTTACATGCTTGTGCAAAAGTAGAAAGAAAGAATTTCCTTAGAAGAGTTTTAAATTTAATTTAGGTGATAATATTTTATAAAGGAATGTTTAAAATAAGAAAAAAACCCCTTCTAATATAACATTAATTTTTGTGTTGCCAGTATCTGAAGTAAAGGTAGATACAGGCTTTCAATGGAAGTGTTATCTTTACTGTAAGATTACTTATATTAATCAAAACTGTTTTTCAATTTTCTGTTCCCCTTTTTCTTCTCCTGTTCACATTTTCTTTCTTGAATAAGTGTGTGTGTATAGAGAGCATTTTTTATGTGTGGTGGGGCAATAAATCTGTAGACATATGTATGTAGCTGTCACTAAATTCCATTTCAAGTGATGGCCTGTGAATGAAGGGCATGGACACTACACGTATATATGTCAGGCAAGTGCAGCATCTTCTGTCTGGCTCCCTAAAATCTCCTGATCCAGCTGAGTCCTACTAGTAGTCTGAGTTTTCACTTTAGAAGTTCCCAAGGATGAGCACAAATGACACTGTAATAACCTAATTGTGACCTTCTATTCAGGTAAATCCAAACATTATTCTTTGTTTTATTAACTATATAATGGCACAATGTAGCTTCGCTATAGACTGGATTTGTGAAACGCTTGTCTTGAGAAGGGGTTTTGTGAATATTCACTAAAGCTGCAAACACAAAGCATATAAAGTAAAGAGAGTGAAGGGAAGCTCCAAAGAATTTAGCTGCTAAAATATCCATCTCTAGGGAACTTATGCAAACTACGTTGAAAAGACTGCCATAGGAATGACAAAAACCAAACCTGACACAAGCCTCACCCACATCTGTCAAATTTCAATTTTCTGTTGTGAATGAAAGGCTCTCAAGAGGATTTTTTCCTTTTTCTTTTTTCCCAAAGCAAAGGTGCTAAGAATTGGGGGTTTTTTCTCAAAGAAATGTCCTGGTTTCAGCTGGGATAGAGTTAATTGTCTTCCTAGTAGCTGGTACAGTGCTATGTTTTGAGTTCAGTATGTGAAGAATGTTGATAACACTGATGTTTTCAGTTGTTGCTCAGTAGTGTTTAGACTATAGTCAAGGATTTTTCAGCTTCTCATGCCCAGCCAGCGAGAAAGCTGGAGAGGCACAAGAAGTTGGCACAGGACACAGCCAGGGCACCTGACCCAAACTGGCCAACGGGGTATTCCATACCATGGGACGTCACATCTAGTTTAGGAACTGGGGGTAGTGGGGGCGGGGAGTCGCCGCTCGGGGACTAACTGGGCGTCGATTAGTGGGTGGTAAGCAATTTCATTGTGCATCATTTGTATATTCCAATCCTTTTAGTATTACTGTTGTCATTATCATTATTAGCTTCTTCTTTTCTGTTCTGTTAAACCGTTCCTATCTCAACCCATGAGTTTTACTTCTTTTCCTGATTCTCTCCCCCATCCCACTGGGTGGGGGGGAGGTGAGTGAGCGGCTACGTGGTGCTTAGTTGCTGGCTGGGGTTAAACCACAACAAGAAATAATGTATTTTTTCTACTTATTCATAAGCTGTTGAACCATTTTCTGAAGTTACTCTGATGAAAATGAAAATAAATCTTCATTAAGTCCATGACATGGAAAACTTCAGTACTGTTCATTAATTTTTGTAAGGTTGAGATACTGAAAACAGTCTGGTAGCAAGGAATTGTTGAGAAACATTATTAGTAAATAATGCTACAATTTCCTCTGTATAAAATTACTTGTAAGCACCTTCAGTATGTACTGACCACTTTTTAATGGTAATGTATTAGGCTGAGTATGGATTAGTATGGTACCATTTTCTTTTAAAAGGTAGATAACCTGTGAAATAAAGAATTTGCTGAATTACCAACAGAGGGATTTTGTAAAATAGCCAGTAGAAGGATCGAAATTTTTCAATTCCTTGTACTTTGACTTACCTGTACAGTCATGATGATGCACTGAGCATCAAGTTTAGAATCAATTTTCTTGAACATTAGTTTTCTGTGACAGTTCATATATCCTTATTCATTTACAAATGTAAAATTAGACAAGGTTTTATTCCTGCTATTTTTCATTCTAATTAGAAGGCTACTAGTTAGCAGCATACATTCTCTAATATCACAGGAAAAAAACAATTGAAGAAAATAATTACATTAGTTCAGAATAACTGTATGGAATTCTTACATTTATGAGCTACCTTAACCTTAAATGAGAACACCTAACTAACTGAAGCCCTGGATCATGCTACTTATAAAAGAACAGAAAAAAACTTTTCATTTTGATTAAAGTTTTCCTTTGATCTTCCTTTTGAAAGGCAAAGGAATTTTTAGTGCAGGTATTATTGTTCCCATTACCTACAGTTCTCCTCTAGTGACTCTTTTCTCATGGGTTCCTAAGAAATGCCTTGATATATGTCTCATAAGTTTGCAGATTAGAAGAGTAAAAATTAGTAATGTTCCAATCATTTTGTGAAATACTATGTTTTGAAGTGCCTTTTTCTTTGGTCTTTACCTTACAAAGTTAAATTTTATGGAGTTAAAATTAGACTATGTCTCAGATACTAAAAATGATATTTTTCCAACTATATAGTGGTGAATCACATCACATTAAAGTTTTTATTTTAACAATAGTTTTCCAGTATTTACTTACTGAGTAGAAGAGATAACAGAAAAGAACATTGTAATCATAAATAATGTACAAAATAAACCAAGTATGTATTTTTATACTAACCACTTAAATAGCATCTCCAGCAGTCTAGGTATGACTTAGTCCTGAAAATGTGACAGTCGCGATCAACAAGATTAATGAACCTCAAGGTCTTACAAATCCTCTAGCCCTATAAAGACAACGATTCTTTCATCTCTGTGAACTGCACACGGGTGCCTGCCATCAAATAAACCAAATAGGTATAAGACATTAGAGTTGAACATACTATCTTTTTTAACATGGAGAAGCAAACCAGCCATAGAAAGACTGGACAGCAGCAAAGCTGATGCTTTCGCAGAGCTAATTATTTGCTTTTTGAAGTGATTTTCTGCAGTACTTCAGAAGAGAAAAGGAGATGAATCTCTGAATGTTTGCTCTGATAAAAAAGAAACCTAGTGTATAACAAAAATGTATGTCATTAGCCCAGAAGATTATGCATGAGAGCACCCATCGTGGTTTATCCTTAAGCCCAACAGCCGCTTGCTCACTCCCCACCAATGGGATGGGGGAGAGACTCAGAAGAGGAAAAGTGAGAAATCTTGTGGGTAGAGATAAGGACAGTTTAATAAGTAAAGCAAAAGCCCCATGCGCACAAGCAAAGCAAAACAAGGAATTTGTTCATTACTTCCCATGGGCAGGCAGGTGTTCAGCCATCTCCAGGAAAGCAGGGCTCCATCACACGTGACGGTGACTTGGGAAGACAAACGCCGTAATTCTGAACTTCCCCCCGTGGCTGGAGGCCAGGTGCCCACCAAAGCCATTCTATCACTCCCCCTTGGCTGGACAGGGGAGAGAAAATATAACAAAGGGCTCGTGGATCGAGATAAGGACAGGAGAGATCGCTCACCTATTACCGTCACGGGCAAAACAGGCTCAACTTGGGGAAAATTAACTCAATTTATTACCAATCAACCAGAGTAAGGTAATGAGAAATAAAACCAAATCTCAAAACACCTTCCCTCCACCCCTCCCTTCTTCCTGGGCACAACTTCACTCCCGGATTCTCTACCTACCCCCCCAGCAGTGCAGGGGGACAGGGAATGGGGTTTACGGTCATCACACGTTATTTTCTGCCGCTTCATCCTCTTCATGGGCAGGACTCCTCACACTCTCCCCCTGCTCCAGCGTGGGGTCCTTCCCACGGGAGACAGTCCTCCACAAACTTCTCCAACGTGGGCCCTTCCCATGGGCTGCAGTTCTTCACGAACTGCTCCAGCGTGGGTCCCTTCCCACAGGCTGCAGTCCTTCAGGCACACACTGCTCCAGCGTGGGTCCCCCACGGGGTCACAAGTCCTGCCAGAAAACCTGCTCCGTGGGCTCCTCTCCACGGGTCCACAGGTCCTGCCAGGAACCTGCTCCAGCGCGGGGTTCCCACAGGGTTACAGCCTCCTTTGGGCACCCACCTGCTCCGGCGTGGGGTCCTCCCCGGGCTGCAGGTGGAGATCTGCTCCACCGTGGACCTCCCTGGACTGCAGGGGGACAGCCTGCCTCACCAGGGTCTTCACCACGGGCTGCAGGGGAATCTCTGATCCGGCGCCTGGAGCATCTCCTCCCCCTCCTTCTTCACTGACCTTGGTGTCTGCAGGGCTGTTTCTCTTACATGTTCTCACTCCTCTCTCCGGCTGACATTTCTGTGCCTGCTGCAACTTTTTTTCGTTCTTAAATATGTTATCCCAGAGGCGCTACCACTCTTGCTGATTTGCTTGGCCTTGGCCAGTGGCAGGTCCGTCTCAGAGCCGGCTGGTATGGGCTCTGTCGGACACAGGGGAAGCGTCCAGCAGCTTGTCACTGAAGCCACCCCTGTAACCCTCCCCGCTACGAAAACCTTGCTACACAAACCCAATACACCCCCCTTCCTTCTTCTTCCCCCAACCTTATATGCCGAGCATGATGTCATACGGTCTGGGATATCCCGTTGGCCAGTTGGGGTCAGCTGTCCCAGCTGTGTCCCCTCCCAACTTCTTGTCCACCCCCAGTCTACTTGCTGGCAGTGCAGTGAGAGAAATAGAAAAGGCCTTGGCTCTGTGTAAGCACTGCTCAGCAATAATGAAAACATCCCTGTGTTATCAACACTGTTTTCAGCACAAATCCAAAACATAGCCCCATACTAGCTACTATAAAGAAAATTAACGTTACCCAGCCAAAACCAGCACAGCGCCTTTTCCAGTTTGTAGTGCAAGCTCAACTGGACAGTATTCAGGTGTCAGTAGTGACGCTCAAAGTTATCAATCCTGTGTAGCTTTAAAGAGCTGCAGGATCTTGAAAAGTTTTTAGAAAGTCTATCATATTTCAGTCAGGGTTCTAAATTTTTCATAGCAGAACTACTTATTGTGATCGTCCTTAGCTAATGCATTCTTCCTACCAGCAAAGAGCTACAGGACTTGGTAAAAGTGGTTGTGTGAGGTTTAAAGCAATCCCTGTGGGCTGTCAAAAAAACTGAGAGAAACGCACTTGAAATTCTAAACTTGTGCTCCCTTCTGGATTTCATTACTTGTGTTCAGACCAAAACATCACATTACCTCTTTATTTAGACAACCACGCAATGAGGAAATATTACCAAGTTCTCTGTTTAGTTGAGATGATTGCCAGATACTTACTGTGTCTGGAGGATAGTTGAAAACCTTAGAGCTGAGATGCTCCTTTCTTCTCTGTTACCATCTTCAATGATTTTATTTTTTTTAGCTTTAGGTGTATATTTTTAAAAATATATAAGAGTAGGGAGTGACAAGTTGTGCTATATGAAATCAAAAAGGTAAATGTTTATTCATAAATATTTTTATATGGAAAACAATAAAAATGACATTTCCATCTCAAATATCTACAGCTGGTTTTGAGTTTTTGAAAGTGTTCACCAGTACTAGGTTTTGGGGTTTCTTATAACAAGATTTTATTTCTTGCAATGTAAGATTTCCCAGCTACAGGGTTAGCTGTGCTTTTGTCTCCTTCTGCATGTCTCTGAATGCTTCTGTAAAGGTTTTTAGACATGAACCTTTATTTCTCATGTAATATTTTCAACTGGAGACAGTACCGTGATGTAGCAACCATTTTTGTTCAGCAGGTCTGACGGCCTTTAGTGCTTGTGATTCTTTTCTTGGCTGTGGGCACTAGCATATGTAACAATCAGACAAGACTTTTGAAATAACAGTGTTTATATTAACAATAGACAAGGCCTTTTAAGAGGAAAAACACGTTTAAAAATACTCCACACATTTTTCTAAAGGTCTTGCTACTCTGTAATTTCTAGCTGAACAGACTTGCTTTCAGTTAACCTTAGTAAATTGTATGTCTTTCCTTGCTTTCCCTGTTCCTAGTTCCCTACTGTGTCTAGAGTGTTACTTTTTAAACCTCTACGTTCTTTTGATGTCTGTTATGCTTCAAGCTAAAAGCACTCTTTTTCTTTACAGAATTATCTCTTAGCACTCCTTTAGTATTTGCAGATAACTGACTTATCCTGAACAGTTCTTCATTTCTGTCTTTGTACCAGACCTTAAACCAGACTAATACATGTATTTAGTAACCTGTGCACCAATATAGCATCACCTGGTATATGGGTAAGCAATTCTATAGTTCTTAATTTTTGTTGAATATTTTTAGTTTAAAATTATTTTATCAACTGTCAACTTTGAGGCTTTGAGCTCATTCTGCATCTTGCAGAATAGTTGAGAAAAATTGTTTCAGATTCTAAGGTGAGAATTGTTTCAGGTTCTAAGGTGAGCTGAAGTACTGCCATGCAGGACCTAGCAAGACATAAACAGTATTCTCTGTTGTGTACTGATGTCCTAACCTACATTAAATCATAGATTAAATTCTCACTTTACATAAATAAGTATCGTTCTGTTTAATTCAATATAGCTATATGGATTAACTCTAGCTGTGGTTCTGTTTCAGTAAATTCCTCTTCAGCTTACAAGTATGTAAGGTTGGACCATTGTAATATATATAGGGGCTATGTATTATTCCAGATTCCCAGACTCCTTGGAGTGCTGAAAGAGAAAAGCTATTCTTTAAAGGATGTTATTAAACCTTTTCTGTAACTTCAATATATGAGACCAAAAAATAGCTACATCATTATTAGCTAATTCTGACGATTGCTAACAGCACCAAAGACAATGATTCTGGTACTTTATTTGTACCTTGCTGCTTTCCCACCAATAACTGATCCCCTTGGTAGAGTTGATAAAGTCAATCAGGGAGAATAATTTTCATTTCTCTAAATTCAGCTAAAGCAGTTTTTAGCAGCTATCTTGGTACTACTTTAATCTGCCACGTAGTAAGAAGTTTTCCTGGCTAACACTGGCTCTTGAAGATGTGTCTTCACAGACTGTATAATTGCCAGCTAAAGCATATTAAGGGGAGTTAACAGTTTGATATTTTCTGAGTATTCCACAAAAATAGGTACCAGTGTTTTGCTTAATGCAAAGCACTTTAGTATCCAGGATTTACAAATTCCACTGTGCTGGAATGCCCTGATGTTATTTCATATCCATGAAATCTTTCTTAACACAAATAAAATTAAGATAAAAGATGTCTATTAATGTACAAAATCCAAAATTAACTATACACAATTTAATGAAAGAAAAACATGTTTAATTGATTTATCCCTAAACCAAAAGCAAAAACTTGCTGTCCCCTTGCTCCTTCCTTCATGCAGCTGATAATTAATGTGATCAGGAATTCAACACTAGTACAATTCTGTTAGCTTTTAACTTTTTGTAGGGAATATTTAAGTTCAGATTTTCCTCTCGAAAAAGCTTGTTGATCCTTCAACGTTCTCCTCTTGTGAAAATATTCCCTAAATTTAAGTGACAAATAAAGCTATAATTCCCAATTTTCCATGTTAACATTTTACACCCAAGAATTGATGTAGCTGACTTAGGAGAAATAACATACCAGGAGAACATTACTTACAATTTTCCTCTCCTATCCCTCTAGTTTTTTGACTGTGGTGAATATACATGGTCACATGAAGAAAAGACAGTCCTACATCACTTCTTTCCTTTACCTGCATCCCTTAGGTTGCACTTGGCAATATGTGCCCTGCTTGAATTCTTTACGTACTGTGATGATAAGACAAAGATCTCCTTTCCCTTCCACATTGCTCCTGAGGTCTAGCACCTCCAATTAAATCAAAGGCTATAAACCCATGAGTTTAAAATTATTCTGGCTTCTCCTCTTCATCAGAAGGTACTTTTAGAAATTGCTAATTGGCAAATATTTCAAAGGCTCTCATGATACTTCAAATGGAAGCTGGGTCTCTAAAGGGTTCTGCTGTTATAGGGGATGTTTTTGCTCCCCCTTGTTAGTTTTCAGATCTCATCTCAGTCACTCAGTTATAACCACAGATGGGGGACTGTTTCATCGATGTGGGTTACTCACCATCTATAGATTTTGGTTATTACTACCCAATTCTCCGAAATGCATACAGTTAAGAATTCTAAAGGTTGGGAATGTGATGTTTGGTATTTAATCTAACATTGTAATTTGTGCACTGTAAATGAAAAGATTTTGCAAACAGGCTAATACCCAGACATTCTCTTATGAAATGCAATCCAACTAGTATTATTTACTACCTTGATTATAAGTGCATCACACTAATGAAAAAATGCCACTAAAAATTTCAGAGGCATCTATTGTTATGAAGAGAGGATATCATATATCAAAACAGAAAATCTTTTTAATGAACAAAACTTGAAAGCAGATTTGAAAGAAACTATTTTTTTTTTCTTTTTTCTTATTCTAAAATAGATACTAAATGACTTCTCTAACACACATGCAGGAAAAATAAGATTAAGCACTTTTTTGCCCTCATTATTTCTATGTTTTCATTATTTGCTTTCATTTTTCATCTTCATTATTGGAAGAAACAAAGAACTGCAGGTTTCCAGGATTTTAATTGCTGATTATTAACTAGTAGATATAGCAGGGAGATTACAGGATTGTGTAAAGTCGTACCTACCTGTAAATCTGTGACTGTGAATCAAATGCAGTATCCACTCTTGCCAATAATCCAAAAGGACCTTTCAGTGACTAGTTTTAATGTTTAATGGCAATGTGGTGGTTGCATTGCAAGACAGATTCTAAAAACTAATTTTATAATACTTAATACTATGAAAATTTAACAGCTACAAAAGATTTAATGTACATCATCTTTGGTTCCAGTTCAATTATTTTCTTTACTACTTATTTTTACTTTGTTTTAATAGTCAGAATATCTCAATGTTATGATATATTGCTTCCTATTTCATATGAAAGGTCCCTTGATGAAAACAAAGTACGTTAAAATATTAATAAATTCATTGCTGAAAGGACGTGAAGCTACAGAGGTGACTCTAAAGTCTCCTGCAGTTCATAGTAATTAGTGTAACTTAAAGTCCTGCATATGTGAGTGCATATGCACTTCTACTGAGTATTCCATGCTAATTAATGAGGGATAGAGGGATAAGATCTTTGACCTTATCCCTTTTCACCTTCTAGGAACTTTTTGAGTTTGACACATTATTATTAGTTATTGTTTAAAATACTGAAATATTCCTTGGCTCACATAACTCAGATACATTACACAAGTGCTTTAGAAGTGTTTATAATGCTACTTAGTACATCAACTAATGTAACTTGTTAAGAAGTATTTCAGTCTTAATATACAATTAACACTTAAGTCAGATGTAGGCAGCTGATTTTTTCACTGGTTTGTATTTCTGTATTCTGTTATTTTTCTTGTGTTTTTCCGTCCCACTAGGGAAGCAAAAATGCTGCAATAGTCGCAGTTGTATTTGGGCAGGTGATGTTTAAAGGTAGCCTCCGTGTCAAGTCTGAATGTTATTAATTAGTTAGCCTTGGTTTTGAAATTAATAGTTCTGTCTTTCAAATCCTACCCCAATATTCATGAAATACAGAATCTGAATTTCCCAGAGCCATAGACTGAATCTTCTGAAATTAAAGCTTCCAATGAAGAGGATGCTAAGTACTTCCCAGATGGTGGATCAGGCCTTTACAGTGCGGATGATTTTCAAGGGATGTAAAATAAAGTACTTTTAATTATTCTGTATGTTAATTTGAAATGTCCTCTCAATATTCAAGTGGGCTTTCATTCCTATTATACAAGCTATTAGCTTTTTGAGATGGGCACACTCTTTTACCTGGAGAAGCAGAGACCTTGCATGATTTTTTTAATACAGAAACATTGCAGGACTATATTTTCCTGGTACTTACGAAGAATTCCAAAATGATGTATTAAAAAAAAACTGAACCCTGAGTACAGGAAGGAAAGCAAATAAACTTTTTTTCCCTTTTGATTTGCAGGGCTTAAGAATGCTAAGAATTAAGTTGGAATCATACAAACATGGTAATACTGATAAATTCTGTTTTGTTAAGTCCTTCAATAAGTAGTACAAATAAATCATTGCATTCTTGTTGCCAATGGTTTTCCTATGATGGGGAATAGCATAGCGTAATTCTCAGCGTCAGAATGCGTGGAGCTTATTTATGTGGTGGAAATGCTCACAGTGTTTTCTTGAAATGAAAAAAAAAAAACAAAAATCTCTGTTCCTATATCTGTGCCTCTCTCCTTGTGTTTACAGTGCAGATGTTGAGTAACCAGAGTCATCTGGAAGTCAGGTTGGTCCTCAGTGTTCTGAGTCTGCAAAATCATTTAAGCATTTGCATGACTGATTATTTAGTCTGAATTTCCTGTGAAATAGCCCTTGTTTGTTTTTCCACCTAAACCTTCCAGAGACAACACTGTTTAATCAAGGGAATTGCTGTTATTGAAACTTGGCTAATAGGAAGGATCTAATACCAGAAGTGACTCTCTGTGCTGCCAATAATCCTCAAACCGTATTTGAAGCTGGACTTTGTCTGTATTTTTGGATACACTTAAGTACCTAGAAATTAGCTGAAGGGTGAAAAAATGCTGAAAATAACTTGCCAGGCCCAGTCTAATCTATATGATGTAACTGAGTGTGGTACATGCTTCCTTCAAGGTCAGTTACTGCTAATAATCATAGTAAATGTTGAATCAGAAGGAACAAGAGAATATTTTGAGGAACTTTGACTTGAAATTCCAGTGTTTCTGGGGGAGAGGAGGAGATATGCCTCGTAATGCTTATAAAGTAGATATGATTGTGATGCAACACCACTGGAGCTATAGTATTTAAGATGCTGTCAATAACCACAAAATTGGCTTACAAGATAAATGCCAGAATTACCAATCTAATGACATACCAAAAAATAAGGAGAATGTTCAAAAGTAATAAATCCAGAAGCAACACAGTAGGAATTTCTCAATGGAACAAATGTCCCAGAGTATAGTAATTATTATCTCAATTTTTCACATCAGACCTATATGAGTGTGCTTAATTCCGATTCCCTGGGAACAGATGTTGCTAAGTAATCCAAAAGGGACAAGAATCACAGAACATAAGATCCTCTAAAGTCTAGATGTGCAAGAACCTCTGAAATGTCATGCCTGCTCAAAAGTTGTCCTCTGTTTCATTTCATAATGTGCAGCAAAAGATGTTTTTATGGAGGTAGAGTAATATAGAAAAGAGAAAAAGGATATCTTCTAATTCTTCCTATGCAAAAGTTTTACATTTGACAAACTTTGAAAAGTTTGGTGAAAATCTTTTTTTTATTATTTATTTAAAATTAGGAGTTAAATCTGTTAGATTTAAAAACTGAATATCTGAGATGCATCAAAAAGGCACATTTTGGTCATGTGCCCCAGGGGAAAAAAGGCCATTGCTTTGTAATTCTTGTACGCGCAGGGCTATTTATGAAATTCATATTGTAAAAATCACCTCGAGTTTGGTATACTTGCTTATGTCTAAGCTCACAGCAAATCATCATGCATTTGATATCGTAATTTTCATGTGTCAGGATAAAGATGTTAATGTGGAGAATAGAGGGAAGAGAGAGAAATACTTGTTGGGGGAGCTAATTATTAAGGGAGCCTCTGGTGGTCTGCATACAGGGTTCCATCAGTAGTCTTGGGGGAAAACAAACAAACAAAACAGTTTTGCTGCTTGTTTCACCATGTGGGGAAAATGATACTTATCTTCCCCAGAAGGAGACTGTGAATATTAAGTAGTTAACAGCTTTGATGAACTTAGAAGGTGAAAAGTGATTTAACAGTACTGGGTTTTATGGATACTTTTTAAGATACCTAGTAAAATTACTTTGTGTCCAAGTATTATGTATAAATAAGCAAAAGTGTTGTATTTTGTTGTAGTAATTCAATTTTATCTGTTGATTAGTAATACTAAACTCCTATTGATCCTAGGTATTTCCACTTGCTTTAGTAGTATGGGGCCTCTGTTTATGGTCTTTGAGTTAATCCTATTGATCTAAATAGGATATTTCGAGAATTTGGGCAAGTAACCACTCCAATAAATTCACTGAAGAGACTCCCATAAGTGGTTTTGCACTCCTTAAATATAGTGCTATTCCCTATGGTATCTTGACATGTAGGAAGTCCATTTATTGGCTTGATAGTATACAGTTACTTCTGTAGTTTATAAGCAGCCATTTTGTGTATTATGCCTGAGTAAAACAGGAGCCATTTCTGCAACTTCAATCCCTATTTGATTTGCTCTGTCCCACATCTATAGATTTTTTAATATTATTATTTCCCAGAAGGCTCGCTGGTGGTTGTATTTACTTCAGAAAATTTGATACAATGTGATGTTACAGTCACAACCTACTCAAAGCAGATGAAAAGTAAAAAAAATTGCTTTAGAACAGACTGTCAGAAATACTAGTTGATGGCGAAAAAAGGTGGGAAAATGTGATGGTGTCAGGCTGACTCCAACAGGGTAGTTTCAAGGATAAAGTGTATCTGTTATGGAAGTATGAGCAGAGGCTACTGTCCAAGCTGTTTCTCCAGCCCTCTTCTAGTTCCCTGAAGCCTTTTTATTTGTGAAAAATGGCCTAGGACTCATCCCCCTGACAGAAAATTCATTTTTGCACATTGAACTGACGAGCCTTGAAGTAGTTCTGGCAGCTACTGTGAGACTCATATAAGGATCCAGCTTTCAGATTAGTCCCTGGCACTCAAACTGAAAACCAGCATAAGAAATGCACCTCTGACAACAGGTTGGCTAGCACTGTGTCTTTTGGTTTTGGGTTTTGGGGGTTTTTTTTTAATATTTGAGGTCCACTAGTGTAGTACTTTTTAAAATTTGTTTTAAAATGTAGATCAGTTGTTTCAATAGGAAATGTGTTTGAAAAAAAGCAAGCAAGGAAAGTATGTTGTGGTTGGTGGAAGGGAGAAGGAATGCTCATTTACCTGAAATATTGCTATTTTTTCCCCAAACTGAAAGAATATAACTATTACGATAAGTCATTTAAGATTATGTGGCTTGATCAAAGTTTCTTGTGGTATAAAAAAGGTAATAATAAAAGCTGTGAAAAAGACTGTTACTTGTGCTATCCCTATTGCTGAGAAGACCATCATTACAACAATTCTTTTCTACCTTTTCTTCCAAAAGCTTTCTAATCTTCATGGCAAACCTTTGATGTTTAGTAGCAAGAATTCACTCGGAGTTTCTATTGTCCTCTGAAACATTGTGTAGATTTGGGCCAGATGCAGCATGTTAAAATACTTATTTTCATTTCTTCTGTTTTTCTGTGTGGATGCTGGCATCTGGCAAATCACCAAGTGTTCTGGCTCTCATTGCCATTATAAAGAAGCAGTTTCAGAGAATGCACTCAGAACAATTTTCAGTTACTTCAGCTGTCATCACGTAGGAGGAGAAGAGGACACCTGTTGTAGCCTTACACAGTCACGTTGCCAATTGGAGTAGGTCTAGGTGACTGCTGAGGTGCAAATGTAACTCACTATACAGATTCACTGCTCACTGTCCAACATTTTGTGATAGCATAGTGCTAAGGGCCAAGCTTAGTACTCAGTCTGCCCTTAGCAGACAGTGTTAATTCTGCTGGCTTTATGCTAGCTGCATCCATCATGTAGGTAGCCTCTGGCCAGGCTAGTGTCTTGGAGAAGAGCTAAGGGTGTCTCCTGTGTTGTTCAGGTGCCATTCAGATGCTAGGAATTGCGCAGCAACCAAATTTAATTCAGGGCTTAGTTTTGGTTGATGGACCTTGCACAATATGTATGAAGTAACAGCTTCAGAAGGATTTAAAAAGGAATTTCGTATTGAGGCTTCTCCATATCAATAGCATATTATAATAGCTGTAACATTAATACAGTGCAACATTTCAAATACCTGATATATGAACTAACTTTCAGTGACTCTCCCAAGGTGCCTTGCTTTAGTGTCTTGAAAACATGCTGTTTTCAAGAGGCAAGAAATTACTCAGCTCTGGCTGTCATCTCCTGAGATGAAGCTTTCTCAGGCTGATGGACTTGCGTGTTGTCTGAGACTTTCTCAGGCAAAACACTGATTTAGTGCCCTGGATCACATTTCTTAATTTTAAAATTAAATATTCCTCTTCCTGGAGTATGTCTGTGTGTGGGCAACCTTGTTCTTTTATAAGCCTGTCTTTTATGTCAGAAAGTGAGTGTTCTTTCCTGTTACAGACATACACTGTGGTTTTCAACTAGTAGGAACCCTCAGGCCTTGATTGCTATTGATCAGCTAATGACGGAAATGGCTATATGTCTAAGCAGTCTCCACTTTTCATGTGATATGAGACAGATGTGCTTAGGTCCTTTTCCTTTTTCCTTTTTGAACAAGCAGTCTAGTTGTGAGTCTTGCTTAGTAGCACCTTTTCTTCAGGAATCTAACTGTGAAGTTGTATTTGTAAAAGAAAAAAACCCAGCATCTGTATTTTCTAGGGAATGTTTGTTAGGACCTGTTTGGTTATCATACTAGCAGTTTGCAGTCAATATTCTTTAACATGGACTTTTCCTGCATAAGTATGTTTCATGTGAATAGACATTTTTTTGTGCTGATGGACTACTGTCAAAGCCAACTATTCTATATAAGTATAATCAATATGGTACCAGTATGTAATCATATAATGTGTATTACTCTGCAACATGCTGTGCAATTTTAGAAGACTTTTACCAGATATCTGTGATAGCTTCAGTTTTGGTGGACACTGCCACAGAGACTTAATTCTTTTAGTATCTTCATTGTTTTTTCTGTAGATTTCCTTTGTTAACTAGAGAGCTCTCCAGTTGCAAGCAAAATAAGACAAGCAAAATACAAATTTCTTTATCAAACTCACCTCTGCAACGAATCTTGATCTTGTTATTTTGGGGCACAGGCAGTGTTGTATCAATTTTACTAATACTGGCACCATTCATGTGATAAATTATCTTGAACGGAAATCATCTACTTAGGGGAGACATTGCAGTTTTTCTCTGGGGTTAGTCAGATATTTCTGACCCTTTCTAGAATCGTGCAATGTCTGTAATCGTGTTCTTCCACAGATCATAATCTCCTGAATACCTTATAGCACGTTGAAAGTGATTATGTGAAGTTCTTTAGGTACTGAATACCATCCAAATGGCAAAAATGGCTTTTAAGGACACAAGTGAATGCAGTGACCTGGTTATAGCACCTGACAAAATCTTGATAGTATCTCAAATATTTAGCATCCGTCATCTTTCCTATAGTTTCTCCTCATATATTTGTTGATAATACAACATGCTCCATCCTTAATCTTTAGACAGAGAAGCCCATCAACTCTTACTGTGATTAATTAATCCTTTATGTTTTTGCTAGATGGCCAAGTTATACATATCACATTATTGCTCTTGCCAACCATCTCTACTGGTTTTAGCCTTAGCTAGCTAATTTCAAAAATATTATTTGATGCAATGTTACCTCAGTACTTTGCTGCTGAGATTCTTAGGTATAAACAAGGTGTAGATACCTCAAAAGGCAACGGAAGTCTTAAATACTGTCAGAAGTGGGCTTCTGTTTGTCTTTTTGGGGTTTGTAGTGGTTGGTTTGTGTTAATATTTTGCTCATTTAAGAATACACATATTAGCAATTTACAATGAATTTATCCGATTGCCAGAGGAATTGTGAAAAAAATCTATATTTTACATGACATATCAGGAATGCTATCTTGATTTGAAAACTGGTACATCATCAACAAGGTATTCCCCAGCAAACAATAACACGTGTTCCAGAGAGAATTGGAGAAAAAGACAGTTGTGTTCATCATGTCTTTAAATGAACTGACTCACAGTATGTTGTAGGATTTGGAGGGGAGGAAGAAGCCATCATAGTAAACAGGTCAAATGTAATGAAATGGTAAGAAGTAAAATGTGGGCATGAATAGGGAGCACAGTTCTTCATCCCTTAAAATAAAAGCTACATAATTATATCCCGTTATTTATGTTACAAGGGGAGGGCTACGATTAAATTTCTGATCAGTATTAAAAATGCAAAATCATAGTAATTAGACTCATGTTCTTAATATTACAATCTGTTTGTTATTCTCTGATAATATTAGCATTCTCATACACTTAACTGTGCTTCATTAAGTTTTATTTTCTACCATTAGACTACCCTATATATCAGCTCTTCAAGGTTTTAGATTAATTATATTTTAGTCATGCAGTAGTCCATACTTGTATGGCCTAATTAAATACATCTTCACTGCTAATCCAGACAGGTAATTAATAATAATATTGACATATAAAAGTAAACTGTTCCCTGAGCTGTATATGCAGAAGGGGTGTAGTTGTGTGCTGAGGGTAGAGAGAACAACTGTTTTACAGGCAGCTCCTGCTGGCGGATTGACTGGGGCAGGGACGGGTACCTCTCTCAGAGGAAGCTCTTGGTCCACAAAGCAAGAGCAAGGCTGCCGCACTCTGGATTTTAGAAATGGAAAAATTGAGTCCCCAGCGTATACAAAGGCAACTGAGTTGTCAGCTGTCTGACACTAAATATTAGGAGTCTTTTAGTTCTTGGTGACTTAGTTCCATGTTTCCAAAGCAGTATATTTGATGGTGTATCCTGCCAGGGGCTAAATAATTACTTTCTGTGAGGATCTGCAGTGCAGGCAGAACACCTCTGACTCTTTAGCTGGTCATCCTGTAAATCTCTTCTGAAATAACAGCCTGTGCTGGGATGCCTGCAAAATACCTGTCTTTCCTCTGCTGGTGATGCTGATCATTTGATTAGTCAGACTAGGTGCACTATCATCCTGATTATCCTCTTGTTGCCTTTTTGTCTTATCCATAAACTGCAGAGCTTTGTATTACGTGTGCTTTGTACGGCAATGACTCTGATGCTTCTAGAGCTGAGTCTCAGTCAAACCCTGTCTGTAGATTCCATGTCCTTTTGTGTAACATTTGCTCTTTTCTGTGCCTTGAGAATAGATTGAAGGGCAAAACCGTGAGGAGGGGTGGATACTTGCAAAAGTAAGTGTAACATCTGCTTCACTTAGGACAACTTTTAAACGTGATGCACTCTCTTGGACGAAGTCCTCCAATCTGACTCTTACCTACCGAAGGACAGAGGGCCACATACCTTGATACACATTCTTTCTTTGCAATGCCACATACTTTCAGTATTTTGTGCAAGACTACGACCAATGGAAAAATAAAGTAAGAAAAACTGCTTTAGCTTTGGTTTAAGAATTAATTGAATTATTCAGGTTTGATTTGCTAGGTAAGGTGTACTGTTCTCTGTGCCTAACAGCTCTCTGAAACTTCTTAATGGACAGCTAATGAAAATATTTCTCTTTGCATTTCCTAAGTATTCCTGAGTTTCAGGAAAACAAAAAGCTAGAGGACCAAGAAACTTGTAAATTAGTTTAGCTTCTCATCAGTAACGTATTCTCCAGTGTATTAACATTTTGTTCTGTAGTCATAAAGATACTTTTTTCTGTTGCTCTTCATCTGTTAAAGCTATTATTTTTTTTTGTTTCTGAATTCATAGGCTTTTTTTCTCCTTGCAAGATTCAGTTTATTGTTTTATTGTCTATGTTTTTCTCTGTGTGTCTTCTGCATTGTATTTTAAGCTTCTAAAGTAAATGGTTGCCATTTTGTCATCTTTCTAACTGATTTCAAAGCTTTCTTTTCTGAGGAGGAATTCACTGACATGCTCAGGACTTTCTGCTTTCCATAGTCAGTGTATGACGATACTCCCAGTGGCCCCACTTGTAGTTTGTGTGAAATGAGAAACTGGCAAGTAGTGCTCTGTTGGGATGCAGTTATTACACTTTGGATACTGGATGATTAATGAGGTTTAGGTCCAGAAAGGAATATTATCATAATCTGATCTCTCTTGTATATTTGCATGCAGTATACCTGTGGTTTTTAGAGATCATACACTCAACAGCACCAGTGCAGCTAGAACGTGTATCTTTTCCCTCTGCACTGAAAATGTCAATAATTCCAGATTCAAAGACCTGCTGTGTAACCAGGCCTCTACAGAAGACAGCAAAACTTATCTGAAGAGTTAATCTCTGGCTGCCGGTGTGTCCTCATTATCTTCTTGAGCAATGATTGATTTTTCTAACAGAGCCTGAAGAGAGAATAATGCCAGTATGATTTCTAGTAGTTGTATAAATAATAGGGTGGTGTATAATATTTTTTGACTGCACAACTTTGTATGCTGGTTTTGCGTGGGTGGTATTTTTCCTACGTGTTTCAGTTGAGTCTGTTGATTTCTCTGAGTAAGAAAGGTTTTCCTCTTCGAAACTCAGGATAGGGACAATGTTTATCTTATTGTGCTAAACCTATGTTGCATAGGGTTTTGATATCTGGATTCTCTGACTTTCACGATGCTATGATCTCCACAGGGTTTCTAAAGCTGGTCTCTTGTCACTTTCTTTCTCTCCTTTTTAAAGCTACCAAGAGATAGAACAGAGAATAATTGCTGCCATAATTACTGAAATTGTTTACACAGCTATGCTATTTGTCAAATTTCATTCTGCTTAAAAATGGTTCTTTATAGATCCAATTCACCAAGCATCAATAAAGAATAAGGACAATTAAAAATTGAATTTCAATGCAAATGTGGCCTTTTCCCTATTCTGCATGAACACACATTTATCAGGCTCATAAACCCTGCTGTTGACAGCATACCATTGAAATAACCAAGAAACAGCCATACTGTTATTGTTTCATGAGCTTTTGTTATCAAGATTCATTTCCTTCCAGACAATAAATTGCAAAAGGTCAGCAACCTGTCATAGAAGTCTGTACAGAAACAGCTTCACAACATACTTGCCTAAATTTGCAAATAGCCTGTGACACTGATGGGCCTGATCCCCGCAGAGTGACTTGTTTGAACAAGCATTTAACATAAAACTGATCCCATGCTTCATTCAGATAATTCCATTATTACTGACAGGTTGTGATTATAGAATCACAAAATGGTTGAGGTTGGAAGGGACCGCTTGAAATCACCTCATCCAATGCTCCTGCTCAAGCAGGGTCACCTAGGACCATGTCCACTCAGGTTTTGAGTATCTCCATGGATGGAGACACCACAATCTCTCTGGGCAATCTGTTCCAGTGTTTGGCCAAATTCACGGTAAAAAATAGTGGGTTTCATGTTCAGATTGAATTTCATGTGTTTCCATTTGTGAAGTTAACTATGTATAGGAGATGGGGCACAGTCCTTCAGGATAGATCCTTCTGTGTAGAGAAATGTGACAAAGTTTCAGCAAATATTGCCACCTGTTATTTTCTTCTTTAACACTTTTATTACTTTTTAATTAATGAAATCTATACCAACCATTTAGGCAAGGACAGGCAACGGAAATTTAGTTTTCTGTTTATTCTGTAGGACTATGCTTTTAAATAAGATTCTTTGCAATCTAACAAATTGTTGGATGAACTTCACTGACTAAGAATATTAAAATTTACTTTTCAATTTCACACTCAAAGATTCTGTAATGGGGAAACGTAGATGTTTAAATTTTAAGCCAGAGTAAATGGACTTGTATTTAAAATCTGAATGTTTATTTATGTACAGTAAATGCCCTAAAATGAGGCCTCTGAAAGGCAAATGATGAGTTACAAGACTCCTTTCATCTCAGGAAAATTCAGTCTTAGTCTCACAATGAGCTGTAATAATAATTTCTGTGAAATCTAAAATCATAAATTATGTTTAATGCATTGGTGCGTGATATACATAGCAAAAAGTAGACTATCGGTCTTGTTGAGACTGTACCACCAAGCAATCCATTAATGTACCCGGAGACTAGAGGTTAGAATGAGTGCAATGGTTTGTGACTGAGTGGCTATTGAGTTCCCAGAACAAGCCTCCAGCTCTAGGTCAGACATACATACTGTGCAAGTTAAGGGCAGAACTGATAAGAAATTGAATGGTGCTTTCACCTTTCCAAAGTATGGGTTTATTTTTAAAAAAACTTTACTCGTTAATGGTAGTCATGAAAATGATCTTGCTTTTTATCCTTATCTTTTCTCCATTACTGGGTAGGGGCTGGTAGTGACTGCTCATATTTATTAGTTTTTATAATTACATTGGGTTTTTTTCACTAGCATAAGAACTCCTTTGATCAAAGCCCTCTTAGAATTCAATACTAAAAAAACAATACCATAGCAGTGATTTAAAAGATTTCATGGTCAGGAGCTTAGACTCTTTTCCAGCCAGCAGCCAAATTCAGAATGGAATTAAATGGTCTTCCATACTTGGGGCTAAACCTGCCCACTACATACAGTGTTGGATTTGGAGTTTTAAAACTGTTGTTAAACTTTGTGATTAAAAAAAAACAAAAAAAAAGTGGCATCAAGAGCAGTTTATTACATTAAAAGATCATTTTTATATTGTGTTATTTTTATACAGTTAAGTGTAGGCATGTTTTGGTTAGAAAAACAAACATCTGAGATTGCCATATATAGGTATGATGTGTGATCCTTCTAGTAATACTTTTTTACATTAGTATTAGCCTTATTCCAATAATGATACTGCTTAATAGATTTCTGTAGTGGAGATCATCATCGTCATATTTTTACAGAAAGTTGTGAACTACTGTCATCTGAAGTGGTGTACCAACAGTGACATGTTTGCCCCCAAGATCTGGATGCTAAGCAGTAAGGCCAGAGCTGTACAACTTCCACTTATTGCATGTGAGCTGCATAGTTGATTTTTGGAAGGGCAGAGTGTGTTCAGTCCTCTGAATGTGTTGGCCTTGCAGCCTTTATTGTTAGTGTTTCTCTATGATGATACTCTTTTCAAATCATGAGTACTAAAGAGAAATTCTCCTTAGGGCTTGGAATAGCATATTTATGCACACACCGAAGCTGGAGAAGGAAGGAGAAAACACTGTATCCCCTAAATTTTTCCTATTAAAATAAAACAACCTTTTTCTCTTGTTTCATAGTGTTTTTTGCTGGAGGACAAAGTGAATGAGAATGCATTTGCATTTGGAATTAAGTACAGTCATGGGTCAATTTAATTTTTTCTACACTTAAAGAACAAAATTTTAAAAATATCTCCCTACTTTTAGAGGAAACTTGTACAGTTTCCATCCACATTTGACAGTTCTTTCATTTATAATAGTAGTTCCTTAGATCAGCTTCCTATTTGGTTCTTCTTTTGCTTTGTAAACCCTTTGTTTGGATCTACAGAAACAACATACAATTCTGCTGCTGTGTAAAAGTGGTGGAGGATAAAGGATCATTCGATCTCACAAGATGAATTGCATTTGTGAGTCCAGAATTCTTTTATGTGTTTGGAACATCAAAATGTCACCCTATTACAACAGGAAATATAATTTAGACCACTGGGAAGAAAAATCTGTAACTTTATTACATAGCTATTGAAGCAATGGATTTTTTCAATGGATAACTTTCCAAGTGAAGATTGATTGAAATCCAGTGATATAATTATTAAACTCTTTGTACTCTTGATTATCACTTACATAACTGATTCCAGTGGATTTGAATGGGATTATTGTTGTGAATAATTGCTCCACCTGCATGATCAAAGATTACAGAATAGAACCTCCGAGCATTCAGGTCAGACAGATTTTACTCTTTACAACCCTAACGCCTCCAAAAACAAACGCCACAAGGTGAGGATACACAAGTAAAGTGACGTAGGAAGAAGGGGTTTTTTCATCAGTAGAGATACAAAAGATACAAATATGTGAAAGTTAAAAAACAGCATCAGGAGAAAATTCACAGAAAACCAGTTAGGTTTCATGGAGATCATGGAGATTGATAGCTACTGCAGGCAATAGAGCAAGGGCTGGGTTTGCTACTTGGTGGTGAGGTGGCCATTATCAGCAGAATATTTTATGAAGACAGCCTGTGATGCTGAGGACATGTAAACTCTTTGTGTTAGTTTCATGCTATTTTATGAACTTGTACTGATGACATATGCCATAATTTGCTTAAGACTTTTGTTATAGGCTTTGGTAAAAATTCCAAATTGAATTGCTAATGGAACTTTGTTGTTCAGTAATATAGATGAAAATATTAGTTATATAAATATTGCCACATGTAATTAATGTCCCCAGTGCCCTATTCATTTGCATCCTCCTGGATCCCAGTTGCAAAACTAATAGATTTGCTACCAGGGGACATTAATGGGAGGTGGTACTACTTTAGCTCTGTGCACATTCCTATTCAACTGTCTTTATTGTAACTTGATTACTTTTCATTCAATTCTAAAAATTGCATTATATCAAATTACCATAGCATAGCTTCTGATATGATTTTCTCCCAAATTAAAATACTTGTTATCGCTATACTTGGGTTAATTTAAATCATTAATCATGCTGTATTTCAGTGTTCCCTCGAGGAATGTTTCAGGAATCACCAACAGCCTAGTGCTGCTTTAGTATCATTAAATATGAGTTAATTTTGCTTTGAGTAATACAGAGAGAACTGTATTATCATGTTGGAAGAACTGGATGTCAATACTTAAAATTGTGTAAAATATTTTTTAATGGATAATTTTATTTAGTTTGCAAGTTTCCACTTACCAGGTCACATGGTACTGAGACAGGAATAATTGTCGTAATGTCTAAGGATTTGATTATTTCTATACCTTAATATGATCAGCTCTGAGTTTGCTGCAGGATTGATTTTTATTCATTTTAGTGATAACAAAGATAGACGCATATAGCACTTTCTAGTCAAAGCGCTCAACATCTTTTAAGGTCTTTAAGCCTAATAAAACCTCTAGTAGGTAGGATTTTACCTCGGGCTCAGTGAGTGTTACTTAAATGCTAACACAAACTTTACAGACCAGCCCAGAGTGCCCACTGCTTCAGGAACGCTAATAATTTAGATGTCCCTGTGCCATTACACCACACAAACAAATGGCACCTTTCTGGGCTCCCACTGTTTTTTACAAAGACTCTCTCGCTGTCAGTTCAGCAGTTAAGGTCCCCAAGCACATCAGCAACTGCAGCATTGCCTATGACCATCCAAACCAGTTGATTCCATGTGAGACAAACACAGCTCACCAGACCAAGGACGATGCCTGTGACAGGCAGAGATAAAGTAGTCTTGGCCGAGGAGTATGGTTGTAGAAAAAGCCTTTTATGGAGACTGATGTACGCCTTCTACATTCTGTTCACGTGGAGGGTATTTTACAGTGCCTTTTATTGATAAAGATTTCCCACCATAACAAGAATAACTTGCTTTCATAAAGGCAGAAGGAGCAGAGAATGATTTTCAACCAGGTCCACTTGGATCATTTTAGGGCAGGTTAACATTGCCTGCACAGTGATTGTTCTATAGGTGGATTATCTGGTACGTAATTTGATAGCTAAGTCATTTTCCCTAAGAAGGTAAAATATATTTCTGTCTATTTTGAGCTGTTTGGCTCATTATATAGTCATCTTTTTGTTGTTCTTCACAGTGTCCTGAGATAGGCAAGCCACGGTGAACATAGTTATGAAGAGTAGTGAATTCCAGCTTTGATTCAGTATTAGGCTTTCAGACCACAGTGTTTAGTTTTATCTGCTCTGGCTTTCTAAATTTTCTCCTATATTTAGGCTACAAAGATCTCTGTTCAATGCAGGTGGAGAATTTGATACAAAATGCCATACTCATCAGGAATTCACTCCAGAAAGATACGAGCCTTGACTCACCAAATCTCGGCCCTGTTTCTAAGTCTTACATGTAATGGGTGCCACTTCAGTATTGCTTAAGTCAGAAGCTGGTGTGTGCTTTTAAAGAAGATCTTCCTGTCGTCCCACTTGACTGTGCTTTTGCTCATGTCATGAAGTGTTCCTGGTCTGAATCAGCTTACCTTCCTTTGCAGCCTGGTTGCTTTGCAAAGCCATCACAGACTCACAGAATGGTGGAGGTTGGAAGGGATCTCTAGAGGTCATCTTGTCCAAGCTCAAGCAGGGGCAACTAGGGTCAGTTGCCCAAAACTGTCAGGTGTCTCTTGACTATCTTGAAGGATGGTAACTCCAATTAGCTGACCATTGAGGGGAAAAACTGAAGAACAAAAGGCAACATGATGAAAGTATATAAAGCAAAAAGTTTCAATAAATAGCCAGTTCTACGGCAAAAGTAATACCTAATGTATAAAATAAAAATACATCCTAAAAATACGTTCTCTGGGATCATGGAAAAAAGAGAAATTATATCACTGCATCATGGAGATTATGGCATTCCCATAAAAAGGATAAGTTTATGATAGGGGAACTGCTGTTTGGATGCTGTGCAGGTTCCATCTCCTGTTTGTAATTAGCTTTCGTTATATAATTTTTAACTTGTCTTTAAGAAGTACTTGATTTCTAGGGAATTCAAAGCCCTTATGTGAACACCAGACTTGACCTGTTCTTTCAAGTCTGTATTTTGAATGTCAAAGTAAACAGTCTGTGGTTTCTTGGAGATGTGGGACCAGGTGGCAAAGAAATCTGCCCCTCCAAAAATCCTGTAATGGTATTCATTCTTCCATCACGTAGACAGGAGAGAATAAAACTGATAATCTTCAAGATGAGCATGGTGATCCTTCAAATCATAGTCAGTTATAACAGATTATTTGATAACATTTTATGTATTATTTCAACAATTTTTTCTCTGTTATAACAGTTTTCAGATGTCTTTATAGAACTGATGTAATTAGAGGAATTGTCATGTTATCTTTTCTTCTAGTAAAATCTCGCGTAATTCAGGTTTACCGCCTGTCACTACTCAGAATTCTGGTGACTTCCGTGTGCTTGATCGATAGTTTTCAAACTTTCTTGTCATGTAGTCCTCTGGATTTAGAAACCATACCAGTGGTTTTGAAGTGAGCATTTCTATTTGAAATCCAGGAGGCAGTCATGAATAAAACTATTTTATAGACAAAGGTTTAATACATTTAGTTTAGCTTTTGAAAGATGGGTAAGAACGTCCTCTGATGCTCCAGTTCCATTTCTGAGTGAAGCAGAGGGAGGGCAGTGAGTAGAACTGCGACTATCCTGTTAAGCGTTTAGCAAAGCAGTCTTTTTCATCTCAAATATGGGAGTATGTGCTATATTTAGGGCATTAAGTCCCTTCCCTGGAGCATTGGGGAACTAGGAAGATGATTCTAACCATGTCATCAAAAGCTTGTGGTTAATGGGGCTCTGAACAAAGCTCCTCTCTCACTTTTCTTTAAGCTTTGGTGTATTCATAGTGTTCTTGAGGTTTTCTTTCATATTACTTTTCATGTCTTCAATTTAAGTAAAGACATCATTTCAAAGTAATTTTCTTTAAACAATATTATACTCACTCCTTTTTTATGTTCTCCTCTTTGTACATTTCTGCGCTCTGTTAATCATTTCTTTCCACACAACTGGTAAAGCATACAGTAAATCTCTAATTGTTCTGTCATCTGTTTCTCTTCCTTTTCTGAAAAATCGCAGGATTTGGGGGGTTTCTGTTTTATTGCCTTTCCATTCTTCTGTTTACCATCTAAAACATGAATAACAATGGATCTTTCACTACATTGGATTTTCAGCACCTGTTGAATTGAGTCCATTTTTTTTATGTTCATGGCATCCTCTTTCTACCAGACATGACACAATTCTTAACAGCAGATACACACTAGATTCCTGAAACATAAAATTGTGTTGTATGTATGACCAATGTGTTGTTCAGTAAAAAAAAAAAGGGGGAAAAAAAAAAAAGAAAAATACTCTGTATACATTCTAATAGCAGATCACCTCCTATTTCTGCCTCAAATACTGTCTAACTTTCTTCAGATATATACTTCTTCAGGGGAAAAATGCAGTATGTGTGGTGACTAACAACACAGCTAATCTCTAACTCATTAATTAATCTCTTTGTTGTAATAGGCATTCATCTCTTGACACAGAAGGGCAATGTTTCCTCTTCATTCTTCAAGTTTTTACTATGGGATAACAGTATATTTTTAAGCAGCGGTGCCCCAAGCTATAACTTCCATCTCCCATCACTGTTTGTTTTGGGTGGGAACTGAGTTGGTAGGTTCAGTTTGGCCCATCTATGCCAACAAATGTTCCAATCCTCTTAATCAGACATATGCAAAATATAAGGTAGAACCCATCCTCCCCATATGAGTAACTGTTGTAGCAATGGAGCTCTGATTTTGTTATTGCTGTGTAAAGGCAGCATGGGAAGTAATATTTCCAATTTTTGCCTTTTTGGAAAAATCTGTATTATTTTGTGAGGCCCATGAAGGACAGAAATGCTGTTCACTGTTGTGTCATGGTTTGTGTTTTTTTCAGCTGCACTTTTTAGAATATCTTTTCAACATGTTGATCATACAAGCACAAAATTCTCCTTATACATTTGAAGAATGAAAACTGATTGTGTTGTCATCTAATAAAGGAAGGCAAAACTGAGAACAAAACCATGTGGAAAAGTTGATATACACTGTTTCTAAAAAATACATTTAGATAACATTCAGTCAACAATGGTCATTCAGTGGGAAGGTGCTTACATGTTTCAGGGATGTTTATAAAAGTAACTTTAGCTGCCCCTTAGCTTTGTATCTGAAGGAAAGCACCTACAACATAGATTTTAAGGGGTATATTGTACTGAGACAAAAATCTGTCACCTGGTCCTTTGGGAGTCGGTATGTCAAATTGTTTTAATTCTTAAGCAGTAGTCTTAAAATAACCAGATGGGCTGCAATTCTGAGTGAAACTAGGGAAGCACTGTCAGCATTGTAAACTTAATAAGGTAGGTGATGTGGATCAATTCGTGCTGTCCTTGACTTTCTGCTTCTATTAGAATTCTGAAGATCATTAGCCACCTCTGGGATGTATTTGATTAATAGGCTTGGTTAAACAAAAGAGGTGAGGTCAAGCGTGATCTGAAATTATGAAAAATGTGTATTCCAGAGGGAATTTCCACTTTCCAAATTACGAGTGAGGGAAAGTACCTTCATTCTTTTGATTCTGATTAATTTAACTGTGTTTTATCATAGTGATAATGTGTAAGAGCTTTGTTTTAGCTATAAATAAAGTTTTATGCTATACTGCCCTTTTTAGAAGCAATATGTTAAAGTATGTACTATTAGTATGCATGTTAAGCAATAATAAACTTAAAAGACTAAAGAACTTAAAGTTCTAAGGAAATAGTGTATTTAAAACCATGATACAAATTCTTTAACTTAGAATAAGATAGGGAAGTGCACATCTTTCTGATGTCCTTTTTTTCCTCTGAAGTTGATGATGTAGTCTGTATTTTTGCATCAGCACAATTTCATACAGAAGACAATTCAGCCAATTCACATTCCATTATCTATGTGCACATATTTATCTGTGCCAGAGATGGAGCTATTGGCTGGTTGTTACAGATGATGATGTTATGGTGGTGTAGAAAGAGTGAAAATGAAAATATATTTCAACCATTAGTAATCTCCATATTTTTCTATTCCCCTTCCTCTTCAGTCCTTGCTCTTCCAAAATTTATCAAGCAGATCATTTATTTTAAGCAATGATGAAAAGCAGAAATCACATAGACACATGAGTAACACTATAGTTTGCTTATCAGGCTTTGGTTTTTTTCCTGTTGCTCCTATTTTCTTCTTCAGGTCCATTGGTTTATGCAGATTAAGCATGCTTTATAGCCTAAAGATGCTATTTCTGTCTACTTAGTTCCCTGTGAGATGAAAACAATGAGTTTCATTGTCTTTATTTCTGTGCTATTCACAATTAGTTTTATGATCTGTACCAAGAATGTCTGTGTCTTATAAATCCAATCCATAACTCTCACTTCTCTGAAGATGGCAGTGAGTCCCCGGAGATACAATATGACTTCATTTCCTTATTATAACATCCTTTTTGGCTTCTAAATTACTGCTGTCCTAAAAAATGCTGCCAACACAGGTAGCAGGTTTGCACTAGCTGGATCTTAATCTGGAACATAGATATCATTCTCCTAATTAATAGCGAGTAATTTTTTGTTTATTAGCTTCCACAGGCATGAATTTGTCTTGTTTGAATAGGTAGGTTTGCCTTTTTTATGCAATTTTTATTTGCAAAACTTTGACAGTTACGTCAAATGGTTTACCAATAGAGTAAAGCTTACTGGGTTTTCATCTTTTCAGAGCCAGTATTACTCGGTCAGCATGTGCGTGCTCATAACTTAAAGACTTGGAACAGTTTCTTTAATAAGAACTTGTTACTGAGATACCATCTTTCTGCAACTGTCTTGGTTTCCCTTTAAACAAATCAGTTTAATTTTCACTAGGTACAAATGAAATTCAGTGTAAATATATGTTTACCACAGCTGTTTCCTTTATTGACAGACTTCACAAAATCTTCTATTTCCAACTCCATCTCCTGTTTCTGACACAAAAACAACAACATACTCTCTCTTAAACACAGTCACATCAGTAATGGAAGGTGTGCCAGAAACCTTATAAAGCCTAGTGTAGGGATTTTATTCAGTTGATACCAATTTTCCCAGAGTTGTTCAAATATTATGGTCATATGTTATATTTTAAAACTCTGATCTGTTCAGACATTGGGTCATTGTACAGTCAGATTTACAAAGACAGGATGTATATTCTGAGTGCCACTAAGTGAAAAAAAGCATTAAATATAATAATAAGTGGCCCTAAATTCTTAATCTAATGCATATGGGAAGGTCTTTGTTTTTCAGCCCAGCGTTGTATTACCGGATTACATTTTACATAGTATTGAAATTGTTAGAAACTTGAGCAACCATCACTTTTAGGCTTTTTCTTGGTTTTATACATTGAGAATCACATGGAACAAAATCCTGATGAAGGAAAATCTCCCATTCACTTAGCAAAAGGGCTGTTTCCAACTGCCACCTTAGTGAAAAGAGCATTTAAACTTACTTACGGGAAGATCATGTTACAGGAGAAAACATGACAGCTTTCTCATACAAGCTTTTTAAGAAGAAAACAATCTTTTTCAAACATACAATGTAACAGTGGTTTTCAGACTTCTGCTGCAGCAGGCAGATGTTGGTTCATCAGGCCCAAGTATTTCCCAGGCTCCTCTTTCAGATTCTTCTGTGATTCTTCACAATTGAGCATTGACTGTATTGTATTAAAAAAAACTTCATATCATCAGCAAACTAACATCACCCTACGGTTTACCCCTTGTTTTCCAAGTAATTTTTTAATATACTGAATGGTATAGGTCCCAGTACATGCTATGGCAAAACTTCACTGGCAATCTCCTGTAAGAACTAATCATTTAATTTTACCCTCTACACCATATATTTTAGTCACTGTATATTTAAATGTGTCAGGTTTTTTGTCTTATGCTATGGCTTATTAAATTCCTTAAAAACCTTGTAGAAATCCAAGTGGACTCTATCAGCTAGACCACCCTTATCTCTGTGTAAAGCAATCTGAAATTTTGGCAGGGCAGGATTTCCTTTTGCAGGAGACTTGCAGGAGCCATGCTGGCTTTTTCTGTATTTATCCAGGAAAGGTGTCCTTCAGTTATACCTTCTTATAATTTGTTACTGAAGCCTGTAATTCCCAAGGTGTTCTTTGAAACTTTCTCTGAAGATTGGTACCTGAATAAGAGAGTTTGAAGACAGGCAGAGTTTAAAAGCCTTTCTGTTCCACTTATATATAAAGCATGCAGCTTTCATAGCTTTTATTAAAAGCAGAGCTAATAGTGGTGTAGCTGTGCTGGTCTGAGGGCATCAGTGGGGCAAGAAACAGGTCTTTTTGGGTAAAAAGAAAAAAAAAAGAAAAAATTCTTGAATCCCTCCTTTTATGGTTACATATCTCTAAGCATTGATTAGTTTTACTGCAGATTCTGTGTGTAATTATATATAGGTACATATATTTGTATATGTATACCTGTATATTACATAATTACATGTGGAATATAAATGTATATTATCTTCTGTAATATGTAACTATACCTATATAAAAGGATGTATTTGTGGCTGTGCATTTACATTTGAATGTGCATATTTATTTAAACTATCTAAGTTGTTTTAACATGGAAGATTTTTCTTTCCATGTTTTCATACATAGACAAAAAAGGCCATTTTTTATCATGTGGGGTTCTGGAACACTGACCCATGCAAGTATACAAGCTAAATCTGAGAGCCTTTAAGACCCTGGAAATTAGGGACTACAGGAAAAACATCCGCTACACCAGAGAGAGCTAAGTTTGGTTTAGTGTTTTGCTCGTGCTGTTTCTACTACCGCATCTTTTCCCCTTACTGCTGAAATGGAATGTGCTGCCTCCAATTGTTAAATTCTTTATATCACTTTATTGCCAAGTGAAGGTCAAGTCATAGATAGAGTGTTAGCATAATCCGTCTTCATGGTTCCTAATTCTGAAGCACATTGCTTCTGTTAACCACACTTTTATCATCTGCTCCATGCAAACTGCAGTAGTCCTCTTTATCACATTTTTGGTTGCTATATAATAATAATGTCAATCTAATGTTGTAAAAAGAAGGAAGCTGTCTGTAATAGATGTTACTTTTAAAGTGTTTAAACAAACTTTAAATACAGCAGTGCTGCATTTCTATTTTGTTTTCCTGAATCCCTATCTTGTAATTACAGGAAGATTTTTATGAATTATAAAACACTTTTTTTAATTTATGTATTTTTAAGGAAACAACATGGTATAACTGCTTTTGTGAGTGCCATCCAAGTCAGACTAATAAAATATGAATTAAGATCTCTTTAAAAATAAATTGGAAGCAAACATACTCATTTGCCCTTGTTATCTAATGAGTCTTTTACATTTTATCTTTCACTTAGGATATTATAAGAAGTTTATAGAATATTAAAATGTATATTCTATGTTACTAGAGCTACAGAGCTCATTTCAGACAAGTTATGTTTTTTTTAAGAAGAAAGATCTTTCAAAAAAGGTAGGGAAGATTTCTGTCTACACTGTGTCTCTTTTCCAGAAAACATTGATATACACCTGTCTGAAATGGCAGTATGATATTAGGTGTTTGACAGTTTCATCTGCATGGTGCATATAAAATACATGAAGTGATATTTCTGTTGAGCCATACTTTTATGAAGTTTTGGTTGTTTTTACAGTTTTTTAATGCAAGATATCTCTTTATAATGTGTTTTGCTCCTTGTTTGTAGAAAGACTAATTTCATGCCTTCACACTCAGGAAACCTACTTCTTGTACTTTTGCAGACAGCAGCAAGTTTGGAGGGCTTGCAAAGACATGGAAGGATGAGATTAACATTGAAAATTATTTTGACAAATAAGTAAATTAATCTAATAAGGAGATGCTAGTCAGTAAGGGCTAGTGCAATGTTTCTATGCTTTGAAACAGAATATGTTAATGCATATATAAATAGATATAATAAGAGAAATATAAATAATTAGCAAGTAGAGAACAGGGAAGCTTACTCAGTAGCAATTACTTAGAACAGGAACTTGGGGTTATAGTGCTTCACAAGTGTACTTTGACTTAATAGTCTTTTTGTGTTGCCAAAGTTTTAAAATGCTTGCAGGTGATATTCCTATACACACATCCTATATTTCACAGAAATGGCAATGCCTCCATTGACATACACTATTCAGGTTTTGGTTCCACATTGTGAAAGTTTCTGGAGTAAATGTTTTTAAAAAGATGTGGAAAAATGAGATCTGTAAGTCTACACTGTGTTCATTTATTTCGTTTATTGACAACACTATCTCTTACCATCTGGTAACACTGGAAAAACACAAGACAAATAGATTAATATGGTTTCAATACACAAGATTTGAAGAAAAAGTTTTAATCAAAAGGCTGTGTAAGGATAGATGGTTGTTCTTTGTGAAAGATTTTTGTTATTTTTTTTATTGTAAAAAAAAATCCATGGTAGAGTGGCAGTGCAAATCAGTTGCTACAAGATTTGCATGCAGAAGAGCACAAGAAGCATCTTTTATGGCATCCTTTGTCTATACTTTTTCCTGTTCTTGCTGTTTCTTAGCCTTCCCTCAGTTTGGTGCTTCACGTGAAATGCTAGCTGGCAAACTGCTTTCCCCCACGCACACTACTTGTATCCCTAGAAGCTTTCTTGGGCAGCCATCCTTTTGTTTCGTTTCATTTGACATCCATATTGAGCACCATAAAATTCAAAGTCTGTGGTGAAGAATTCATACCTATTTAGCTATGTGCACTTTCACACTTACCCCTGTAGTGAAGTAAGCCTCTATAAGCTATTTCACAATTTTTGTTTCAGACTTTGCTCTTTAAATCTTTCTGGGAAAGCAGCATGAAATGAAACAGTAAGAAATCAGTAGCATTGATAAGTTCCATGTTATGTATGTTTTCCCTTATTCTTTTTTTAGAATGGAATTATTTCTTGGATGACTTTGTTTTCTCTGCTGTCTGGAGGCTTCAAATGTCTTAAATCATTATTTTGCTAGCATTATCATCTCAGGATCTATGGCAGAAAATACAAACTTCTTCCCAGCTGTTTTACTGTAGCAGTATTTATTTTATCCTTGTGTTTGCTGACCTGCTTCTCCACTAACAGCAACAGCAAAGGTATCTGGAACCCAGTGTCCTTCATATTTCTGCTGTTCTTTTTCCTGTGAAAAATGATAATAAGCAAAATTAATGGATTAATGTAACTAATGAAACAGAGAAAAAAGGATGTTATCGGGGGAAAAGAAGCTGTAATTTCATTAGAGCTTATAATGACTGGCAAAAAGATTCAAAAATGGTTGTAGTGCCAGGTTGATGGGATAAAGGAGCAGCAGCCAGTTGTTCATGATGGCTCTCTGAGAAGTTGCAACCTTTTAGATATATTTTCCAAATAGACTTCATTGTGTTGCTTCACATGATTTAAAATATAGACTATAAACAACTGTATCCATATTAAAATCAAGCAACATCCCCATGCATTCTTCCTCTCATAATAATCCAGTGTCTCTGCACAGACACATGTATTTCATTTTTTATTATCCATAGATTGACTTTGGAGAAAATCTCGAGGGGGGCGGGGAGCAGAACAGCACTGATTTCCTGTGCACTTCACAAAGGTCTGATGCCTCTAGTTTTAAAGTATTAATTAGACAACTTTCTGTAATACTAAACCAGTAATTAGTTGAACTACATTGAGGAATTTCATAGTGTGCAGTTCTTGCATATAAGTTCAAAAATTTGGACTTGCTAATGAAGCCACAGGATTTCATTCCCAGGTATGCTGAAAATTTAGAGGATTATATGCTTTACTGTTCTGAGCAAATCTACGTTCTCTGCTATGACCAAAAAAAAAAAAATAATAATCAATTTAACCATTTAAAAAGTAGATGCTTTGAAATGATAGAGAAGAAATACTCTAAGCCCTACAATACTTTACTTTAACGTGCAACTGTTACTAGTATGATTGAGAGAGGAATTATTTCTGACCATTAAGTAATCACTTTACATGCTGAAATGTGAGATTTAATCACCATTGTTAAAATAGCTTGCACAGCTAAAAATGTAGTTGGAAGTTATGTAGTTGGAAGTTATAAAACTGCCAGGCAGCTCTTCCAGCCTGGGAACCAGCAGCTTCCTCCAATGTTCTCCCTGAAGTCAACTGCTGGCTACCTTAAAACCTGTTGTTTAGTCTGGGCTGTCCATCATAAGGCACTTTGTTCCTAAATTTGCCGTTGACTAGATTTACGTGGAAAAGTGTTTCCAGGTGGTTGCAGGGATAGGTGCTTTCTTTAATAGCATATAATAGAAATTCAGCTAATGTATTGCATGTTTCTTTTCTGAGCCAGAATATAAAGGCATGGTTTCCAAGCCATTACCTTAAAAAAATTTGTTTTAAGACCTTTCATGCATGTACATTGTCATGGTTTAACCCCAGCCGGCAACTAAGCCCCACGCAGCCGCTCACTCACCTCCCTCACAGTGGGACAGGGGAGAGAATTGGGAGGGTAAAAGTGAGAAAACTTGCAGGTTGAAGATAAAGACAGTTTAATCGGTAGAGCAAAAGCTACGCACGCAAGCAAAGCAAAACAAGGAATTCACTCACCACTTCCCATGGGCAGGCAGGTGTTCAGCCATCTCCAGGAAAGCAGGGATCCATCACGCGTAACCCTTACTTGGGAAGAGAAATGCCATAACTGAATTTCCCCCCATTCCTCCTTCTTCCCCCAGCTTTATATGCTGAGCATGATGCCATATGATCTGGGATACCCCTTTGGTCAGTTGGGGTCAGCTGTCCCAGCTGTGTCCCCTCCCAACTTCTTGTGCCCCCCCAGCCTCCTTGCTGGTGGGGTGGGGTGAGGTGAAAAACAGAAAAGGCCTTGGCTCTGCATAAGCACTGCTCAGCGGTAATGAAAACATCCCTGTGTTACCAACACTGTTTTCAGCACAAATCCAAAACATAGCCCCATACCAGCTGCTATGAAGAAAATTAACTCTATCCCAGCCAAAATCAGCACATATATGGATGCAGGTACTTTTTTATGTAGAAAGTTATGGTACTTTAGGTAAAGCCTGTGGAGCATTATAGCCATTCAACTTGTAATTTAAAATAAAATTGAGGTGTTATAGTTTAGAACATACGCAATAACTGACACAAAAATTAAATATTACACTTCAAGGGGATTAAGGTATAATTTTAGTAGGAATGTAATTTTTAAGATAAAATCATTTTACATTTCTGCTGTGTACAGTGATGTGATCATATATTTTAAAAAATCTGACTTGACACTTCTGCTTAAAGTTTTTATTGACTTTGTGCTAGACTCTAAGAGTCTTTAAGAGAAAGGTGGTACAGTTTGCAAACAAAGTAGTTAGCTTTGAATGTTGTTTCTGGCCTTTTCACTTATCCTAGAAATATCATTAGGAAGTTCCCCTCTGCTAACGTACAGTATTAATGGGAAATTATATATGTAAAATTATTTGGTTTATATGTTATATGAAAATTTATTAAGAGTTCTAGAGAATCATATAGACACAGAAAATAGACAAATTTTTATCCTTTTGTAAAAAAGTAGACATGAAACAATGGAAAGTGAAAGATGATCTGCATAAACGTATAGTCTTCCTCTTTATGCCTTTGTTAAATGTAGGAATGAAAATTGTAGGTATTTCTGTTCTTCTGTGTAGTTAGCACAGTTTTGTACTACAGTGTACCGCAGATAATTATAGCTCTTCTTAATCTCTGAAAACTTCTGTAGTTTGACATAATCAGACAAATCTCCCTTCATACTAATGGTTGTTTTCTGAATTTTCTGGCCATAATGGGTTATAAATGTTATTAGAGCAGTAACTCAAGTAACAATAATTGAAATATTAATAATTTTAACATTTTTAATTTAATAATTTCTAGTGAATTTGTTGCTCTGACATGTGTCTAAGCTTATAAAGAAAAGAATATTTGGTCCATATTTTTTTGAAACCTAAACTGCTTCCTTTCCCAAATATACCAGAATAGTGTGAATTACTTTAGCAATAATATATAAGGAAGTATGCCATATTTCTCATACTGTTACATCTTGAAAATGCATTCTATCGCATGCCACATACCTGAAACCAGACATTGCCAGGATTTTATCCACAGCCTATAGCTAGGAGGTTTTTTAATAGAAATTATCCATAATTACCCCATTGCTTACAGTTCACACACAAATCTGTTTCATAAATTTTGGAAGCCATGTACCTTTTTGCAGAAATTATCAGTAATGAATAGCATTCACTTGTTAAATGCTGATAAGTGGTGTAACATTTCCTTGTCTCACATTTATGAAGGATTTTTCCAATATGAATGAAGACTATGGGTAGAGTGTCTTTAGGAGAATATGTTTATAGGATCTCTCTCTTAATCAGCAGGTTTGTGGACTGCTCAGATTTGTGTTAAAACATACATACAATCCACTCCCTCCTTTAAGGTGCTTTCATATTTTCCTGGAATTTGTCCTCCAATGCCTGATGGCAGTGAAACTGAACTTCAACTTATGGTCTTGGAATAGAAAAAATACATATGATTCTGTCCTCCTCTAAAAGTCAAAGATGTCCATGGTAGAACACATGTCAAATTACTTACACAAGAGATATTTTAACAAAGGTGTATTATAACAGAGAAGTTTCAGATCAGAAAAGAAAAGCTTATTTAATTACTGAGGTTTACCATTTCTTGTGAGGTGAACCATGATTGATTTTTACAGACCTCATTCCACAGGTTTCTTGTTTCACAGAAATGCTGGTGTGTTTCTGTCAGAGTATAGCCATCTGGTTTAAAATTTGCACAACCTGTTAGTGTTCTAAAATGTGCTTCATTGGCATGTATGAAAGGCACAATGCTTCCTGTCAGAAAGAAGTTCCATAGAAACACTGTAGTGGAATAAGAGAATATGTATTTACTTACCTAGTGGAATATAGTCCCTACATAATGAAATATCTATTGCCTAATTCTGTCTAATATTTAATAAACCTGTGATATTTGAGATAATCAGATATATTTCTCATTTTCATATAGAGCCTAAGCTTTCATGCATTAATTTTGCCTACAGTTTGGGATGTTTTCTATGGGCTGGTTGTTGTCTTGTCATGTTACAGTGTTTTTACAAGTCCTAATCCTTGGCTGTTGATCCCTAATGATAATGAGTCCTACAATTTAATATCATCATCCTTACTGTTAATACAGTAATTACAATTTTTTTCTTGGTTGAGGACATGCCTGTTGAGTAGATACTAACAAACAAATGGTGGTGTTTCTGAGTAAAATTTCTCAGTGTAATCTTATTAAAAATGAATCAGATGTATGCTTTTTGCAATGCAATATTCAGAACAGTCTGAGCAATTGCAAGCTGCCACTGTCTTCTTGCCTTACCATGCTGATTCACCACCCATGTCAGACAGTGCTGTCATATATTTTATAAAAATGGAAAACTCTTCAATAAAACACCTTTAGTTTTAAAAATAGCAACAGCAATAGAAAACCTCTTTTTATTTATTTTTTAGCCAGTTAATTAGATTACAGCTAAATTCCTTAGAGAAGGCAGTACAAATTTCTGTATGCGGAATTTCATTTTGTAATTTTGCATCTGTACTTATTAGTGGAAAAGTCCAAGAATGTATTATAGCTACTGAAGATATTGCTTACAATGTTCTAAGTAGGAAGCACTTACGGGATTTGTTCCTAATTGACCCAGTTGTGAGAGCAGTTGGGTCATTGAATGGCAGGTCCACGTTGTAACCAAGTGCAAGTTGATCATAATGCTACAAGAAAACTACCTGAAGACAGCTCTCTCTTGGTTTTGGGGGTTTTTTTTCCCCTGAAAAGCTGTCTCATTTTAGCCTGCAATTCTCATGCAGTTAAGTTTCAGCATAGGACTCAGTGCCATACAGCCAATCTATGTTTGTCATGGTCTATCATCATATATCACAAAAGAGCATGCATACACAGCTTTCCCTGCAGCAGGATTCTTCTTCTCTACCCCCACCATTCTTATTTCACCTTAATTAAGAGCTCCACTTAATATTTATATTTCTTTTAAAAAAATTCACACTAGAAGGACAGGGGAATAAAAGGTTATGCTTTGAAGGGCCAATTCATTAGGAGAAGAAAACATACCTACTTTTCTTTTCTGCTGATAGCTGACAAAAGTCAGAGCTGAAAGCCTATGCCTCTTTCTTCCATACAGCATGTGTGTCTGTTTTTAACAGAATTGAATCCACAAGGGACATGAACAGGAGTAACATTTTCTGAACAACCAAATTATTTACTTCTTGAGATGCCTGTTGCCTCTACCTACTTTCCTTTGACATAGGAAACAATGTAAAGGAAAGAGGTAGGCTCAGAAGGCAACATTCTCCTCAAATTCTTCAAGAAGGCCACTAAAGACAAGTAAAGAATGCAAACACAAGTCTGAAGGCAGCCTTTAGATGTCAGACTTCTGGGAATCCCACCTTGTGTGACTGAATTTGCTGTAGACTACTGAAGGGTGAAATAGTAGGTAATGTCTAGCCCCATCAATAGGTGTCCTTCTGTTGACCTGACTTCAGTTTTAAACTCTAAGAATAAAGCTTCAGCCTAAATATAAAGTAATGCTCAGAAGTTTTACAATTTATCATAGTTCAGAATCCAATTTTTCTTTGTCATCTTAAGAAGAAAGCCACGGTCACTGTAAAAGTTTCAAAGTTTTCACCTCTTTTAATGATTATAACCATGGTTCATTCCATCAAGGATCAGAAACAGTGATGTGATTTTTAGAAACAATTAAGCAACACACTCAAATTCTAAGTGTTGGATACTATAGAGTCTATATACTCAGCATCTAAAGACGCTGCATTTCCTAAATGATTTGTTGTGAATTATTCACTCTGCTGTCAGCTATCTGTTGGTTGGTCCCTGTAGCTAAGGGACTATGCTAACTGCTTTGATAGGTCTTCCTTTTTCTAATTGCATTTCTTTGCCCTGTCTTACAAAGTATTTTCATTCACCTACTGGTTGGTTGCTCCAGTAACAAGGACTGTCAATGACTGTGGTTAGTAATTATGCTGATGCAGGCAGACAATCCATCATGGTGGATTTTGTATGTGGCGGCTGATAATTAATCATGGGGCCATGGTGCAGAAACTACACAGCATAGTATAAATTTGTCTTCTAAAGGCCAGTTCAGGGTTGGAGCATAAAGAATAATGAGCCCATAGCTGGTAGCTCTTGTCTACCAATCAATCTTCCTGTTTTGCCTTTTAAACTCTTCTGTAGGGTTTGATGAAATCATCCATGGAAGTGATAATAATAGCTCAGTGGAAAAAATGCACATTTGAAGATTTTGCTTTGATATTCTTGGGTAGAGGTTTCTATAGGTTCCCATCTAGTACATAGTAAAAAGAGTTAGATAAATTAGAAACTGGATATATTAGTTTTGGCACCAGGTGAGGGGGAGAAGTCTGTGCAAGGGTGAAAGGTCTCGTTGCTATACTCATGACAGACATAAAGTATCCCCATAAGATGAATAGAAGATGCCTGAAAGTAACATCAATATTTGCTATCACACTTTGGCAGTGTATCTGGAGATGACTGATGTTCTGTCAAGGCATCTCCACTCAGATTCATTGAAAATGTTCTTCCTTCTAAGGATTCAGTATCTTGGCTGTAGGTTATTGTATGAAAACCATTAGAAAGCCTGAAGTTCTTTGTGGCTTTTTCCCTGAACTTGCCTAGTACCGGCTAAGGTGGCGTTGTTCCCACAGATGTTGTAGTCCAATGTTTCCATAATGATAGGATCCCTCAGCCACACTGGGTGTAGTCGGGGAGAACAGATTGTACTTAGCTGTAATAATAAAGGTTTATGAAGATTCAGGAGAATAAAGAAGGGAGCAAGCCAGCATTCATTTTTGTCACTTGACAATAGCATCTCACAGCTTCTCTTTGAAAATTTTGTCGGTTTCTTCTTGTTGATTTTTGTTATACTGGTAAGTTTCATATTCCTTGCAGGCTTTCTCGACCCTTGCTGATAATTATTCTTTTAGTCTCTGCCACCCCCAGCACTGGTTAGTGGTATCAGCTGTTAGTGTGTACCCTTCCTCATGGCATTTGACGATAATCCTGCAAGAAGGTATGTCTCACCTATAACTGCCAGTCTTAGAGCTACTCAGTTTTATCCGTTTAGTCCAGGATCCCACAAATGCATTGCTGCATCTGAGTGTTAGAACATAGGATGCAGACATGGCAAGCACTTGCAGAGCAATTGCTACCTTAGTGAACACATCAGAGGGAAATTTGGCCTAGTGACCAATAAAGAAGAGCTGGCAACAATGATTTCAGTGTTGCAGTCTATACTTGTTTCTACCTGAAACAGTTTAGTCACAAAAGACAGGTGAGATAGGATTCCACTCCTTTTTCCTTCCTGATGAACACTCCAGCTGAAGCTAGCCTGGCAGAAAGCCAGTGCAAAAGATCAATCTTTGATTTATTTTTCTTTAAAGAAAAATATGAAAAAAAAAAGTCTATAAAAAGTAGCACCTTAGAAAATCGTTAAACTCAGTGTAGTTTTTGTGGTGTTTTAAAAGTTAGTGTCTGTCTGACAGCAGTAGGATACTGAGTGAGATGGACCTTTAGTCTGACTCAGTATGGCTATCTTATTAATAAGAATATGAGCCACACTTCTTTGAAAGCTCCATGGCCACTCATGTTCTTTAGACCCAAAGTTGTAGTGCATCAATTATATCCAGTGAACCTTGAACTAGTCTCCACATATACCCTAAATAAGCCTTGTCTTCCAGCCCAGTGGGTTGACTTCTGACTATATCTTGTATGGCTATACAATGAGTATTTAATTACACTGTCCTTTTCTCCTAAAATGGGAGGTGATTGTTTCATCTACTGATATTAAGCTGGACTTTTAATGCTTTGTCACTGGTGATGTTTCCACCACTGAGTACTTTTAAGTATACATGAGCTAAGTATCTGCCATAAAAATGAAGTTACAGTTCCTCTTGTCTCAAAGTAGAGGGGTGGACTAGCTACCTCTTAAGACCCTTTCAGTTCTCTTTATTATATTTTGATCTGTATTTTACATAAAAGCACAACAGCTTCTTAGTAGTACTTCTGGACAGAATTCGATGTATGCATATGTATGTTATTTATTGACACTATATTGTTTACAAGGAGCATCCACACTACTTTTGTGTCATGTAGTTCACTGAATGCAAAGCCCTGAGTTCATTGTTTCATTATTGTTCAATCCCTCCTTTAATTGTCAGAGTTCACACCATGTGTATGGACGTTCTTGTCTCTATTTTGAGTGATAACTGTAAAATTCTGCCAAAATTTTCTTCATCCTCTGTCTTTTCTGTTCCAGTGAAATCTTTCATAACCTCAAAACATTATTCCAGAACTTCATTTGCTTTCTGGGATGCTTCTTTACCTTGCTGTTAGAACCATTGTCAAGCTTTTTTTTCTCAGATTCTGGATACTTGAAATGATTGTTGCTTATTTGCTAGAATTCTGTAATATTGACCTATTCTATATTAAATAGTAATGACTTTGATGAACAAGGGCCCTTTTCAGAGATACTATTGTCTGATGATGAGACAGTAGTGAAGATTTACAAGAAGGGTCAGAGGGAGGATCCAGGGAACTACAGGCCTGTCAGCTTGACGTCTGTACTGGGGAAGATTATGGAACGGTTTGTCTTGAGTGCACTCACATGGCATGTGCAGGACACAGGGGATCAGGCCCAGTTGGCATGGGTTCATGAAAGGCAGGTCGTGCTTGACCAACCTGATCTCCTTCTATGACCAGGTCACCCGCCTAGTGGATGAGGGAAAGGCTGTGGAAGTTGTCTACCTGGACTTCAGCAAGGCCTTTGACACTGTCTCTCACAGCATACTCCTTGAGAAGCTGGCGGCTCATGGCTTGGACAAGTGTACTCTTCACTGGGAAATAAACTGGCTGGATGGACGAGCCCAGAGGGTTGTGGTGAATGAAGTTAAATCCGGTTGGCAGCAGGTCACAAGTGGTGTTCCACAGGGCTCAGTATTGGGGCCACTTCTCTTTAATATCTTTATCAGTGATTTGGATGAGGGGATCGAGTGCACCCTCAGCAAGTTTGCAGATGACACCAAGTTGGAAGGCAGGGTCGATCTGCTTGAGGACAGGAAGGCTCTACAGAGAGATCTGGACAGGCTGGATCAATGGGCTGAGGCCAACTGTATGAGGTTCAACAAGGCCAAGTGCTGGGTCCTGCACTTGGGTCACAGCAACCCCATGCAGCGCTACAGGCTTGGGGAAGAGTGGCCGGAAAGCTGCCCGGCAGAGAAAGACCTGGGGGTGCTGGTTGACAGCCGGCTGAATATGAGCCAGCCGTGTGCCCAGGTGGCCAAGAAGGCCAACGGCATCCTGGCCTGTATCAGAAATAGTGTGGCCAGCGGGAGCAGGGAGGTGGTTGTTCCCCTGTACTGGGCACTGGTGAGGCCGCACCTGGGGTACTGTGTTCAGTTTTGGGCCCCTCACTACAATTTCTTTACTGAAAGGGCTGTCAGATATTGGAACAGACTGCCCAGGGAAGTGGTTGAGTCACCATTCCTGGAGGTATTCAAAAAGCATGTAGACGGGGTTCTCCATAACATGGTTTAGTGGGCATGGATTACGGTTGGACTCGATGATCTTGAAGGTCTTTTCCAACCTAAATGATTCTATGAAAATCCAGAATCCAAAGGACTCTGGATAAAATTTTTCTTCTGGACTTTTGTGCAGCTGCTGCCTGATGTTGAGCAAGTCACTTTCCTCTCTGTGTTTATTTTGCAGTTTGTGAAGTGGGGCAAGATTACCCTCATCTTTGACAACTCAAAAAATGTTACTGGTTTTGCTATTATTTAGGCATCCTAGGCAAAAATGGTAGAACTTTCCCCTTGCCATATAAATGATTTAGTATAGGAAAGACCCTATATAAAGATCTGTCATTAAGAGGATGAAAGATTAGAGAAGGGTGCCTGTTTCACTCTTTTACCAGAAAAGTAAGGACCTAAGATTTAGCCTGAGAGCTTAATCAGATCAAAAGCACTACTCAGTCAGCAGGAAGCTCTGTCTGTGAGACTATACAGGAGCAAACAGGGGAAAGTGAAATCAGGGTTTGCTGCAATGAGCAGACAGACGCATCTGGACTTGATTGTAAAAATGGAACTTTTAATGTTGAAAACTAAAGTGATGCACATAGTTTTCTGATCATACATAATGAGAATCTGTACAGGAACAAATAGTTCTTTTTGGTAGTATAAGCTGAGGTGGGTTCTCTGCTATTTTTTCTCCTCTGTCTTGAACTTCACAGAAAGAATTCAGTGAAGAAAAGAGGTCATCATCTCTCCCAATAATTTGTTCTCCCTTTAACTTCTTAGTTACACTTCACAACTTCTCAACAAACCAGATTTTTTTATAGTTTGTTTAGAGCCACTGCTACCTAATCTCTTTCATGTCACCCTTTTCCTGATCTGCTCACCTCCCTTTACTGCATTATAATGTTAAATGTATTAAATGAGGGTAAGAGTACAACTTGCTGCCCAAGATCAATTCATCTTGGAATTATCACATTTTTCAGCCTTTTTTCTATTAATTAATAATTTGCCCATATCTTAAGTATTATCATCATCTCCTGATTTTTTTTTTTTATTTTTTTTTTTACTTTAGAACAGAAGGGTTTTCAGATTTGGGTTTCATAACATTGCCGTTTTGTCCTGCAATTAAAAAAGCCCTGATACTTATTAAAACATTGTCAAAATTGTCATCATACTTCCTATGAGTAATGTCAAACAAGGCTAGCCCAGTGGTCTGGATTCACTTACTGGCAGCCTTTAAAAAAACACAAAACAACATTAAAAAGTAGAGTGAGAGAAAGGAAAAATGGGGGGGGGGGGAAATGACACCTTATTTGTTTTATTGTTCTCTTGAATGGGAATTGGATAATATGGTTAGATTATTTTCCCATCCCTACACAAAAAAATGAGATAGATAAGTAATAAAGTAATACTGTCATATGTACTGACTTTAATCTTTTTTTAAACCATGAAAAATAGTATTAAATTAAATGTATTACAAAAAATTAAAATGCAGAAGGAAAAAGATCACCAAAGAGCATTCAATGATATCACAAGCAGTTATGCTCTAAGGACAGATTTAAAAGTTGCAAAAGCAAGATGCATTTTAATTAAGGCAAAACTATCTGTAAAAGGGAGGGACTGCAAAGCTGAAATACACTGTAAAAATAGTGTAAAACATTGAGATCTTATACGACTTGCAACTACTACACTTCTTGTTTATTTCTTTCTTTGCATTTTCTTTTCCTTTACCTGTAGCACCTCTCCATCCAGTCAGTCTATTGTATCTTTCCACAAACCTATAGCTATCTAAAAAGGACATCTCTCCTTTTCATTTGTCTCTACTCTGCCTTGGCTTGTTTCCTCATTTAGGTCCTCAGGACTACCATAAGATAAATAATAATAATGACTCTCAAATATTTAAAAAATCCTGTTTGTCTTACTGTTTGAAAAGTGAGAGCAAGGAGATGGGCGTATATCACAAGGTGAAGTACAGGAAGTATATTTAGAAGCAGCACAACTTGGTACAAGTGTTAGAGGTTGTCTGGTTTATATCAGTAAGAGTTTTACAGATTACTAAAACTTGTTTTGAAGTCTATGCCATTTACATGCTGTAAACCTACCTACAGGCAATGTTGTCAACTAGTACAGGGTAAGATTTTTTCATTCTGTTTGTAATTAATACTCCATAGAAGCTACCTTGTAGTTTCTACCATTGTAGCATGGAAGCCCTTCTTGCCCTTCATCACTGTGTGTCCTTGCTTATTAGACAAAAATTTTAATACAGTTGGCGTAGTTTGAGAGGTAAAAATGCTACCCATGAAGATTGTTTCCTGACTCTTCATCTGGTCATGTCATCTTCATCTTCATCATGTTGTTGTCCTAAAAGCAGATTCGCTACCTGGTGTGCAATAGACCAGTCTCACACACTCAGGAGAGATATTGCTTTATTCTGTGCAGGGTGCTTGGTGGACTTTCCACAAATCAAAGCACACCAGATTAATCAGGTGTGTCCCTTTTATACAGTAACAATTGCATCTAATTTATTAAACTACTCCTACGTAATACATATTCAAACTATCTAATGCATATGCATAGGATTACATAACCATGACACCTCAGATGCCTTCTCCGCATGCGCGGGGGTCTCGGGTGGTCTTCGGTGGTCGTTTGAGGAGGTATCCCCTCCTCACTTTGACCACTAAGTCGCTCTGTATCGGGTCAGTGGTTCATTCTCCTACCAAGAGGGACGCACCATCAATCAGGAAGAATAGGAAGGATCAGAATTGGTGCTCCAGGTGAGGCACCATTAAACAGGAAGAATAGAAAAGATCAGAATGATCTTGGTTAACTAACTTAATTTGAAACAGGACTTTCTAATCTACCACAGGATTTTCTGGATTTGACATCAATGTAATTCAGTATTTGAGCAGATGCCAAGAGGCGACTCTATCACAGGCAGCAGCGTAGCAACAGGATTTAAAATGCATCGGACTGACCTGCTTAAAGCTACACTAATTGAAGTTGGTACACTGTAAACTGGCAAACAGAGTGGCACTAATGAAATGTTGAGGTTAAAAATGGATGAGTTGGCATAGCAGTTATCATTAAACTATAATAAAGACAACAGCCTCAAAATGTTTTGAGAATACCAAACAACTGTTTTGGCTGCACTGTTAGAATAAGATTTGTAGCCTTGTGTATTATAGAAGTTAAAAATTTGTATGGTGGCACTAAGCATAAAGATTAGGTGTACAGATTGGGTTAATATTGCCTCATAATATTTTTTTTTTACCAAGGTATATCCTATATGAGACATGACCCCCCAAAATTCTTGATATTTCTCCTAAGTCAATGAAGTGCGGCCTACCACTGCACTAAAAGTACTAGAGTATCTGTTATGCATAAATGAGAGATCAGTTTAAAATAATAGCATAAGAACAAAACTCTCAGCTGCTCTTGTAAGAGCATTTGCCCTGGCAAAACAGTTGTTCTTTGGGTGTAGAGGAAGGGTCTAATACCCCTTGCTTCCTCCTGCTTAGTATTTCTCACTGATTATGTCCGTAGTGTCAGTTTGTAAAGGTATGCTGTATCATTTACCCATGGGATTTTTTCCCACTATATATGCTGTAAATCAGTGCTATCCTCCCTGTGATCCACTTAACTATGACAATTCTGTTTACATTACGTTTTATATTAAGAGCTGTTTCCATATTTTTTCCAGCGGTTGAAAGAAGCAATGCTGGGTCTATAGATGTATAAAATGAGGATAAGGTAGTAAGTGAGAAGAGCCTTGGAGCTAGACAGTTGTCAGAGGGTCAGAAGGGGACTAGCAAGCTAATGCAGCAATGAGGCATGAAGAAATTGAGTTACATGTGTCCAGGAAGAGATACAGTTGTGTTGACATCTAGCTTTCAAGGTGAGGTCCCTGCAATGTGTAGGCTTTTAAGGATGGTTTCCAAGCTTAAGTAACAGTTTAGTTGGTGGGGAGGTCTGAAGGGGAGCAAACAGAATGCTTTGGAGTTTGATCAAAAGAAAACTGTTTTGAACAGAACAGCTCCTGGGACTACGGCAGGATTGCAAGGTAGAAATACTGTGTGTTTCTGGGAACTGCACTGCAGGAAGGAAAAAATAGGAATTTTCTTCATGCTTAGAGCTGGGCAAAGCAGCAGCATATTAGCTGTAGGAAGAATGTGGTGATGAATAACTTTTGCAGACAGACAGACTTGAAAACTGAACCCATTACTGCTTCTTTTCCTTACCCTAGGGAGTTTCTAGGACTTGAGCCTGAAACTTGGTGTGGACACAGGCTGGGGTTGGTTAAGAGCTAGTTTCTGAACTTTAAGTCAATTCCTAAGAATTTAGGAAGAGTGAGGTAGAGATCAAAGGTTAGAAAGAGCCATTTGACCTGCTTCCTGCCTTCTGTATTTCTTTTAAGTAGAATACACTGCACATCATTTCTCAAGATTTTTAAGTAGTGATAGTGCAGTCCAACTCAAGAGAAATTGAGAGGATGTTAGTTTTCATTTTTTTCATAAAGGAGGATTGGACAACAACTATTTTAGCAACAAAATTGGAAAGGGCACGGTATTCCAAGATAAAAAAAGTGCTTCAGAGGAGAAAGAACTGCTGATGTTTTCCACACTTTGCGTTACTACATCCCCATTTGGGAACATTTCTGACAGTGATACTCACATTTATGCCATATTTGTTTCATGCTTATCAAAGTTTTACAGAAGTTTGACATATCTTTGGCTGTTGCTCTGGGGACAGTAAAAGTTATGTTCATTATCTACCAGGATGCGTGCTGGTTTCTTGGGAGATAATATAGAGGAGGAGTCATGGTTGCATGTGACACCCCCAGCTGGAGAAGTCAGGAGAAGATTGCTGGCTTTGTGTATGCTCTGTAAAAATGTAATTGAAATGGTGAAATATGTCTCTGGAAGAACAGTTTTTACTTAGGCAGAAAATACTTCTCTAAAAGACACCAATAAACAGAAAAGTACAGTGCCAAATATAATTTTGGATGTACCTTTATTTCAGTCGCTACTAAAAATCTATGAAAGAAAGCCAACAAATGGCAAAAAAAAAGCAAAAGAGGTAAAAACTAATACTTCGTGAAATTTCTTACAGAAAGCCTACAAAATGGGGGGGGGGGGGTGTTGAAATATGTATCCAATTTTCAAGTAGTATCAAAATTCCAGCTACATAACCCTTAACAAATGTCTCCATAAATACCATAATTCTCCACTGCTCAGTATCATCACAGCTTAGAGCTTCATCCTTCTGTTTGTCCTAAGAAGAAAAAGTGTAGTAAATCCTTTTGAAACATTAGCAATTATTTTAGAAGCATCGTATCAGATTGCTTCATTACTTTTTTTCTCAATTAAAATGTTTATTAGATAAAATACTGAAAATAACTGGTTTGGATTGAATTAAGCATTTTGATCACAATGAGATGTTTTGGGTTTGAGATTTTGTTTAAATACTTTTCAATTTATAGTGAAATTGTGGCATGAAATTGAAATGAATAAGTCAGAAAGTTGAAATGTTTCATTTGAAAATTGGTTTGACTGTACATTTCAGTGTATGTGTCTCTGTGACTCAGCACTGACTTGTTTTTTTGCTCCATTTGACAAGAATGGCCTGGTAACTCTAAAACTGTTTTTAACTCCACATTTTTTAGAGGAAAAAAAATTAGTTAGATTTAGTTTTCTGTAGTTGTATATTACCATATATATTTTTAAACTACTGTGTCCCCTGTGTTCCCTTTGGTTGGGGTTTGGAAACAAAGAGGAGGAAATGCAAGGAGACAGTTGCTGTCCATTCTGACATGGACTTATTGAATCCAGTGGAAGAACAGCAAAAATTGAGACAACAGGCTCAAGTCTTCATGTTCCTGGGCCTTGTTTAATCTTTTACACCTTTGCAGAATCAATGTCAAGCATAAACATACTAGGTTTTGTGGTATGCCAACTTTTCACTCAGTTTTCACAGAATGAATTATAATGAACAGTTCCCCTTTGGGCAACCAGAGCACAGCATGCTTTGACTCTCCTCTGATAAATAGTAGTATTGTGCACATAATTTTTTCTGCAGCCTATAAGAGCATGTTAGACTGTTTGCCATTTAAAATAACATTTTTAGTGGCAATGTGTATGTTGTGACCCGGAAGTTTGTTTAATTAGCCTTAGTCCAGCAGGTTCATTCAAAACTAAAATTATGGCATGATCCATAACACTTAAATTAAACAAAGTGCGTAAAAATGGCTTTATAATCAAATAATTAATTGAAGACTCTCAGGGACATTTATTAAGTGAGAAAGGTGCACAGAGAGCACAGGCAAATGCCAGAGAAGAGTCTGTAATCAGCGCTCCAAATGTTTTTTTTGTGAGCTTTCCATTAACTGAAAGTAAACTTGATGATTACTTGGGGAAGCATTTAGTTTGATATCGTGCTGGAGGGGAGTCCACTAAATAAACTGGGCTTAAGTGAGTCTGTGGAAGGCATTGACAATAAGATTTCAAGATTTCGAAACATGGTGCAAAGATCTGTGACTGCTGTCCTCAGTGAAAAGAAACATGTATTTGTATGCACACATTTGGTCACACATGTAAAACATTTGGGTACAAAGCCACTACACTGAAGGCACTAGATGGAGGAAAATTCCATAGATTATGTGATCCCAGCCATTAAATACTGGGATTCAGTTGTCATGTTACAGATGCTTGTTTTTCTTGGGACACTTTAAGTTATAGGTTGCAAAGAAATTAATTGATTTTGTATGGAAGTAAAAAATAGTTGAACTTGGACAAAGTTTCTTCAAATGCTTTAGAACTGTAAGAATTTGTTTTTTCTTAAACAGAATGAAGTGCAATTATTTTCTGAACTCACTAACAGTATGTATCACATATCTGCTTGCTGTATCTTGCCAGTTTCTTACCACTGTCAGGTGGGCTTACTGCTTTGTGTTTAAAATATCAACCCAAGATCAATCTAATTATGCATCATCCCTCAGGCTTAACTAAATATTTGTAGAGAGAAAAGAGAAAAGCTGACCTGTGCACAGAGGAAAAAAAAATTGCCATTCAGTTTTAATTATTAAGACAAAGCAATTTTTTGTTTATTTGCAAGTATTAATATTAATATGTCCTTCTGGAAATTGCTTAGTACAATTAAATTAATAAAATATAGTCATTCTTAAGTAGAAAACCTTTCAAGTTCTGCAAATAAAATAATTGCATCAATGGGTAACTGAATTAATTACACTTTCCTGTGAAGAAAATACTGCTAAAAGAGAGGAAGTTTGGGCATCTTAGTTAAATTCTTGACTCTTAACAGCTTTCATGCCTAATTTTGGCACATTTCTGGTTGTCTGTACATCAGTCCCTTTCCTCATCTAAAAAATCGTCAGCTTCCCTAATCTCTAGGTATGCTGTCAGGAGAAATTCACTAATGCCTATAAAAGCAAAATGGACTAAAAATAAATAAATAAACAAAATAGTTTTGACCTGGATTTCCCTAATCTGATTTACAACACAGCTGCATAAATGCTTGTGCCAGCATAAAAGGAACAAGATCAAGTGTTGGGGTGAAAAGGTGGGCAAATTGCTTCTTTTGGAACTACCAGCTTAAAATGTTCATGAAATGTCACCTTTAATGGATCTTAGAGCCCCTGAGTACACAAAGAGGAATCACAGCCTGTTTTAATCATACATGACCAGTTCTTGCTAAAGTTAGAAGGAAAGCTCATTGCAACTTCAAAACAAGCAAGGTTTTAACTCACCTGAAAGAATATAATTGCCTGAGCTGTTCCCCATCACAACTATATAACTCAAGCTTAAAAATGCTTACTAGTATACAAACTCTGCACAAGTACTAATCATTTTCCAGATTTGGAAGATTTCCTTTTTCTTTTTTTTAAGAATCAAGAAGTAATTGAAGTTGGAAGGGGAGGGACCAACTTCAGGGGTAAAGCAAGTTGCTCAGGGCCTTGCCCAGTTCAGTTTTGAATATTTCTAATGGTGGAGATTCCACAATTTGTGTGGTCAAGTGTTTGATCCATGAAAAGCTACTTTGACAGAAACAACACTGGTAGTCAAGCATAAGATTTACATATCTTGGTTAATCTTTCCTGGCTTATCATATTGGTGATTTTAGAGAAGTGCTTCAGATCATTTGCACACCGTCTGACTTCTTCCCATTCCTCATCCTTGTTTGAAAATAACACCTTCTCCAGGGTTGTTGGCTTTGCCTGCAGGTTGTCACCTGTGGGGATATAGCAATGTTCAGTAGTTATCATGCAGGAAAGCTAGGGTTGTTTTCATGCAATTAATTCTGTAACTGCATCACTTAATTGAGAGCCTACCATACCTTTAAAAACAGTAGTATAATAACGGTCCATTCACTAGAAAAAAACACCTAAACACTACAGTAGATTTCTTTTTATAAAATGTGCAGGATTTGGAAGAGACAAACAGTACAAAAGGCATTTAATTAGATGAAAATTTAAAGTGAATTTAACTAGTGTTTCTTCATCAATTCATTGAATTTCGCACATTGAGTTGCTTCTGTTAATGTGCCCTTTCTTCTGTCTCTTCAACTGAATCAAAATGGAATGGAGGTCTGTCTTTGCTTCTAAAATATTCCAAGTGAAATTCTTCTGGTGCCTACTCTTTTTTGACAAGTATCCCAATATGAACAGTTGTCTTTTAACTGTCTCACTCCAGTGTCTTAAGACATGGCAAGCCAGGTGTTCAGGAGTTTGAGAACAACTACTGTTGCAAAAAAGACAGCTGCAATGCGTTATTCATGCTGTAGTAGCATCTAAACCAAGAAGGGCTAAGGAAATCTGTCAGACAGAAATCTAGTTCTCCAAGCTTAATTGCTGCAGGGGAAGGCTGGGTATAAGCTCAGACACTTGCACCTTATCTCCCTCAGAGTTCTGCAGAGGATCTGAATGTGGTCCAACAAGGCATTAGTACTTAGCATTGTAATATTTACACACTGGCATGGTTTACAAAAGCTCTCTTAAATATTCTGTATTTCTGTGGGCTGAAATGGGAGTTATAAAGATGCGTAATAGCTGTTGGCTTTGCTTCCAGACTGTATTTAGATACATTGCTGCTTCTATACCATTTTCTACGGAATATGTGCAGTACTGTCTTTTTATGGAGGGATGAAAACTAGTCTCGCTTTTCTTACTGTTTTGGAGGGGGAAATTGTGTGTACTTTTGTAGGTAGTTACTGGCAAAATAATTGCCCTCTCCCTAATAGGAAAAATGTTATGTACCCATATGTCATAGCTGAAGAAACTGTAACTAGTCTCACCCTGAGATATTAGGATTTTGGAAGAGAAAGAGAATAAGCATAATGGATTGTGCTTCTTACTTTTGTTAATGTGTAGATACATTCAGAAGATCAAGAAAGATTTTACAGGAACATGTGCAGCTAACAGTGTTTTCCATTTACTAATTCTAAGTTTGATTACATGTAATCTAAGCTTGATACATGTGGGAAAGTGGATTTTTCTCTTATAAATTGTGGAATTGACACCATTTTGTAGTAAGCAGGGCAGAAAACCCAACATCATTGGGAAGAGTGGCAAAAGATCTATTGGTGTAGATATCTGTTTTCATTTATCTTACAAAGTGATAGCTGAAGTTTATGTGGCAAGGTCTATATCCATAAGCTGAACCGCACCAGGCACATGTATGAATACTTAAACTCGGTGATCAAGATGGCTAAACATTTTAAATTTTTAGAAGGGTTCCTGGTACGGCTTAAGCCTAAGAGAACCAACCATACAAAACAGTTCCCAGGCATGGTTTGGGAGATAAGCAGGGACCAGGACTATTGCGGTTATGCAGGTTGGGGGTTGGTGTCGTTGTTTTGGAGGTTCAGAGAGGTTAGTAGCATGGTTGTCACCAATCCTCAGCTGGCCTGAGGGCAAAATTTGGCAGTGAGTATTTCATGAATATAGATGCAGTCTGTGAACTCTGTATGTCACATTGACCCTCATTTCAGAGGTTACCTGGTTATGCCTACCTGCTGGCTAAGCTCCTGTACAGCATGCCAGTACCCTAGTAAACAAGTAGACATCCTCAGGTCCCTGAAGCTCCAACTAAGGCCCTGCTTTCAACTTGGAATTGAAGGCAGATGTGGATCTGGTCTTGACTTTCAGTCACACCTCATATGCAGTCCTCTGGGGCAAGCTTCCCATTCCAGACTTCTACAGCATAAAAGTCATAACAGCTCTGGTAGTAAACAAAAAAAAGACATGGAAGATCAGGGAGGTATGCTAACAGGAGGTATGCTAGCTATAGTCTGTGCAATGGTGGAAGGAATACATATAAACTTCCATGGCTCCACCTTGTTCTTTGTCAGCTCTGGCAGTCCATTGCTGTAGACTCAAATGCAGATTTACTGCTGAATAGCATAAGAATCATAGCATAATTCTGATCATATGCATAGCAGCATATAAGGAAAGCCAAAAAAAACAGTAGATTGCTTATGTGAGACATCCTGATATCCCAGTTCAGTTTGCCCTGGAAGTGGGACATTTCTACCATTTTAGATATCTAAGAGGAAATCACTGAGCAAAATTCTGTGATCTATATTATGCAAAGAGTCTTGTTAAATGGTAGGAACCATCTTTTCTGGTCCTAAAACTACTACTTTTATTTAGCTGAATGTGAGCTTTTCTGCAGTCCCTTCACTATGATGTTGGAACATCTAACAGTTATTAATCAATGCATTCACACAGCCTCTTAATCAAATAGAATTAATTATAAACAATTCAGGTTTCAAGAGCAGGAATTAAGCAGCAGAGATCACATGATTTATTGAAAGTGAGAGAATCTGCAGCAAACCCAAAGCAGAACCCAGGACACACTATTGTGAGGTGCAGTGGACAGATACACAGATACACATATATTATAAATAAATTTTCTAGTCCAGAAGGATCACTAATATTTAATAATATTGCAGCTGTTACACTGATCACTGAAGTTAGCTAAACTCTTTGTAGCAGTAACAAATACAGATATCTCTGTTCCTTATTATTATATGTGTGATGTGATGGTCCCTTGCAGTCAAGTAGAGGGGGTCTGTCTGTTCCTTCAGACTCTAAAGTGTTAACCCATAGCCAATCATGGATAGCAGGACTGGAAGCATCTTCATGAAACCAACTTCTCTGTCTCCCACTTCAAGACAGGATGTCTGTGTGCTTGTCCTTGCTGACACATGTTTGTCTAACTTGCCATTGTGGTGCTCCAGGAGTCACCTAGGCTTACTTATTCCTCTGCTCGCTTCCCATTTCATTTGTATTTCTAGACTGAATCTCTTCTATTGCAGTTTAAACCTATTACATCTTTTCATACATGCCATGGGTAAAAAGAAAGATCATTCTCTTCCAATTTTACTTCCAATTTCTTCAATCTTTCCTCGCGTTTTCTAGGCCCCTGATCATTCTTACTGCTGTCTTCTGGAGCCACTCCAGTTAGCAGAAATTGGTCACGATGAGTGGTATCCAAAACTGGGCACAGCATTTCACCTCGGATTGTGTCAGTACTGAAGGCAGCTTATGGATTTTTTCTCCTGTCGTGGTTTAACCCCAGCCAGCAACTAAACACCATGCAGCCACTCACTCACTTCCCCACACACACCTAGTGGGATGGGGGAGAAAATCGGAAAAAGAAGTAGAACTCATGGGTTGAGATAAGAATGGTTTAATAGAACAGAAAAGAAGAAACTAATAATGATAACACTAATAAAATGACAACAGTAATAATAAAAGGATTGGAATATACAAATGATGCACAGTGCAATTGCTCACCACCCACCAATCAATGCCCAGTCAGTCCCTGAGCAGCGATCCCCTGACCCCCACACCCCCCAGTTTATATACTAGATGTGATGTCACACAGTATGGAATATCCCATTGGCCACTTGGGGTCAGCTGCCCTGGCTGTGTCCTGTCCCAACTTCTTGTGTCCCTCCAGCCTTCCTGCTGGCTGGGCATGAGAAGCTAAAAAATCCTTGACTTTAGTCTAAACACTACTTAGCAACAACTGAAAACATCAGTGTGTTATCAACAATCTTCTCATACCTAACTCAAAAACATAGCATTGTACCAGCTACTAGGAAGACAGTTAACTCTATCCCAGCTGAAAGCAGGACATCTCCTTATTTTGAAGACTGATGATTATATGAGTCTTATATGGTTTTTGGGTTTTTTTCCCAGTATAATGATTGCCTTTTCATAATAACTTGACCTTATTGACTCGTATTCAGCTTCTGAGAAGGGCAACCAAGTTGGTGAGGGGCCTGGAGCACAAGTCTTATGAGGAGTGGCTGAGGGAGCTGGGGCTGTTTAGTTTAGAGAAGAGGAGGCTGAGGAGAGACATTATTGCTCTCTACAACTACCTGAAAGGGGGTTGTAGTGAGGTGGGTGCTGGTCTCTTCTGTCAGGTGGCTGGAGATAGGACGAGAGGAAATGGCCTCAAGTTGCGGCAAGGGAGATATAGGTTGGACATTAGGACAAATTTCTTTACTGAGAGGGTTGTCAGGCATTGGAACAGGCTGCCCAGGGAAATGGTTGAGTCACCATCCCTGGAGGTATTCAAAGAGCACGTAGACAAGGTACTCCAGAACATGGTTTAGTGGGCATGGATGATAGTTGGACTTGATGATTTTCAAGGTCTTTTCCAACCTAAATGATTCTATGATTCTATGATCTACTATAAATCAGATAACTGTTTTGAGGAACTAGCAGATGAAGGAAACTGCTTCCAGTCCAGCCTTTTTACAACTGTTTATTTGTCCCTGAATGTTGGAGGGTTCCTTTTGTTGAATAAAATCCCTTTTCTTCAGTTCACTTCTCCAGTTTGAGCAGATCATTTTGAATTCCAATCCCATAATGTCATATCTTTTAGCATTTTTCAGCTCCCTGTTATGTGGAAACTTAACTGATATGCTATTTAATAAATGGTATGCCCTTTTTCAGATCATTAATGGAAAAAATAGAGCAAATTCAGGACAGATGGCAGCAAATCCACATACGATACCTCTTTCTATTTTATAAAGTTAAGAATCATAGAATCCTAGAACGGTTTGGGTTGGAAGGGACCTTAAAGATCATCTAGTTCCAACCCTCCTGCCATGGGCAGGGACACCTTCCACTGGACCAGGTTGCTCAAAACCTCATCCAACCTGGCCTTGAACACTTCCAGGGATGGGGCATCCACAGCCTCTCTGGGCAACCTGTGCCAGTGCCTCACCACCCTCACAGTGAAGAATTTCTTCCTTATATCTCATTTAAATCTACCCTCTTTCAGTTTAAAACCATTACCCCTTGTCCCATCACTACATGCCCTTGTAAAAAGTCCCTCTCCAGCTTTCTTGTAGGCCCCCTTTAGGTACTGGAAGGCTGCTAGAAGGTCTTCCCGGAGCATTCTCTTTTGTTCTCCAGGCTGAACAACCCCAACTCTCTCAGCCTGTCTTCATAGGAGAGGTGTTCCATCCCTCTGATCATCTTTATGGCCTTCCTCTGGACTCGCTTCAACAGGTCCATGTCCTTCTTATGTTGGGGGCCCCAGAGCTAAACACAGTACTCCAGGTGGGGTCTCATGAGAGCTGAGTAGAGGGGGAGAATCACCTCCCTTGACCTGCTGGTCACATTTCTTTTGACGCAGCCAAGAATGCGATTGGCTTTCTGGGCTGCAAATGCACATTGCTGAGTCATGTTGAGCTTCTCATCAACCAATACCGCCAAGTCCTCCTCCACAGGGCTGCTCTCAATCCACTCATTGCCCAGCCTCTATTTGTCTATTTGTGCTTGGAACTGCCCCGACCCATGTGCAGGACCTTGCACTTGGCTTTGCTGAACTTCATGAAGTTTGCACGGGCTCACCTCTCAAGCCTGTCAAGGTCCCTCTGGATGGCATCCCTTCCCTTCAGCATGTCGACCATCCAGCCAATTCCTTATCCACCCAGTGGTGCACCCGTCAAATCCATGTTTCTCCAATTTAGAGACAAGGATGTCATGTGGGACAGTGTCAAATGCTGTGCACAAGTCCAGGTAGATGATGTCCATTGCTCTTCCCTTATCCACCAATACTGTAACCCCATCGCAGAAGGCCACCAAATTTGTCAGGCACAATTTGCCCGTAGTGAAGACATGTTGACTGTCACCAGTCACCTGATTTTCCATGTGCCTTAGCACAGTTTCCAGCAGGATCAGCTCCATGATCTTGCTGGGCACAGAGGTGAGACTGACTGGCATGTAGTTCCCCAAGTCTTCCTTTTTTCCCTTTCTAAAATGGAGGTTATGTTTCCCCTTTTCCAGGCAGTGGGAACTTCCCTGGACTGCCCGGAGAGGGCCCGTGTTTTCTCTAGTCTTCCTTTTATCACCGACGTACCTGTAGAAGCTTTTCTTGCTGCCCTTGACGTCCCTTGGCCAGACTTAATTCTATCAGGGCTTTAGCTTTCCTAACCTGATCCCTGGCTGCTCGGACAATTTCTCTGTATTCCTCCCAGGCTACCTGTCCTTGCTTCCACCTTCTGCAGGCTTCCTTTTTGCATTTGAGTTTGTCCAGGAGCTCCTTGTTCATCCATGCCGGTCTCCTGGCATTTTTGCCCAACTTCCTCTTTGTTGGGATGCATCGCTCCTGAGCTTGGAGGACGTGATCCTTGAATATTAACCAGCTTTCTTGGGCCCCTCTTCCCTCCAGGGCTTTCTCCCATGGTACTCTACCAAGCAGTTCCCTGAAGAGGCCAAAGTCTGCTCTCCTGAAGTCCAGGGTAGTGAACTTGCTGTGCGCCCTCCTTGCTCCCCTAACGATCTTGAACTCCACCATTTCATGGTCACTGCAGCTAAGGCTGCCCTTGAGCTTCACGTTCCCCACCAGCCCCTCTTTGTTGGTGAGAACAAGGTCCAGCAGAGCACCTCTCCTCATTGGCTCCTCCATCACTGGGAGGAGGAAGTTATCAGCAACACATTCCAGGAACCTCCTGGATTGCTTATGCCCTGCTGTGTTGTCCCTCCAACAGATATTGGGGTGGCTGATGTCCCCCATGAGGACCAGGGCTTGTGAACGCAAGGCTGCTCCTATCTGTCTATTGAGGGCTTCATCTGCTCGGTCTTCCTGGTCGGTGGCCTGTAGCAGACCCCCAATATAATGTCACCTGTCCCTGCCCTTCCTTTAATCCTGACCCATAAGCTCTCAGTGGGTTCCTCATCCATCCCCAGGTGGAGCTCCATGCACTCCAGCTGGTCACTGACATATTGTGGGACACCCCCTCCTCCTCTCCCCTTGCCTGTCCTTCCTAAAGAGCCTGTGTCCTTCCATTCCAACACCCCAGTCATAGGAGCCATCCCACCACGTCTCCATGATGCCAGTAAGATCACAGCCCTGCAAGCGTGCGCACGTGTCTGACTCCTCTTGTTTGTTCCCCATGCTACGTGCGTTTGCATAGAGGCCTTTAAGTTGGGCCCCCAGTGAAGCAGACTTACCGGCTGGAATTCCCTTGTGCTGCTCTTCAGGTGCTCTCCTGCTGAGCTGTGATCCCTCTCCAGTCTCTGGGCATCTATTGCTGGCACTGGCATCAAACTGGTGGGAGTGGGATAGATTGAAGTTCCCCTCCCCCAGCAACTTTAAACTGAAGTTGTACTCTGTGTGTGTATATATATATATATATAACATACTGTGTGTAATTTTCAATGGCTAAGAAAATAAGACTATGCACAATGAGATGCACTTTAGTAAAAGGTATAAGTTTCACGTTCAACTCATTTACTCCCTTTAACTTAAAATGTTCTGTATGAATTTGAAAGGTGTGATGGGAATGAATGACAAGTATCTATAATTCAAGTTTTGTAATTCAAATGTTCATATATAGCTTGAGTTTGTCCTCCTTCCCTGATAGGAGGACAATTTCATTTTTTACCTTTTCATCCCATTTCCTTTCTGAGGCCTGATTTTAAGCTATAGAAGTATATTGAAAACTGGGGGAAAATAGGGAGGTAATGTGACATCTTTCTGATCTCTGGTGTCACGAAGCATGTACAGACCATCAAGTCATCTGAAAACTTTAAAGATACCCAGAGGAGCTTGAATAGGATAAAGGTACAGTTCTGTTAATCAGTCTAATTGAAAATCTCATCTCCTCTGTTAATCAGTTTTTCTTCTGTTACTTTTAGTATATTCCAGTATTGTCCTGGAATCATTTATAGTCAAAGAAACACCTTGTGAATTTCTCATATTAAAAACAAGCAAATGATACCAGGTAGAACAAGAGAAAAATAACCCTGGTGCAAGTTTTAACGTGACAGAAAGCAAATAAACTCCTAAGGCATATGTTCCTTCAGTCCAAGACTCCATTCACACTGAAGGCTGATTATGTGCTGTGTTACCTGTTCAATCTGAGACAGGCACAGAGCGGTTCGGTCATTCCTCTGACAGACTTGTTTGAGCTCCTGTTTCTGTGGTTCCTCCTTCAGACTGGACAAACTGCTTGAGAGAGTGGGGATGTGAAGATAATGCTTTTTTCTTTAGCTAGCAGCTGCCAGATACCACAGAATATCAGATTTCATTCCTTTCCTTAGGCTGTGCAGAAGCATCTGAGGACAACAAATTCTGTCACATATTCAGAGCCTCATAAATATTGAAATCCCTGATTTTCTCTGTAAAGACAGCGACTGTGTATTTTTATACCCATAAATAGAGCTGTGAGTACACTCACCAGGAGCTTTATCCAATTGCTGTCCTTAGCACATATCTGGGGGGAAAAAAAAGGGGGAGAATAAGAGCCATAAGGATCCAGCATTAGCAGATAGTAGTTAAAATGTCTTTTGATATTTATATGTAGAGAGAATTATGAAATGGCACTCTCAGGCGCAGAATATCTTGCTGCAGTTTTCCCTGCACCTGATATTTTCACTTGCAGTCAGTCAGATGATGAGAGATCCCATTTAAATTCAGTGGAAGAACGTGGAAGCAGGTGTGCCAGAGGAAGCCTGCACAGCTTCCCCAGCTGCAGAGCAGCCACCGAGGACCTGTGTATGGCAGATAGGACTTGGGTTTTTCTCAGTGGCTCGTGTGGAGTAGAGAAGACCACACTGTTCTGGTCTGCAAATTAGAATTTTCTAATGCAGAAACTTGCCCAGTGAGAGGTCTGCTAAAACTGGGAATAATCAGGAGATTAGAGACCAAGGGGTTTGTTCTGTCCCACTGAGTTCATGAAAAGAGCATGTAGCAGCTCCTGCATCACCACTTGCTGCCTACGGCATTTTTTCACTGTAAACTGGAAGAAGCCAGAGCTGTTCTTTCTCCAGTGACTTAGAAAGGTTTACTTTTTGCTTTCAGTCAGATCAAATTACAGCAGCTGTGAAATCCCTCATGCAGCCTTCTGGGAAGATAAGCAGCTTTAAATCATAAATTTGTAAATCTTTACAGATTTTTTTAGGCTGACCAAGCACAAAGCAAATAACCAATGCGTGAGAAGTTGTCCACTGGTCACCAACAACAGGCAGCCGAGAGTTGAGCTAGAAGTTCTCCCAGAATTTGGCAAAGCTTCAGACATATGGAAATTGTTTGAAGAGGTCGTGAGATGTCTTAGGTGTCTGCACTGAAGGAAGTGACAAGTCTTCATGTACATAAAAAGCTGCTTTGTAGAGGAAAAGACCATCTCAAATTCATGGTGGACAATATAGGACAAAATGGGCCTAACTGCCTGCAGCAAGGCAGATTTATGTTAGACTGTAGCAAAAACTTTCTCACTGTAGGAGGCATAAAACATTGGAATAGATGGCTAGGGAAAGTGAAGGCATCTTTATTCATAAAACCAGATTAGACAAAAATACTTAAGGAATTATGTCCCTGTAGGTATCCCACCTTGGATAGTAGGGAGAGACTTGCAATCCTGAAAGCAGAAGCACCTTACTTAGGTATTCAGTCCTAGTGCACAGCTGCTGAAATAGGGTGTCTGATTCTGGACTTTGTAATTCAGGAAAGACAGTGATAAAAATTGAAAGAGTTTAGAGGAAAGCCATAAAAACATGCATTATACAGGAGCACAGTCTATGTAAATTAACAATGCAAATTTTACTTGTCTATAGATGTCCACACAAAAATAGAAATGTGATACTAGAACCTTAGATCTGTGAAACAAAGATACAATCTAACAGCTGGAAACTGAACTTAACAAGAACTCTGCTGGAATCACCTCCCTGGCAATATTTAAATCAAGTATGGATATTCTTCTTTAAAGACAGAACAAAAATACTCCAGTAGGAATTAACTGATCTACAGACTATCAGCAGATTAGACCAGACAATAGCTCTGGATTTATGCTGAAAGAACTGTTATGTAAGTGTTGCCACAATCCCACCCTTTGTGGGTTCAAGGAAAAAAAAAAAAGGAGAGAGATGGAATTTTTTCATTACTATCTTAGGAATAGCAATAGGAAGCTGGTTCTATTGTTTTGGCAAGGAAGGAGTAGAAAGGAAGTAAGAAAGCATAGCCATATCTTTGTATGAATCTAGAAGAGTTCCACTGTAAACGTGCTTCAAGCCAGTTGCAGAGGATGGGGAAGGAAATTGTTTGGATTTTGGTTTTCTTTTTAAATCTAGCATCTATTCTAACACACACCGTAATCTAATTAGTTCTAATAAAATAAATTACTAAAAAACAGAGAAAACCAAGAAGTAATAGAGATAAAAGAAAGAGGGGTATTTTTTTCCAATGAATATAGGAGAGTTCAGGGAAAACTGAGTCACAGATTACTGAATCTTTATATTAATAGTCAGTTCAACAATCCTGTATCCATCAAACAGGACTTGTGTTTATCAGGTTGGGAAAGGAATGTGTTAAAAATAATACATATGATAGTTATAATTATCTAATCTATATAAATAATATCATATATTAAAATAATTAAGTATCAGTTCTTGTGGTAGACCATTTCATGATATAATACAATCATCACTTAGCTTTTAATATTTTCTGTTGATTGCACATGCCCTCTTTCACTCTATGTTCTTAAAGTTACCTAAAGTATAAGTCCAAAGCACAAGGTGAAGTCAAAAAGTATTATCTAAGTCTTTCTACACTTCAAACTCACAGTTTTTCTGTGTTCTTTCTCAGATTGATCTTTTACATAAGCTGTTTTTATAGCTTCCCCTGTATGTATTCCACATTTTTATTGTTTATTTGGGGTTTGGGGGAGACAAGAGGCTAGCTTGTATTTCTGCTGAAAGCTTTCTAACATGAAGCTACAACTCTTGAAACCTCAGCCTATGGCTTGCTCTTTGGATTCTTTAATTATTTTGTGTATTGAGAGACAAATTCTGCTAATAGAGGATTTGCTCTGGATGACAGCAGCTGATTCATCAACCTGAGGTGTTTTGATTTTTTTTATTTTCTTTTTTATGAAAAGGCTTATTTTAAATCTTGCAAAATGCAGACTTTCAGACAATGCTTAAAAAGTAGAAGAACATAAATATATTATTTATTCATCTGACTTCATAAAGTTTGGGGGTTTTTTTCTCTGTGAAGTAGCCAGGAGATATATAGGATGCTATCAGAAACTACTTTGGAAGTGATATACTAACATAATGGCTTCCTAGAGTTGAGGATATCTATGTGCAAGTTAGCTATTTAGAAAGCTTTAGTGTCCAAAGTATTTTAGGTCCACTTAGGTTAATATTTCACCATAATTTTAGTAGCTTTGCAATGTAATATAAACTTAAAATCTAAGCTTTCTCTCAGTGATTGCAATGGGAGCTCTAAGAACTAATTCATAAATATCTTTATATTGGAAGCATACTGTATGTGGTATTGTAGAAAGTTACCCACCATAAAATGAATTGTTTATTACAAATATTAAAGTGGTTGTGGGATGCTAATGTAAGAGCCATATATCAAGCTTGGAGTGCTTAGCCTTATCAATGTGATCAGAAAAAAATGTTCTACCAAGAAAGAATACGGATTTTGAACAAAGAGATGTCTTTTATTATCTTTGCAAGCTATGCAAGATCAATTTTCAAGCTGTCACAAACAGTTTTATATGTATCTATCATACCCTTGTTTTGCTAAGATTTGGGCACAAACCATACAGACTGCATGAATGAGCATATGATGGCACGGGAACATCAGAGTTTGGAACTAAGATTTGCTACATATTGGGATCAACTGAATAACACCGTATAAGCCAGGCTCAGTGTCCTGGCTGGCTGAGGCGCTGTCACTCAGAGCTGTCAGAAGGAGACATGCAGTCTATTTCAAAATCATCTGTGTTTGATGGCATGGGCCTGCTGCTGTTCAGCCATACCTGGAAACTGCAGTTCCCCCATCACTTACTTGCAGTGGTTCAAGGTAACTCCCCTTAACCAAGATCTGGCTTATCTGGTATATTTCATACTGTGATGCTGGTCATATCCTGAGTTGAAATGTATGCTTTGAGAGCATGGAAATTAATATCTGACCATGTATTGGGTATTGGTCTGGTCTACAGGTATGGAGTCCAGCAGACAGTTCCTCTGAAGCACACTGTTCTGCTTCAGAATTACTTTTTTCAAGCTACATGACTGAGAGAGGTTTTCCCCAGCCTGTAGTGCACTAGGGGAGAGGACCGGTAGGCTTAGTACAATATTTAAAACAATCATAAACAGTAGATTATTCCAGGGCTTTTTGATACCTCCTTATCATGTTGTTTCAAAGCAAATGGGCAGTATGGGAACAGTCAGACATCTGACTGACACGTTTTTGTGATTGGTGTCAGCTCTTCCCAGTGCTTCACTTTCCCCTCACGCTTCCAGTATGTACCTATGAGTGATAAATCCTTCCATTTGAATAGCCCTTGCATCGTTTCTTTTATGATCTATTGAACTATAAAAGGACTTGCACATTTAGACTCTGAATCTCAATATTTTCTAGGTGTGAGTGTGCAGTCTTCTATCCCAGGGCAATCTCTGTTGGGAATATGATTTTCAACTTTAGCATCTGTGGAATTATCAACCCTTTTCCAGAAAGAATTCATCTGGGAAAATATGGGGGTGAAACATTAAATTTTAAGGAGAATAAAATATTTTAAAATATTGCTAAAGAAAAATTTCCTGCATCACTATAATCCCTTCCCAGCCAGAGGTATAGCTCATTTCTTTTCTGATGTATGAGGTTTTACAAGATCTCTCTTGATCTTCATCCAACGGTGTTGAAGTTCTGAATGATAAATCCAGCTTATTGGAGTACTGAAGGACTTTCAGTGTTAAATTACTCAGAAGATTCCTTGCCTGCATTTGAGCCTCTCCTCAAGACCTAAATGAGCAGAAAGAACTAAAAGCAAGTGTGCTGCAGAAACAGTAATAGCTATTTCTTTGTTTCATTTGAGCACAAATCAGAACAAATAAGCCTTTCTTTTATGTTCTGTGAACATAGAAATGGTTTCCTCCTTAATATTGCACTGTTGTTAAGGCTTTTGCTGCGTTATTTTTGCAAAGTTGCAAAAGTAGAGGCACAAACCTTCAGTTTGCTGCAACAACAGCGAAAAGTCTTTACTCTTTAAGTAACAAGGAATTGTTACGAAAAGCTCAAGAAAGTAAAGAAACAGCTGTACAAATGATAGAACTAGCTGGGGCAGAGCTGATAGCAGTCTGTGAGCCACCAATTTAATGCTGACACAACCACACCTTGCAAACTAAAGGTAATACAAAAAAAAAAAAAAAAGGAGAGAGACCTGGGAAGAGGAAGAAAACTGACTGAAAAAATCCTGTGTATTGCACAGCACTGCATGCATTCAAAATGCTTCCCTTTCCTCATTCTTTCAACAAGCAAGTCTTTGGGAGCTTTTTTGGGGTGAGGCTTCTGTAAAATTTACCAGACTACTTTGCACTGAATTTTTGCTTTGACTTGAGAAATGCTTGTGCTGTAATATACATTAAAGTAGGCTGTATTAAAAATCGACATTAAACTTGTAATTTTTACCTACAACATGAACAAAATTCAAAACACTGGCAGTCCATGTTCGCTGCAGCTACTCTACCTAAAAGTCATGGTACATGTGGGAAAAGATACTTCCAAAGACTTGGTTGCACTTTCAAGGGGTGGTGGCAATTGAAAAGCAGTTTGCAGGTTCACCTTAATACGAAATATTTCCTTTTGAGGGAAGGAAATTATTTTGGGGGAAAAACTGTGATTTTGGACTGAATTTTAGCACTCAGTTTTTACTTCAGTGCCACCATTTGAAACAAAGTCTGCTTGGAAAACAGAAAATTCTTGGAAGCAAGTTCTATAAAAAGACACATAGGTGACAGCAAAAGTAAAGCCAGCAGTCTTCTGCAGTACTCCTTGATATGATTACTATGCTATGTTACTAGTTCTGACATTTTTCAATAACACTGCAAACCTAAATTCTCACTATGAATCCCCTGGCATGCTGCTTTTGTCCCCACTCCCACCTAGCACCCACTGATACAGTTTGTGAGTTAACTAAATTTTCTTGGTTCAGTTCTGTTGTAAGAGTTACTTAAATAAGTATGACAATTGGCTTCAACTGATGATGGCTCTGGAAGCTTTTTGGTGCTTTCTGTCTTCAGTCACTATGATATTGTTTGTTTTACTTTTGACTTCAGAAACAGATTTTTGTTTATGAAGAGTATATCTTTTGATATGAGATTAAAAATCAGTCAACTTAAAAAGCTGTCTGTTTACTCAATGTCAAAACTGCATGGAGCAGAAACATGTCCCTTCTTACACATGACCAGAATGATTTTAAGGAGGAGGGTATCAGTTTTGGTGTAGATGTAATGTATACTGTAAGAAAAGCTGAAATAGAAAATCTAAGGCAAAATGCAAATTCAAGGACTAAAAAGAGAGTGAAAACAAAGTAAACCTGCACAGACATAAAAAGAGAAAAGTGAAAAAATGCACATCCTATTACACACTGAATTTCTCCCTGTCATAATTAGGTCTGCCAGCAATGTACTCTGCAAATATGAAACAATATGTCATTCTAGAGTTTATAAAAACATTCATATCCAAATAATTATGTGTAGGGCATATTTAATTAAAAGATAATCTACTGTCACTGATGCTAAAGGTAGTACATCTATTGTAGCAAGACATTTCTAATACAGCTATATATAGCCAAATATCTCATAACACATCAAGTTCAACCTTCAACAGTATCACAATGGAAGGTCCTTTGTATCTAAATCTTAATGTCAGCCTATCTCTTTTTGTAGGTCATGTTAACAACACTATGATAAGGGTCATCACTTATTGAAAGGGAAGAAAATTGTTTTTGTAATGTAGAACTTGTGGCATGTGAAACTTCTACAGAAATCCATAGGATTTAAAGTATTTTCCATTTCTTGGGCAAATATTGCAACCTGAGCCTGATGTTTACTAATATACTGGAAGAAAGTTGAAGAGTGAATGATCAGTTTTTCTAGCTTATGTATGTATTTAGGTTATTAAAATCTTTAGATGGATGTAAAGTACTTCGGAATAAAGTTAAGTCTGCGATAGTGTTCCTTAAGTCACTCAGGTGTCCACAGTGAATAGGACCCTGTTCCCAGACAATGGTGGCCTTGGGAATATGTCTCAAAACTCTTTGGAGGACAGCAGACAGTTTCAAACCCTTTCCTACCTTTGATCTCTCCTGTGACTCCCATGTGGATGAATTGTGGGTAAAAACAGCATAAACTTGGCCAAAAGTGTGTGTAAGGAACAGCGTTTTAAAGTACCCCTGTACCTGTGAACCAGCTGTAACTGGTGCTTCTCTCATTCCTCTTGACTGTTGTATCGGGTTTGTGTGGCAAGGTTTTGGTAGTGGGGGGGGGGTTACAGGGGTGGCTTCTGTAAGAAGCTGCTGGAAGCTTCCCCTGTGTCTGACAGAGCCCATACCAGCCGGCTCTGAGACGGACCCGCCGCCGGCCAAGGCCGAGCCAATCAGCGATAGTGGTAACGCCTCTGGGATAACATTTTTAAGAAGGAAAAAAAAGTTGGGACAGACTGAAACAGCAGCCGGAGCAAGGAGTGAGAACATGTAAGAGAAACAGCCCTGCGGACACCAAGGTCAGTGAAGAAGGAGGGGGAGGAGATGCTCCAGGCGCCGGAGCAGAGATTCCCCTGTAGCCCATGGTGAAGACCCTGGTGAGGCAGGCTGTCCCCCTGCAGTCCAGGGAGATCCACAGTGGAGCAGATCTCCACCTGCAGCCCGGAGAGGACCCCACACTGGAGCAGGTGGGTTCCCGAAGGAGGCTGTGACCCCGTGGGAAGCCCACAATGGAGCAGGCTCCTGGCAGGACCTGTGGATCTGTGGAGAGAGGAGCCCACACTGGAGCAGGTTTTCTGGCAGGACTTGTGACCCCACGGGGGACCCACGCTGGAGCAGTGTGCTCCTGAAGGACTGCACACCGTGGAAAAGACCCATGCTGGACCAGTTCGTGAAAAACTGCAGCCTGTGGGAAGGACCCACGTTGGAGAAGTTCATGGAGGACTGACTCCCATGGGAGGGACCCCACGCTGGAGCAGGGGAAGAGTGTGATGAGCCCTCCCCCTGAGGAGGATGAAGTGGCAGAAAATAACATGTGATGAACTAACCGTAAACCCCATTCCCCGTCCCCCTGTGCTGCTGGGAGGGTTGGTAGAGAATCCAGGAGTGAAGTTGTGCCCGGGAAGAAGGGAGGGGTGGAGGGAAGGTGTTATGAGATTTGGTTTTATTTCTCATTACCCTACTCTGGTTGATTTGTAATAAATTGAGTTAATTTTCCCTAAGCTGAGCCTGTTTTGCCCCTGATGGTAATTGGTGAGTGATCTCTCCTGTCCTTATCTCAACCCACAAGCTCTTTGTTATATTTTTCTCTCCCCTGTCCAGCTGAGGAGGGGGAGTGATAGAACGGCTTTGGTGGGCACCTGGTGTCCAGCCAGGGTCAACCCACCACAACTGTGAAGTCAGTACAGTGTCTTCACCCGCCCAGTGTGAATCAATCTGTCTGACTTGATGACACACACAGTGGAGGAGGAGGAGCACTTGCACACTTGGGCATCAGTTTCACTCTTGAGATATGGTTAATGGCTAAGATGTAATTTAAGATATTCCTTGCCATTGGCCACTGTTGCTGTCTCGCTTCTGAGATGAAATAAGTAGCATTTCCGCATTGTATTGTGCCATCACCTAACTCATCAGTCTTCTTTACCCTAAAATTCTCAGGTTATTCCAGGAAGCACAAGCAAATGTTTATATTCTACCAAAGTGACTTTTCAGTTAGGGACTTCAAATCTCACTAGCTGAACTTGAATATCTGCTTATTACTCAGTTTTAGTAGTGCTGTGTTGTAGTCTGAAAAGAAGGATTTATTCTTCTTGGAGTTGTGAGAAACTTTATCACAGATTATTTTTTCACTCTAGTCTTTCAGACCCTAAGGGTCTGAGTTTTTTGGTTTACAGGGAGAGTATGAAATTGAAAACTTAGACATCAAAGTTATCAGGTTTCAGGTGTTTATCATCTTTGTATGTCATATCAATCCATTAATGAACTTCAATAAAATTTCTTTAAAGATTCCAGGTAAGAGTTGTAAGCCAAAACAGGTAACTTTCTCCTAGATTTGGATGTATTTGCATGTACTTCATAAGGTTCATGTCACAATGTCTGTGCTATTGGTTTTTGTAGGAATTTGCATAGCCAGTTCCTTTAATAGGAACTTCAAGCTGGTTTTGTGTCTGTATGTTGTGCAGGGGAAGATAAGAATCAGCAAGAGTATTTTAATAGAATGATGTCCAGAAAATGTGTTTGACAGTACTATGTTACTGTCTATCATCTTGTTATTTCTTTTCGTTTTATATTGCTGGTCTTGCGTCAGTGGCACAAAGTACTTTCTTGTTTTCAGGGAGGTCTATTACAGATGAAAAGGATGACCAAGTGAATGGCAAGCAAAATAAAACATTATATTAACCCTGAGCTGACTCAGTACTTACTGTTTTCTTTATGCTGAGATCCTGAGCTGCTGCCACTCAGCAGCCTCCATAGTGTTCCTCCTGCATCACAAAGTTTTGATAAAAGCACAGAGTTTATTGTTACAGAAAAGTCAGGATTTCAGCTAAATAGCAAGCAGTAAAATGGGGGGAAAGGCTACCAGAAATGTTGTCCAACCTAGTTATTAATTGGTTTACAACTCAAAGTGTTGAAAACACTGTGACAAGCTTTTAATTGCTGGTGTGGAACTGTCGCAAATGACATTTTGTTACATGGCCCTGCTTTAGCAGCAAAGGATTTATTAATATTTTGAGATAGATCACAAGATTAGGTTGTATAACTTTAGCAGTACTTAATTATGAGCCAATTTAACAGGGTGATTCAATGGAATTTGTTACAATCAAATTTGCAACTTAGTTAAAGATTCGAAAATGGCAAGGATCACCTGAAACTTACAGCAGGGTTGCACACAGATGGAGGTTAAATCAAATCACACACATGCACAGACAGATAAGACAGTTCTGGATCGCACAGACCAAATAATTTCAAACCGAATCACAGAGAGATGGGCAAAATAGTTCCAAACTGTCCTGGTTTCAGCTGGGATAGAGTTAATGGTCTTCCTAGTAGCTGGTACAGTGCTATGTTTTGAGTTCAGTATGTGAAGAATGTTGATAACACACTGATGTTTTCAGTTGTTGCTCAGTTGTGTTTAGACTAAGTCAAGGATTTTTCAGCTTCTCAAGCCCAGCCAGCGAGAAAGCTGGAGGGGCACAAGAAGTTGGCACAGGACACAGCCAGGGCACCTGACCCAAACTGGCCAAAGAGGTATTCCATACCATGGGACGTCCCATCTAGTTTAGGAACTGGGAAGTGGGGGTGGGGAATCGCCGCTCGGGGACTGGCTGGGTGTCGGTCGGCGGGTGGTGAACAATTGCACTGTGCATCATTTGTACGTTCCAATCCTTTTATTACTACTGTTGTCATTTTATTAGTGTTATCATTATCATTACTAGTTTCTTCTGTTCTGTTCTATTAGACTGTTCTTATGTCAACCCACGAGTTTTACTTCTTTTCCCGATTTTCTCCCCCATCCCACTGGGTGGGGGGGGAGTGAGTGAGCAGCTGCGTGGCGCTTAGTTGCTGGCTGGGGTTAAACCACAACACAAACCAAACTGCAAATGCACATGCACAGATACAACACGCACACACACAGAGGTTAACCTATGATTAAAATTTCCCTCTCATGAGTTTCATGAATTACTTTTATGTGCCAGCATTCATCAATGGACAGTCAGTAAACGTCATGAAATCAGGCCTTTGAGAGCAAATGGTTGCTAGAATAACCAGAGTTTTCTGTATTGCACTGTTATTTCTTGTGACAATGTAGTCTAATCAATGCCATGTAAGATGATTTAGAAAAAACGTCATTGTAATCTAAAACAGAACTATAAGAGTGCCTTCTTGTGTGTGGTCACATAGCTGATGATTTCATCTATTCACTCCTGCTAGCCTTGAAAAGCCAAGGCAGCTATGAATGATTGAACAGTATTGTATTCCAAGTCAGCAGAATTGTTTGTCAAAACAAGGCCAGCCCAATGAATAAGTTAGTAGAGATATTTTGGCTCATATCTGCAGAATGCATTAATAAATACTGTATTTTTTGGAGTATAAACAAGGATGAAAATGTAAGGTACTCCTAATTGTAGGATATGACCTGGTCAGGGGTGAGTGCGATACTTTTTAAAGGTGCTATATGGCTGAATTATCCCTCCTGAGGGTAAATGCCTAGAAGAGAGATGGAGACACAAAGACTCTGTCAGCATCTCTTTTAGATGCTTGGAGAGTGCTTCCTCTGTCCTGATTGAGGCATTTAATGACTGTAATGTTTATGCATATGCGTGTCTGCACAGTTAGGGATTGCTGCTGCTAAGTGGCATTCAAAGAACCAGCACACTGCCCATTGCTTCTGGTAGGAAACTTTGATTTGAGGGATTTGCATAACATCCCTTCATTTTCTTGGGCAAGCTACAAGTGCCTGTTTGCATGCCTTTGGCAAGAACTGCTCGGATCTGTCCCCTGGAGTTATGCACTTTCTTCCAAATAATAGGAAAGGCTGAGACCATTCTTTTAAAGTATGGTAAATGTGGGAGTAAAAATGATGCCATATGTACTTGCCAGAGGAAGGGAAAGTTAGTGAGTTATCGCTATGTAGCACAGTTTCCCTATGGAAACTGGAAGTTTTTATTCCATGGACTGCTTACATATTTTATCCAATGGATATTTTATGCAATATTGGCAGCAGGGTGTGAAATAGCTACCCTGTATCAGGCAAAGCAGATATGCATGTACAGGCTCACACACGTGCACACGCACAATGCTGGGGGCCTTGAAGAGTGTATTACTGGCTACTTAGATGCTGCAAAGATTAGGTGGATTCTGGGAACTGCGGTCCTAAACAGACACATACATTTTTCAGAGGGGTTTTTGTGGGTCTTTTCTTAATATTTATTGTTATAGGTTGAGACCGAAGATTTTCTATATGTTGGTTGTCTAAAAGTGGTAGTAGTTCGTTTGATTAACTATGTGTATATTGTTCACAGGAATATTTGAGAAGGATCCTTATATTCAGGATTCTTTAATCTGACAGCAATGGATATAACTTTCTAATCCTACTGCCCAGTCGATCATTTTCAAACAGTATTTTGGCCCATGCTATCAAAATTAATTTTTTCTTCAGTACGTACTTTTTAAGAATGATTTCTATCCTGTTAAATCATTCTAAAATTCAAATCACTATCATAAAAGCAATGCATTAAAACACTTGAAGTTTTTTTCAGAAACACTACTCTCACAGCATCAAAACGGATGTAAGCCAATATTTCTCCCTTTGAAAGCCCTCTTGGCATGAGTCTGGTGAATTTCTTGAACAATTTGTAAATATAACTTACAGCCAAGTGTGGTTTACAGCTTTGAAAGCTAACCGAGTTAGATTTATTGGACTAAAGCGTTAGATATGACATTAGTTTATAGCCAAAATGTTGTTGTCTATGGTTTCTAACAGTTTACATTTGTCTTTTTATTTATGGGAAGGAGACTTCATGCTACGCAAGTTGTTAGTCTGAAGCTTGTAGTTAGTGCTGACGAAGATCTTCTCACTACTGTGCACAAAGTCGGGAGCACTGAACCCCAGCATTCCACCACCCAGAGGGCTCCTGAACTTTTTGAAGTTTCGTTTCCTCTTTGAAACCATGCTTCTTGGCTCTTAGGTTCACAGCTCAAGTATCAGCTAATTATCAGCAGCTGAATTTTTGATCGGTTTGTGCTTCTGTTCATAACTGAGCTCTCCTAGTTTGGAGGCTGCAGCCTTACTTGCACTGCTGTGTTGGGCATCTCCCAACTGCTGTGTTGGGCTGCACTGCTCCGTTGGGCCACAGGAAGCATCACGAGGAGGATTTGGTGTTTCCTGTCTTCCCAGCAAGACAATAGTTGTTTCCCTACTGTAACTCAAAATTATGTTAAGTTCCTACCTAGTATTTGTAGTATGTCGACACAGGACAGTTCAGAAGGTCCCTGCCTTAACTCCCACTAGTGGTTTCAGGCCAAATTATGATGAGCTGTGCCAGTGAAGTTGGCCTTGTTAAAAAATACCAAATCATTTTACAGAAAATGAATCAAATCTGCTTGTTATTTCCCTAGCCAGCAAAAAATACTACAGGGTATAAGCTGCTGTCAGACTGCTCCTCCCACCACACCAACTCCTTATTCTCACACCACTGCTGGTATCAGAGAGTCACCAGAGGAACCCTCAGCAGATGAGACTGCTGCGCCTGAAGCGCCTGCCACAGCGTGTCTTGCCTACCTGCTCACCACTGGAAATGAACATCAGCCAGCATAATGCTGGCTCTGGCTCTCCACCGCAGGACTCGCATGCACGAGGTCTGAGACTGACTGAGTTCAATCCTACTTGGCGCCGCTCTAGTTTTAAAAAGCCCAATCCAAACTAACGTACAAAGAACCCCACCATTTTAAGCACCTTCTTCAAATAAATGCAGACAACTGATCTGTGGCATACATCCCATCACTGTATAAAAGGATCTTGTCCTCAGCTTTCTGCCCTGCAAGTCTTTCATTCCCTAACCTATCAAATCCTTGCTTCGCATCTTTTTTTCTACGTCTTTTCCCGATTTTGTTCTTGTAAGAATCAAAATAAGCCAATCACTCTGTTGTCCTAAAAGCGGATTCGCTACCCGGTGTGCAATAGACCAATCTCACACACTCAGGAGAGATATTGCTTTATTCTGCGCAGGGTGCTTGGTGGACTTTCCACAAATCAAAGCACACCAGATTAATCAGGTGTGTCCCTTTTATACAGTAACAATTGCATCTAATTTATTAAACTACTCCTACGTAATACATATTCAAACTATCTAATGCATATGCATAGGATTACATAACCATGACACCTCAGATGCCTTCTCCGCATGCGCGGGGGTCTCGGGTGGTCTTCGGTGGTCGTTTGAGGAGGTATCCCCTCCTCACTTTGACCACTAAGTCGCTCTGTATCGGGTCAGTGGTTCATTCTCCTACCAAGAGGGACGCACCATCAATCAGGAAGAATAGGAAGGATCAGAATTGGTGCTCCAGGTGAGGCACCATTAAACAGGAAGAATAGAAAAGATCAGAATGATCTTGGTTAACTAACTTAATTTGAAACAGGACTTTCTAATCTACCACAGGATTTTCTGTATCTGACATCAACTCCAGCCATGGCTAGACTCTGCTCTCCCAAACCTAGCAGTGCTTTCAGTTTGCTGCTTCTGAGGATGCTGGTGAGGTGAGAGGAAGAGCACATATTCTCTCCTTGACGTCATTGATAAATCTGCTGCAGAACATATAGTAAGTCTGAAGTGCATCCATAGTGATGGGGTGTCAGAAAGTTTCCCTAGGGCCTCTGCTGCCTTGAGTTTACTACTCTGTCGTAGACCAAAATCCCACTTGTGACATGAACTGAGCAACTTCTTGTGTTGAAAGATATAGTGCCTGATGAGAGACCACAATGTGCCAGTAATGCAGGATGTTGACACCTCCTCTTTTGGCAGTTAGGCAATTGAGGCCCATCCTCAGTGGTCTGAGGTGTATGCTTAAGACACTTGGGTTTCAGGCCGGCCAGATGCCATCCAGTGTGAACCAAAAGCCATACAGCAATTGTGGTCATAGTGTTAAGTCTGAACAAGCACGATTCAGTTGTGCAGAAATTGTGCTTGTTTTGGAGCTGGATAGCGTCAGGTCTGTTTGCAGAGCGGCCTGAGCAAACGCACACAAAATCTCCCATGTAGACACATAAACCTTATGAGTGATCCTCAGCTTAAAAAGCCATTGTATTTTTAGGCTTTCAGTAGCAGCTCTTGAAGTCTATCCACTAGAATGAGGATGCACCAGGCGCACTGCTATTGATTCTCAGTACATTATTTTTCTTGTCTTTGCCCTTGAGTCTTTTGGATGAGCAATGAGGTCTTGACCACTTGGGAGAATGGGATATGATCTCATTTATACTGCTGTATCTTCTGGCTTGAGTCCAGAGAAGTTATTTGACCACAGGACTTGCAAGCACTGTGGTTGATCTAGATTTATGTTAGAGTACAGTGTATGAAAATCTGATCTGTTTTATTTAAGAGTCAGAAAATTATGGGCATTAGCCTTAATATCTTGGGGATATTTGAGTTCATGTGATTTTTTGATAAAAATAACGTCTGTACTCTCAATTATGCATAGTAGTCTTCCATTTCTCCCCTGTACCTCTCCATTGAGTAATGTGATGTGAAACATTTCTTAAGCTGCTTGAGAGCACTAGTTTTTAATCCTGAGAAGCAATTCCTCTGCAGCTTGAGAACAAAATGCAACACTGACTTACATGAACATAAATCCAGGTTAACTCCACTAGTTTCTGTTGCCTGTTTTTGTAATGATATAACCAAAGGCAAAATTTCATCTTATATAAAAACATTTTTGAAAGTCAGTTTCAACCTTTCTCAAAACACTATTTTATATACAGTTGTTGGTGCATAAATCATTAATCATGTTATGTAATGCTCTGATAGGGACGTCTCAGATTTTCCCTAGCTTGCACCCTATTTTTTTCCCCAATATTGTAACATATACGTGATTTATGCTACAACATATCTTGAGGAATGCTGCATCCCACAGGTGAGTGTGCATGTTGGAAAAGCACCTTACCTCATTTTGTCCCTTCCATCCTACCTCACAAACCAGGACAAATTTAAAGCTGCTCTGGTGAGCTTTCCTTCAACCTTCACACTTTTTCTGTATTGCTTAATTGTGTTTAATAACTATGAATGGTATGCAGTGTCATAAAGGCTGAACATCGTTTGCTCAGCCAGAACCCAGAACACATTTAACAACATATTGAGAGTGAAGACATATCAATTCAAATGTTTAGTAGCTATGCATATTAAATGGCTATTAGTAGAATCATCAAAATCAATACTTCATCTGTGTCTCAGGATGTGACTGCACTGGAGTTTCATTCATTTCTTGTCTAATTATCCCTAATCGGCTGCTCCACATGCTCAGCAAGTGAAGCATTTGAGATAATAAAGTTGTATTAAGGCCACCCTGGCAATAATGCAAGTATTTTGGATAATAAAAGAATTTTGTTCATTTTGTTGTTTAGTAACAAAAATATTGCAAATAGGTTGTGTAAGAAAAATGTAATTTTTAGTCAGGTATTCATATTCTGCATATTTATATATCATTATTATTGTTGCTGCTCAATTTTAACGAGACATCGTGTTTAGGTTTTTAATCTGCAGTAAATCAGCAAATAGAAAAGCCACTTGGCTTGAAATGGTATTTATATATTCATTTTTTTAAGATACCAAAGTAAGTGGCAAATATTAATTTGTTTGAGGGCAGAATGATTTTAAATTTTATATATATGAAATGATTTTTTTCTTCCCTGTAGAGAACCCCAAGTACGGTTTTAAAAACTTTTACTGGTATTTCACTAGAGTAGGCAAGAGACTCTCTAACTGGTATGAGTACTGGCAAGAGAGGAATGCAGAGCATGATAAAGCAAGTGCATATGCACATGCTTAGCTTTCTGTACCATGAGAACATCTCATGCACAGTGAGAACACCTTGATTTGTCCTTGGGTCCCTCATGCTGTGTACAGAGTAGGCACATGAGTCTGAAGCTTTCGGCCAGTGGATTCTTCTGCTTCTTTGTTTGTATGGTGGGACAGGTTTGTTAACCTAGGCCCAGTGAGAAACTCAGAAATATACTGCTGGATCTCAGCAGCAGTTTCAGAGAGAAGAGCCCAGCACAGTGCTTCAGTAACAGAGTAGAGCCGCCAGTACTAATTTCCATAGAATAAAAACAACTGCATACATAATAAGCATAATCTTTTTGAATACTACTATCCCATTTTGCATACAAGCTTATGTGTGTATTTTTCTACAGCCTTGGCCTTATGAGGGAAAATCAATCTCTGACCTGTAATCCTGACTTCTGTACCTAGTGGGGTGGCCACAGGCACCATAAAGCCTATACGCCCTTGACATCTAAGAATTAGTGCAGGGTGTGTTCCTGTAAGAGATCTGAACTGTAAATAAGGAGATAGAAATCTTTGTCTTGAAGTGTAGGAGGTCTGCTTTTGATGTAGGTGAGATGACTTCACTTGAGATTTGAGAGTTTCAAACAGTTTCCCACACTTAAATAGCGTTGTGAAAGGCTTGTAGTGGCTGTTATGAATTGTTTATAAAAAAAATGTTGAATTAATGTGTTACTTGAAATACCACTAAAAAAGTAGTATTTTTGAGTTTTTCCATTACAAAAGGCCAGCCTGGAGGTAATTTTCGGTATTTGTAGTTCTTCTGACTGTTTACTAAATGTATAAATCATTTGCTATTTTTACTTTTTACTTTTTTTTTACTCATCCAAAGTAGCTTAGTGTAAGATATTTTCAAGTTGTTTCACTCTCAGTAATAATAATTTATTCCACTTATTAGTGTGGCTGGCAAAGAGTGGAATTACTACTCTCAATAGCAGAATTATGACTGTCAGGAAACATGATAATCTAACCCCCAAGTATTCTAATAATATATACTTCTAATGAACAGTCATTATTTTGAGAGGAGCATTCACCTTTTCTGAATGCTGTTGACTAATAAAGCTCGTGTTGAAGGACACTAGAAATCCGAATGTAAGTTTGGGGTTTTTTTTAAACAATTCACTTTTGAATTGTAATTATTTGTGATATTATTTTAAACAATGTTATTTATTTTCCATGTTATTTCTAATAATCTTTAAATAATTATTCATAGTACAAAAATTCAATACGAAACCAAATAATTATTGTCTTCCAAGACACCCTGTGTTAATTATGACAGCAAAGTATAGGTAGTATTGATCTTGAATTTTGACTGTCTTTCAGCAAAAGGCAAAACATTTCAAAGGTGCTGAGTTCCTTCAGCATTTCTGGGGAGCCTGGAGTAACAGATTTGAAATGTTTTCTGTTTGCTAAATGTCAGTCAAAATAATTATTACAGAGAAACTATTGCTACTGAAGCAAAGGAAAAACATTTATTTTTGTAGAAAAGGCTTTATCAGCATTATTCCAGGGCTTCCTGCCTTCCCAAGAATTCAGTTGTGATTGAATTTTCATGATATCGCACTTTTATTAAATTATTAATTGTGGAACTTTATGGCCCTTGGACTAAGTTGTTGAAACTTCATGTTTTCTTTGAGAGGTCCATTTCTGGAGTATTAAAACTCACAGTTTCACACACAAGTAAATTTTAAGCATTCAAAGTGAATCCCAAAAGCCACCTTCTTATTTGGTTTTCAAATGTATTTGCATTTTAAGTACATCTGATAAGATCCGATTACTATAATCTTTAAGGCAAACTTGTCTCTCTTTTTTTTTTATTTTATAATTATGCTATTTCCTAGTATTTTGTCTTGTTATTTTGAGATATGCTGCGAGGACTGGATTTAAGTAGTGATTTCAGTAGCTTTATAACAAGTGTGTAAACATTCACGTCAGACATGGTTTGTGTAGCAAGATGCTGAATTTCTTTTATTTCCGATTAGTTGGGAGGTGGAGTAACTGTAAGAATGTTGTTGTAATGGCAAGTCCAGAGAAAGCTAAGAGTGCTGCTTCAAAGATGTGGAAGAAGGGACATCAATGTTTGTGTAAGTACAAGAGGATAGTTCCCTTTTGGGAGCTGGCACTGTGCAGTAGTGATTGTATTGTTTATGCTCATATCAAGGAATAGTGTAGGCCTCATCTTAAGGTGATAGGAATATGCCAGTCAGTCGTTTCATCTATCTCTTCCTTAATCAAAGGACACTGACACAAATAATGCAAGAAAAATACTGCTCAACCTGATAAAAGTCTTTAAAAGGCTGAAAAATTCCTTGACCATCCTTAAAACAAATTTGCATTGTATTTATTTTGTCTGCAAAATAATACTACGCCAATATCTACAGCAGATTATTCATAAACCTGGATTACCAGCCCATCTGTTCAAAGACTGTTTTTCTTCTTACTGTATATTTATGTTTCTATTTATTTTAACTTAATCAAGGGTAGAACATTTGTTGCTAACATTGGTAGAAAAGCTCATTTCATCTCATAGGTCTACATTCACTCCGTGAATTTTTTTGGCGCTGTTTAAATTATTTCACAGCAATATTCATACAAAGTCTTTCACCTCTGTAAATGTTTGAGCTATTGTGATTTGAATTACAGACTGCTAACCTGAATCCATCTCACTCCCTTCCTTAAAGTGAGATTACTTTTTATTAATATTTATTTTATTTAGGTAGCAACTATTAGACCTGACGATCTAATTGAAAAAACCTAGATTCATTATATTACCTACTTTAATGAAAGACTTGATCTGTATTGCAAACCCTTGTTTCCCCTGTACTCTCAGGCTGTCGCAGCTACGTAACAGTGATATTAGTAACTCTCATCCAGACATAATTTTCCTAGAGCATCAGGGAGTCTCTTGCTATGAGTGGCATTAGGTAACTAAATTACCTATGTACTGTTTAAAAGAACTTACATGAAGAGAATGAAAAGATAGGAGACTACCATCAACAACAGCTTCAACCATTTTCTACTTCTTTCTCTCTTGTGGGTTTTATCTTGTGTCTTTTGTGTCTCGTATCTTCAGACTTCTGCCTTAGCGTAAAACAATAGGTAGTAGGAACTTGGTGAAACTTGCTCTCAGCTCCTCAGGAATCCTCTCCTCATATATTAGAAATTAAACTGGATCTCTGCTCTTTTGGAGTAGCTTTAATAGTTCCTGACATTGTGTGTATACTACATATTTTAAATTACCAATTCTTGTATAGACATGCTGAAAGAGCTTCTCAGAATTGATTTCTCATGATGTTCAATCAATATCTGACTCAAGTGCCTATCACCCTGTTCTCTAATCACTCGCCTGAGCAGCAGACTATGAAATTCTTCAGCTAACTTGAGCGAGAATATTTTAAAGACATCTCTGAAAGCTTAACTTTGGAAGTTTGATTTTGCCTGTTTTCTTAGTCTTAGTGCTGACTGCAAGCTTATAAAAAGCATTTTAACTTTAAACAATAAAGTCCCATTTACCTGAATGAGACTATCCAGATTCTTAACACAAAGTGTCGTGGTTTAACCCCAGCCAGCAACTAAGCACCACGCAGCTGCTCACTCACTTCCCCCCCACCCAGTAGGATGGGGGAGAGAATTGGGGGAAAAAATCAGTAAAACTTGTGGGTTGAGATAAGAATAGTTTAATAGGACAGAAAAGAAGAAAATAATAATAATGATGATAATAATAACAATATTAAAATGACAATAATAATAAAAGGACTGGCATGTACAAAACAAATGATACACAATGTAATTGCTCACCACTCGCTGACCGATGCCCAGTTAGTTCCTGAGGAGCGATTCACCCCCCAGGCCAACTCCCCCCAGTTTATATACTGGGCATGACATCACATGGTATGGAATACCCCTTTGGCCAGTTTGGGTCAGCTGCCCTGGCTGTGTCCCCTCCCAACTTCTTGTGCCCCTCCAGCCTTCTTGCTGGCTGGGCATGAGAAGCTGAAAAGTCCTTGGCTTAGTCTAAACACTACTTGGCACCAACTGAAAACATCAGTGTGTTATCAACATTCTTCTCATCCTGAATCCAAGACATAGCACTATACCAGCTACTAGAAAGAAAATTAACTCTATCCCAGCTGAAACCAGGACACAAACATTGAGCATAAATATCTGCAGCTTTAAGTCTTTTTATGGTTGTCTCAAAATAGATGAGCCTAGTCTGGTCTCCTGCAAGATCACACCACATTTTCCAAGTATTGTGTTAATGGAAAGTACATAATATAATCTTTCTCAGAAATTAAGTTTTTATTCCCTGGTAAGTCATTGTTAGATGTAGTTGGACATAATTTGTAATGTTCTAGCACACAAATGAGCATGCATATACTAACGTGAGGAGATCTACAGTACATACAGAGTGCAAATATGGTGATATGGTAAAGTGTAAAGGTTTAAATTGGGAAGAGAAAACCATCAGACTTTCTGTGAATCCCAAGTTAATGTGTTACTAAAGCTTCTAGTTCACACTGTCACATATTTTGTATACGCCACATATGATATATAAAAGATACTTAAGAAATCTTTCAAACTTTGAAGTATATATGTTTTTGGCATCTTGACTCATAAGGCAAGGGATTGCTGCTAGGGTAAATATAAAATTCCCTGATGTGGTTAGTATCTTTTACTATTATTGTTGAGTGTGTAAGGATTTATGTTCATAATAAACACCGTTGCCATTATCATCCTATAAGTTCACCATTATCATCATTTCCTTTCCCTATATCCAGGTCAAACATCATAGATTTCTCTCCTCTAGGGTCTAAACCTTTTGTTTCCAGACCCATATCATGACTGAAGTCATCAACTCCACTTGTCCAGTGCACAAACTAGTCTAATTTTGCAGACGTGGAAAGGGAAATGTTTCTCTGTGGAACTGAATGTATTTGGGGGGGGGGGGGCGGGGGGGAGAAGAAAGGGTGAGTCTCTGTAGGCATTGCACTATTATGCTGGAATAAGCTCCAAATCACATCCCAAAATAACAGCCTTACATAGCAAAGAGTTTTGCACAATCAAATTTGTAGATAAATCAGTCTTTGAGCTCACAGCATGGACAAATACCTACCATATCGGTCCTTAAGTAACTGCATCATGATTGAATTTTTAATGGGTAATGCCTCTATTAACATTTATAAATCCCTTTATTATATGCATTATATCAGTGCCAAAATTTATTCTTATTTCACAATTTTTTTCTTATTCTGACTCTTCTTTGTGAAACTGATTTTCTAATGTGTAAGGTGTAATATGATAATGAGGGTTATGCCCCAAATCATCAAATAGACTCACAAGTTTTCTTCAATGTACATCAGTAATTTGGGGAACTGATCTAAACTGCCAAATAAGGATTCTAAATTCGTTAAGCTTAGACCAGTTCAGACCTGCAATGCTACTTTGTTCGTTAGCTTGTTTTTCCCAGCAGAATGAAAAATGCGAAATGCAAATGCATATTGATATTTAGAATCCTTTATGGGCCAAAGTTCAGAGATAATAACGACTGGAATTTTTTATTAGTTAAAACTGTTTTCATTTTCTAGAGTAGGTATGATCTTAGGTTCAGCCTTCACAGGCAGCCAGGGTCAGTTCACCTCCAAGCAGAGTCCCAGGCATCCCTAGACTCATTGAGGTATGAGTGCGTGACCTGCCTCATCCTGATTTCTGTACCAGGACATGTACCTACCACTCCCTGGGCTCTGGTTTCCACTGGAAAGGCACCTACCCACATAGGGGCTGCAGAAGGCTGGCTCAAAATGGGGAAGAGGGTAGGATGGACCAGATCTGGAGGCACCCTCCCCAGAATCTGACTTTCAACAACCTGATTATCAGTGAGCCACAAACACTCATATAGCATGGTAGTTACTTAACGAAGGCTAAATTGGCCAAAAGAGCTTGCTTTTTTTGCAAGTCTGATAATGCCTAATGACCAAAAGCGATTTCGCTACTTAAATTGCCTTGTACTATATTAGGTACACCAATAGGAATTTTGTCAGAGTTAAAGCTGTTGTTGGATTAAATTGTTAATTCATGCAGATATTGAGACAACTTTGCTTGCAGTATGCTAACTTCTGACTATAGAGTTTCTTCAATGTGTGCATTTAATTTTAGTTTAACAGTAGGATGTGTTAAAGCAGAGGTGGAATCTATAGTCTTGCACTGTAAACATCAGAGGCTATAAAATCATCCTTTCTGTGGCATATGAAATGTAGCTATTTACCCTTTTGTTCATCTTTGTCCCAAAACTTGCTGAATAGTTTTTAGTCACCACAACTTGGTTACGTCAAGTCAGAGAAAAAGGAAATATTTCTGTTGCCTTTCCACCTCTGTTTGCCTGTTTTTACCACTGAATAAATGCCAAAAAAATACACTTTAATGGTTGGTAGTTAACAATTTGTAAACAGTTCCAGAGAAACTTTTTCACAGTGTAAATGAGACTGATAATAATCACAGTAACACATGCAGTCACCTTGGAAGCTGGTGACAAATTCTGAATGTCATAAGTCATGGATTGGTAATTATCACTTCAAATGAAGAGCATCTTCTAAGACCTTGTTTAGGATGTACAGATTAACATTCTACTTTTTGAGGAGATTTGTCAAGATCATGGATCAATTGTCTTTCTGTATTTTTTTGCTGGCTATGGGCTGCATCCATATTATTAGTATTACTGGATTACATTATCCAGTAACATTTGCAAACCTACTTGAAAAAATTACAAAGCCTTTTCTGGACATGTTAGAGAGTATAACAGTGATAATTCCTCACTGTCTTCATCTGCCCGAAGCCGTCAGTGTGCAAGCTTTATTTCTACTTGTTATCTACTATTCTGTCAATCTGCATTTGTCTGCTCTCCGTGTCCTTGTCCATGTGCAAGTGTTGTCACCTGCGCTAGTAAAGGTGGTTTGTTTTTTTAAATTTTTTTCTGAAATTTAGGCCATTTGAAATGAGTCAAGCCTCACTGTCTGCCACTCCCATCAGCACTGTGAATATATGCTCTAGCACATGTGTTTATGTGGCTGTTCTTCAGCGTGTTCTTCACACTTCAGTCTCCACATCCCATTGTGATGCTCTGCTTCACTCTCAGCACCGCTACCCCTGGCAAAGCGGATGGCACGTGGAAGGAACAAGAGATTTTTAGTAACTACTGATGACCAAAACATTTTGTTCACGAAGGAAGATAATTAAAAGCAGAGATAATTCGTAATGTAATAATCCCATCAGTTAAATTAATAGCAGTACTCAAAATTATGATTTTGCTCACAACTCTCCTCCTTATCTGAGTTACGGTGCTTGGATTAGTAAGTACTTGTGCACTGCTTTTAAGTCATTGTACAGTGATAAATATCGCTCACTGATTATATCCAATTCCATTTTTCAGGTAGCTTTTACAAATGAACTTGCTGAAGAAAAATAGCAGAAAGTGTGGTCAGAATACTTTTACCTATTAAGCTTTTTCATTATTAATGAGAGTTTTAAAGGTATTTAAATATTTATCTCTCATTGTTATCAAGGACTGCTCAATGCTTGAAGACCTTTAGGATTCTGGCCATTACTTACCAATTAGCTTATCTGACATGGTGATTGCTTGTTAAAGGATTTTCTCTACTTAGTTTAGCCATATCATTTAATGAGAATATACAAATGTAAGCAAGGAAACTTTTCTAAAAGCACCTGACTCACTACCATTAATTCCTCTCACTTCAGATAAAGAAGTAAAGTGATCTTCAGAGATTAAATAAATGGCAACTCTTTTCCTAATGCTTTGCAACATGTGGCTGAACTGTGAAAATTTTAGATAATGTAGAAAAATCTTCCTGCCTGGTGTGTGCAATTCATAGCTGTCTGAAGTTGTTAATGTGAGTAATTGTTGCTAAAGCTTATATTCATAAGTTATCCTTGCAGGGATAAATTGTGGAAAGTAAAAAGAACATGAATCTTTCAGTGAGGTCTTTTTGAAAGCAGTCTTTGCATTTGGCTTCAGCAAGAACATTTATAGGATCTAGATTACTCTTGGGGAGAAATTTTCAGTTCTGCAAGACAGTAATTTAATTGCTACTGCAGGATGTATCGTTTCATGCTTCCCATAAGCATTGATCTGTGGTAACAGCGGTCACAGTTTTCCAACTCTACCTTGTCCTGCAGACAGTTTGGATTCAAGAGCAGGTGCTACTGTGTCAATTAAAGGGGAAAACGCAGCAACCAGGTAGAAGGCAAATCATTTAGATGATATGAAAAATGAGGAAATACAGACTACAGTGATTTAGAAAAAAAATAAAATTCAGCAGAGCCTGGATCCATGTATTTCTGATGGGTCAAATGCTGCGTTGTTTGAAACTGGGAAGTATAACAGAACAAAAACAAAGAAACAAGTTGTTCTTTACATATGATTTTCATGCCCGATGACAGAAAAATCTGGGAGATGATACTGTGGATCAGATGACTATATACAACTATTTCTGCTTTGCTACATTAGCTGAAGTTTTCAGGAGAGATTTAGTGCAAGGTAACCATTTTTTAAATGCACATATATTCACATTGGGTTTGTTTTCAGAAAAATTCAGAACAGTCATAAAAACTTATTGGGTGTTTAAAAGCACATGTGGGAGTATTATAAAATATTTAAAAAAAAAAAAATTGTCCTGCAGAGTCTTTTTAGTTTAGGCACTTTTGCAAGTCTTACACAACATGAAATACATGATGCCATTCCAGTGCAGAATAAGTAGGAGTGTTTCACAAATAGTAACCATTCTCTATTTTTACTAAGGCAATCACCTTTTTCACTCAGAAACATGAGTAGGGGATTAACATTAACTTTTAATAATGAAAAATGACAAGTGATGTCTGTCTTTTTCCCTAAAACAGTGCCCCCAGCCTAGTTTTATTCTTTAATCTCATATAACTGTAGCTCTAATGGCAATAATGTAGCGTGTGTGAAAATGTATGAATACATAATTGGCTGACTTTAAAAATCCCTCTGCATTTTTTTTTGCAACACATCCATTTTTGACCAGGAAGAGAGACTGTGACGAAATGTGGAACCTATGGAAAAATAAAATGAAATTAATCAGAAGCATGCAATCGATTCAAAGTTACAGTTTTTCTACACAGATACGTTTAAAACATAGGTGAAATTTTGGACAAACAAACTGGGCTTCACTGAAAAAAAGAAATGAAAGTTTCTGCAGCCTGGCAATTAATTTGGTGAAAACACCAAAGTGTAGCAGAAATACTTAGAAAAGCTCAGTCATGGTATTAAATTGACTCCTACTGTTTTGCCAAATCTTGCATTAACATCCAACTTATTAATTAATAGTGAATTATTTCCTCCATGAACATAATTTATTATTCAAAGCATTTAGTGTTGTGAAGGGATTGGCTAGTTTTCTGTACCTATTTCTTCCTCAACACTATTTTCCAGGTTACTTTTGTGAAGGCGTTTTGGCACACATGTGGTTTTTCCCTGTGTCTGTGGATAAATTAATGGCAAGTAGTTTTGGATAAGCTACCTAGTTCACTTCAGTGGGTAGATCCCAAAGGAGAGCTTACATTCAAGGACTCCGGGGATTTGTCTTAGAATAAGGCCTCTCATGCATACGTTTGCCATTATTGGTTCCTGCAGGTAACTTTGGTTCAGAAAACTTTTCATAAAATTAATCACCCTGAGTTTGAGTAGAATTATTTGTTCTCAGCTTTAGTCACCTGAGATAGTAATTCGTTCGCTTCTGTTGTCTAACCAGTCACCAGAGTGAGACAGGAGCTTCACAGGGAGAGAATTTCCCATCTGCTGTCACCTCCCATCCTCATGTGTATACACACACAGGTGGAGTGTTCTGCATTATTATTTGGGGGCAAAGTCTTAAAGACCTGGTGCTACCTTCTGCAGTCCTTAGGCTACACTGGCTCATTGGACTCACAAATTTCCCTGCCTCCCCAGCAGTTCTTAAAGCTCCTCCTGGTAGTGACTCTTGAGCCCTTCACGCTGCCCAGAAATGAGGCCCAGGAAAAACGAAACGAGACACGAACTGAACTGGGGTCCCACAGTACCTTATCGGCTCTGGTGAGCAGCATCCCTCAGAGAGATTGTACCTGGCTGAGGTTTAGTGAAGCTTGTGCCTGTCTGAGCCGTCAACTACGGAGATGGCATTATAAATTCTACCTCCTGTTCTTCTGTATATGCTGAAGTTTTCCCTGTATAGTTCACAAATTATCTATTATATGAAAGTCCTTTTCAGAAGATCTTGGCTTAAAACAAAGTGCATTTTCATAAACTCACTCAGTGTATTAAAACCATTGCTTCTGTGTGTAAAGCTGCCTCAGTCTTATGGCAGATACTGAATCATTACACTAACAAGCCCTAAGTCCCATGGTAAACCATTGTCTGATGAAACAGCTCTGGTGTTCAGAGGCTGCAAAGGGTCTTAAAAGTAAAAACAATATTGACATTGACGAATAGATGAAATACTGCCTTGCTGACTTTGTTGCTTTCAAAGTATTCTGCAGAGTTTTGCTAGAGTAGTTGCTAAAGAAAAACACACAGTAGGGTTATTGAAACAAGAGATTATGAAAAGTCACTAAGATATGTTCGAAGGAAACTGAAGTATTTTTGTATTTTCTCGCATTCAGTGAGATCCTTCCAAAAGCATAATGTAAGCGTACTGTTATATACAATTTAGTGACGGAAAACAAAAGAGCACACCTTTGTATCCAAGAATTAGAAGGTATTGTTAATCTAATGTTTTAATTGCCTAATCAAAATGCCACAGTCAGTTAATGTAGTGCAATTTAAATTGTATTTACACTTATGCAAATTAGCTAATTATTCCTTGTTCTTATTAATGATGCAATTAAAATAGTTTTAAGCCAGCATCCTATTATCTACCCTTTTCTCTGGTGTTATGCTCACCCTCCTATGCATTGGTCCATTGAGTTGAGTTCTTTGCCAGGAGTATGAAGTTGAGGGTTGAGGGTTTCTTCCCCCCAGGGTTAGTTACTTAGGATTTTTAATCCTTGTCTGTAGATGCTATGATTTCCTTTTAGGAGGGAACCATGCAACTACATAAAACTAAACAAAATGCAACAGGAAAAAAAAATCATGTAATGTAACTAAAGCTCATAAACAGAGGATAAGCAGTAGCCAATTTACTGCCAGTAAATTGTGGTGTTACAGGTAGGGCAAGCTAAACAATAATCATAAGATCTTCAAGCAATTTGCAGGTATGGTCTATGTTTCTTATATATTTTTACAGGTACAGCAAATCAAGGTACATTAACTTTAAGACACAGCATAACAAGTCCTATGTCCTGATGTGTGTAATTTTTTTTATAAAGACTAAGGCCTGTTGCTAGCACTTGGCAATGCCAAACTGAGTGGTCCACAGACCTACAGTATGAACGAGCATTTCAATCCTTAATTCCCTTGAAAATTAAATTTACATTTGTGTAAAGCTCTTGCTTTAAAGAGTTGGCTGGTTAATCTTAATAAATAGAGCACATTACCTTTGTACCGCTGGAAATTTCCTGTTACGGGATTCTCTTATCCGCGAAAGAATTTCATCTGGGCAAATGAAGCATGTGTCAATGAAAGAAAGAAGGTAGCATGTTATTTCCTGCTTCTGAACATCTCCAGTTGTTCATTTGGAAATCAGATTCATTTATATTTCATTTGTCTGTGAGTTTTAAGTGTTCTCCCTTTCACTCTAAGCTGCAAAGTGAACTAAATTACAAGATGTATTGCTAAGATGCAGGCCCTTTACAACAGAAGTAAAAGCCCGAAATTTTCTTCAGTGGAATGATAGGTTGGTATGAATAGAAGTCATATTCATTTCAGAATATTGTAGTTACTTGTATTTCACCTTTTACTTAGGTACTCTCTACTGTTCTCGTTTTTATAGTTTTCCCATATTCAGCTTTGCCCACTGTAACTTTTATTTACTCCCGTGTTATTTTTCTGTTGCTCTTATTTCCTTTCAGCTGCTTCCAAGAAAATATGAAACATAACTCTAGAAAAGAATTCAGAGGTCTTGCTCTCAAGTAGCTTTGAAATTAAGCTAAACATGTTACTTGACCTTTAAGTGCTCTCACAGTTTACTTTCCAGAGCCTGATGAGCATCTGCCACTCCAGCTGATGATAAGTGAATCTAGGAATGTCTTAGTGAATCAGAAAATTGAGTCATTTAAGGGGGGGGTGGGGGGGCAATTTTTTATTCATTTCTAAAAGTAAATCCACTAAATGAGAACAGTTACAAAAGTGGTATGGGGGTCACGGGTGGCACTGTTTCTCTGTTTGCTTGTACCTGCTTTTACCTATACCTATTCTGTGTGGTTTCTACCTATTTTACTTGGGCCTAAGCAATGCCCTTACAAGAAGAGGAAAAAAACAAACATTGGGGAATAAGTTATTAAAAATTAAACAAAACCTGACAAAAATTGAGAAAAGCAATTACAAACTACCAACTCTACAGGTCAAACTCCAGGTAAAATGCAAAAATACTTGTGTTTTTCCCAGGCAAGCCATTGCTGGAGCTGCCTTAGAGATTAGTGAGTTGACTATTGGAAAGGGACAGCTGCCGGCATGATTCTGAGTAGTTGGAGGAGGTCATCTGTAACACAGTACCTCTCTTAATACGTGACTCACACAATGAAAAGTGTTCCCAGGGAGAATATTTTCTGCATTGATGTTTTTTGATTGCACCTACATGCTTACCACAGTAGATCTTCACATGGGTGGTTTTCAGCTTAGAGTGCAGAGGACACATTGATTAAAAAGATGAAAAGTTTGCAGTAAATGGCAACAACTTTCCCACTCCTTTTATTACACCTTTTTTAAAAGACTTTCTCTGCTAAAGGTGGGAAACCTCACACCAGCACAAAACTGGGGGGTAGAGTAAGTGACACGCTATGTGTGAACCACCACACTTCTAGTTCAGCAAAAAGATGGTGAGGGCAAGATGCATACAGTTCTGGTCAGGACCAGTGGGGCTTCTTGGATCAGCCAAGATATTGACAGTCTGCTGAATACTTAAGTAAAAAGTTCTTTAAAATGAAAATGAGACAATCTTTTGGTTTTCTGTTCATGCATTTCTTTAATTCAGGCATTTCTATTATAGATTTAAATGCAGTTCTGGACAAAGTTAGTTTTCATATATTAAGGAAATCTGAAATACAAAGGTTATTTCCTCTATTGAATCTATACTCTGTAGTTTTAACAGTAATAAAGGTATGAAAATTGTGTTCAGAAGTATAGCATTTTGTCCATCTTTAAGGGTCAGTAAAATGCTGTAAAGCAGATATGACCAGTCCAGTTTTCAAATAGCTTTACAGTTTCCAAGAGCAATAAGTCATGTTCATGGCAATGATTTATTTTTCACTTGATATCTGCTAATCTGTTAATCCTTTACTGTCGTGTCCCAGTTTCTCAGGATGATGACTCAGGTTTGCCAATTCCCAGGTCAGGATTAAGGTGAAACAACACCAAGGATCCTTTAACTTACAAAACTCAATTTTTATTTGCTCACAACAAGAATCAGCATGCTCACCACCAAAATTGGTATGCTCACAACAAAAATTGGCATGAAACTATGTCAGTAAACTGTGTAACACATGCTGACCCTACATCACCAAACATATACTACAGGCCTTTCTTATTTGGGAATCAGTTCAGGGAAGACAATAAGGAGAGCCCTCCCGTTGAGTCACGAGGTTCAGAGTGGACCCCCTTGCCTTCTAGACTCCTCCTCAGAGAGGAGCCCAGGGGTGGCTGGATCCACTCCTAGTCCCAGACTTGGTCAACGATTTATGTCTAAAGAGATGATGTGTAGGGATTATGGAAAACGAAAAAGAAAGAGAGAAACAAGACACAGAGAGAGAGAAAGAGAAGAGAAAGATTTCATCGGTCCTGGGTCCAGCATTGGTTCAGTCAGCTGAGGGGTCCAGTCAGCCGAGGGGTCCGGTTCTAGTGGGCTTTCGTGCATGGGGCTTCAGTTTGTGTCCTTTTATCATCCTTGCCCCTCCTTTGGGTGGGCACCCGAACTCATTAGGCTAATGAGGTAGTCTTTGGGCCATGGGCTTGGGGGGGTTGTTTGGGGCATAACTTCCCCTTCTCTGCAGACATGAATGATCTTTGGCCATGCATGGTAAGCTGTCCTGCTCGGCATATCAGAACAGGGTATCAGAACAGGGAGCTGTGCACCCTCCCCTCCTGTTGCCGGTGGGTGCTGATGGGCTTCTTTTCACCTGGGGTTCCTTGCTAGGCAGAGTTCCTTGTTATGCAGAGTTTGTCATTAAGCAGAACTTGCCCCAACACAATGTTTGAGACATTAACTCCTTCAGTCTCTCACATTTACTTATGAAAGATTTGAAAAGATCACTAGGAGGAGACTGTGTTTATACAAGTAAAGGCCAGATGTAACAAATTCTTGCTTGGATCTGGATTCATGTGGCTGTCCATATGGAGATGGAACGAGCCTAAGGCTCAGCTTTCCAAAGGGATTTAGAACAGTCCATGCCATCCTTATTCCTTCTAACCAGAGAGGACCATGTTACTATAAACTGTGTTAACATATAAAGTAAAAAATACCGGGTTATATCCTACGTCACATCCTCTGTCTTTTGACATTGCAAGACAGACAACAGTTTGGGAGAGGGAAGGTGATGGAGGAGTGTTCAAAATAATCTCTATAGAAATGTGTGGGCATAGTCTGAGCCTAAACCCATTGTCATCATATGAAAGCTGCTAGGAGCTTGGATCTGCTAGTTAATATTCAATATAATATTTATTTATTTATTTATTTAAACTTTGAATCTTAGCTGTTCATTTAATATTCAGTATGTCTTTCTGTTTCTTAAATTCACATCCTTAATGAGGGAACCTGCCAGACGAAAGAGGATGTGAAGAGCATCGGTGATACTGCAGAACAGTTGTGACAGCTGAGAGATAGGAAAAGACAGGTTGATTCAATGTGTAAGACAAAGGAAGACAAAAAGATAACAAAGAAAAGAAAACTTGATGTCTCCTCTTCCAAAGCTTGATTTATACAGCAGCTCATTTATTTGTTCTTTTTATTGTTTTGAATAAAAAGTGAAAAGCCAATCATCTATCCATGAAAAAAACATGGTGTTATTGTTTGATTAATAGCTCATACTGATGTTAAGAGATGCCTAATTATGCATCAATGTTTGCCTCATTATGTAGACGAACATCATCATAGCAGATTAGTCTATGAACAGAGAATGGTTTCCTTTTTGATAATTAATTCTCATGCTTCAAAGTATGTAACCCAAACAGCAGTCTAGTTCTTTCACTGTAAGATTTCTACACACCTGATTTTGGAAGCAAACTGTTTGTTGCAAATAATGAAAGAGAAAAAAAAAAAAGACACCTGACCTAATCTCAAAAACATGACTCAAACAGATTGCTTTTCTTTGCCAGTAGGTTGTCAGAGAATTCCCATGGACTGCAGCTTTCTGAAAACCTCTTCAGCAATATTAACTCCATCTTCTTTCACTGCACTCCTTGACATAGCGCTGACTGCAAAGGTTATACCAAGAACATGGCTAACTTTTGCAAACAAATGAGTGAAACAATTTTGAGAACTATAATTCTAGCTTAGTAAAGACAGAAACTTTTCAGTATCAAAGTTTCAGAACAGTGGATGTATTTCCACTCTAGACAAAGTTGAAAAAGAGAAAACTCTTGAAATAACAGCTAAGAAAATAAAGTGTTTGGATGGTGGAAGCCAGCAATCAAGAGAAGGAACTGGATACTTGCTTCAGCAGTAAGTGTTCTTGAAGCTTATAAAGGCCTGCATTCCAGCTGTGAAAGGTCTAGTAATGCCGGGTGCCGTGTTGTAGGAAATAAAACTCAGGAGATAGAAAGGTGTCCTGGTTTCAGCTGGGATAGAGTTAATTTTCTCTCTAGTAGCTTGGATTCAGTATGAGAAGAATATTGATAACACACTGATGTTTTCAGTTGGTGCTGAGTAGCGTTTAGACTGAGTTAAGGATTTTTCAGCTTCTGATGCCCAGCCAGCAAGAAGGCTGGAGGGGCACAAGAAGTTGGGGGGGACACAGCCAGGGCACCTGACCCAAACTGGCCAAAGGGGTATTCCATACCATGTGACATCACGCCCAATATATAAACTGGGGGGAGTTGGCCTGGGGGGATCACTGCTCAGGAACTAACTGGGCATCGGTCAGCGAGTGGTGAGTAATTGCATTGTGCATCAGTTGTTTTGTATTTGCCAGTCCTTTTATTATTATTGTCATTTTAATATTGTTATTATTATCTTTATTATTTTCTTCCTTTCTGTCCTATTAAACTGTTCTTATCTCAACCCACAAGTTTTACTTTTTTTCCTTCTGATTCTCTCCCCCATCCCACTGCGGGGGGCGGGGTTGAATGAGCAGCTGTGTGGTGCTTAGTTGTTGGCTGGGGTTAAACCACGACAAAAGGATATTTAAAAGTTTATGGCTACATACATATTTCTAGCATTTGCACTACTAGGAATTTAAGGCCTCTTTCAGTAGGTTAGAGAAACCTTGTTGAGTACCTTCATGTTTTATTCTGCTGCAGTATGCAGAGCTTAGGTAAATTCATCATTCCATAGTAAAGACTTGGTGCCTCAGAACTCCAATTCCTATGTCAGAGAGGGCATTTTTAAAAAGGCAAATGTTGATACAAAAGTTGGAAGACAAGAGCAACTTCCTGATATAACAACAAACTTCAAGGAGAATAAGGTATTGCCCAAACTTTCTTTTGTATTTTGAAATCTCAGTTTCAAAGCGTATTTCAAGGACTTCTCTTATTTACAAGAACAAACCCATGCGCTAGGAAAAAAACACCCACTGAATTCTTGAGGAAAAGCACTAATTGCAAGCTCTGTTTAGGATCTGACCATTTACCCAAGATGGTTAGCACATAGGATGGACAAGAACTACAGAAGTGTAGTATCTTTGGTTAGGCAGAAAGTTATTCAAATATTCTATTAGGAGATGGCCGTATTCCAATATCTTAAGGTGAGTAGAGCCTAAGGTTTGCAACGAGTTATAATGTCAGTAGAATTACTCTGGAAAATAAAAGTGTTCAGTGTAGGGAACTGTACCAGAATTTTATGCTACTTAAAAAGTAATTACAGAAGCTGTATGACTTCTATTACCGCCCTTCCCAAGGACCAGTGTTACTGTTCTCCGCAAATATAAGGTCAGTGCCTTCCTCGCAGCAGTGTTTCACCAGTTCTCCCGTACAGTCTGTCCTTGGCATTTGAGAGGTTAAAAAGAACAGTATGAGAGAAAACTGTTCTCTGAAGACAGCACATACTGTAAAAGTCAGTGATATATTTTGGAGGAAGAACTAAAAATATGCCAAAGATAGTTGCAGGCAAAACAGAAAATGTCAGTGTAAAGACAGGTCTCAAAATCTGCAAGACTGTTTGCAGTGCTAGAAATATGTTCCCCAAAAAAGTCTTGCTTGACAGGTCATTGTTTACATTTTTTAACAATTAACATTGTCAGGATGCAAAAGTGGGACTCAGAACGAGAGGATGGCATTTGTGAGTAATGTATTGATCTCAAGGAAAGTTACACTTTCCTGGATTCACTTCAAAATAACATTCTTCTAATTGGCCTTGCAACCTGGAAGAAACTTCACAACATGCTTCCCTGGGGGGTGATTTACTGTATAAATACCTGTGTAGTAAACAGACCTGTTAAAAAGAATCGAATTTTAATGCAGCAAGGTCGCCCTTTTGACAGGTCTGTACTACGTGATTGTATCTAGAGAACGATCTGTAAAGGCAGCTATACATTTCTTTGTTATCTTACTGTATACTTACAAGAGTTTCCCTGATAACTAATCCAGTTGCCCAGATTCTTGGTTGAGCTGTAGCCACAGTTACATTCATTGAATTAGTGGTGTACAAAAGTGCCAGAGTAAGTGCGTCCATCCGGGTAAAGTCTTCATTGTAAAAAATCGTCGATAAAAAAAGGGGTTTGCAGCCTCTTCTGCCTTCCTTCTCATCACCTGAGTGGGTGGTGTGTCCCTGAGCATGCTTTTGTGGGTCACATGAGGTTCAGGACTACCAAGATGGTACTGGGAACAAATTCTTCCCCATTTGGTTGAACTTTATTCCATAAACCATGCTGCTGCAGTGGTGAAGCTATTGCAGGGAGCAAAATATTCTGCAAAGTGCCATTCAACATGAGTCGTATGGTTTCTTTTTACCCTTAAGGTCGGGCACTGTACTTTTAGTGCTCTCAACCCATACAGTTAGCAAGAGGACGAGCAGAGAGGAATGTAGCTTCCATTTCCTCTTTGTGCGCTAAGAGCTGTCTCCCGTTTAATCTTCTGTATCATTAATTGGGTTCAGTTTCCTGATCACATTCCAATTCAGGTGATTATTATATTTACCTTGCAGCAAAAATAATTTCCTGCTAATTAATTTTTACTTCCCGCTTAAGACTGCTTCGCTGTATATTCTCTAATGAACTTCCTCATCTATCTAGCATGAGGTGGTTGCATTTTATAATGTGTCATTCCTCTGGTGAACAAAATTATTCCTCCACATATTATAGCTGGCAAACCATTTGGATACAACCAGAGGAACAGAGCTATAAAAATAACATATTTCCTCGTTCTTTTTTTCAAAGCTAATATCAGGGAAGCATTCAGAAATAGGTATGGGCACATATATGAAACAGGGGGTCATAGGCTCTCTTCAGGCAGTTCCAAAACCCTTTTCTGAACACGGACATTAAAGGGATGTGAAGAGCCTGAATATATGTAAAAGATAATTGCTTTAAATTAGATACAAAGAAAATACAAAGAAATAGTAACTGTCTTTATTTTAAATATTTTAGTTAAAAAGATCTTTTTCTTTTGGGGAGATACATTTAGTTGTCATGGCTGCAACAGACAGGCCAAAAATCAGAGGTGGATACAAGGGGGTTTTTTAATTTGTTTAGTTTTGTGTATTAAGCAGGTAAGATCAATTAATAAGGAGTAAGTGCTTAAGTTCTTTTTGCCTCAATTGTAAGGATACATTGAGCATTGATTAATTCCAAGGATTTAATTGTGATACGTAAAATACAATTTTGGTAATTTGTTATTTTGGAGGCTTTCAGACAATAAATGATGATGAGATCATTTAGTCTTTGGGTAGAAGGTAGCCCCACCTTTCTCCCAGCTGGAGACCCCTTCCTCAGAGCTAGACTGATGCAAACATAGCAGATGAAGGAATCTACTCTCAGCTGTGGAAAAGACATGAGTTATCACACTACAACACCAGTGAGGGTATCAACAACTACCTTGTACAACTGACAGTTGGAATAAATCCATAAAAATGAATAAACACCTCTCATTCTTTCCTTATGGAAAGGGAAAATTTGGAGCCGTGTCAGCACTGCCAACAAACTAGCAAGCCAGCCCTAGCTGCTCACGGGGTGGTCTAACTTACTGTGCTAAATTACTGCAACCTAAAAATGAAGTGTTTCACTCCTTTTCCTGCTTGCACAATCTGGAATGGAAAAGTACTTCAAGAGTTTAATGATACTTTCATGGCATCTATATCAGAAGTCATCACACCTTATATCTGAGTAACCTCCTGTGTGTATTCAATTACCTGAACACTCACCTTGTTGACAAAGAGGGCCTAGGTGCTTCTGTGCTGGCGACAGAACAACTGTGATAACAGTCACAATTACATGGGCTCAGGGAAGGGGAACAAAGAGATACCAGGATCTCTGCATGTCTCTATTATGTTTCTATTGACTGGACCTATAGTCTGAGAAAGTCTCAGCAAATCTAGCTAGCCTCACAGATTCTGCAGTCCCAGTCACTCCTTTCATGACTATATGAAAGCCCATACACTACAAAACAGATTTGTTCGGAGAAGTTTATCTTAAGTCTATCATGAATGAAATCAAGCTAAACTACATATTCACCTGCTCTGTTCAGCCTCCTGCTCTTAGTAATGCAGACTTTTTCAGGCTGTGGCAAAGTGCGTTTGTCGAGTGCAGAGGGTCTTTCAACTTTAACAGGCTGTAGTTGAAACTCAACATTGAAATGAAGGTGCTATCTGGAAGTTTATAGTCATTGATGTGCAAGTGATGAACGGAACTATTGCACATTCAGGATGCTCTCCATAGCCTTGTAGTACATCATCCAAGAACTTTGGCTCATTATTAATATCAGAAAAAGGAACTGCTTTTTAGCTTGCCCCAAGCCAGCTAACCCAAACATCGCAGCCAGGAGAACAAGTTTCCAAGTGATTGGCACAAATGTCTCTCTAAACAGTGCTACTTCCAGATCAGCAGTAACTACATAGCTTTTCTCAAGTGATCTTATTCTTAGGTGTGCAAAACTGTTTGGAAAGAATGGGTTATCAAATGAGATTGCTGTTAGCCGATTGCTATTATACCAAGCAGTTATAAATTTTGCTCTTATTTATCAGTCTACGTCAGACTTACCATATCCAACAGTTTTCACAGTACCTGTCTGCTTCTAGAACGTGTTTTAGTCTGCCATGGCTGTGGATCAGATGCTAAAGTCTGTCTGGCAGAAAACCTCCCCATCCTTCCTCCAGGATTAATCAGTCAGGACTAATTAGGAGTAGAAGACTTTGGATCTGGGTATCTGAAGAGAGAATACTATCACACTCTTCTAGGTGAAAGGTAAAGGCACAATGGAAGATAACCAAAAGCCTGGGTAACCATCAGAAATGGCAGTCAACTAGAATGGGTGACCAACTAGAAAAAGGTGCTACTTACATCTTTGAGAAAGGAGCAGATCCAGTAACTGCAGACCAACATCGGCTCACTACCTGGAATGATCATGAAGCACATCTTGTTGGGTGGTGCCTAGCCATCTGCAAATACATGAAGGACAAGAAAATAGTATAGGATGGTCATCACATATTTATCAACTGCAAATCATGTTTGAACAGTCTGATTGCCTTTTATGATGATGGTGGTCAAGGGAAGGGTGATGGATGTAACTTGCCTTGACTTTAAGAAGTTTTAGTCCCTGTAATGTTCTCACTGGCAGACAGGGGAAGCATGTGCTGCACAAAACGACTGTTAGATGGGTTGGGTCGTTGGACTCAAAGGGTAGTTAATGGCTTGATGTCTGTTTGGCAGAATATCTTAGGTAATTACTGGGGACAACATTAGTCAATATCTTCACCAATAACCTGGATCATGAGACAGTGTACCCTCAGCAAATCTGTGGATGATACTAAAATGGAGAAAATAGTCGACACATCAGATAGTATAGTGTCATTGCAGAGAAGCTCTAGGATTGGGCAAAATAAACCTCATGAAATTCAACAAGGAGTGCTAAATTCTGCACCTAAGCGAATAACCCCATGTACCAGTAAAAACGTGAACTGGCTAGCTGGTGCGCCATGAAGGACCTGCAAAGGTCCCAGGTGAATAGGAGACAGTGGTGGCCTTTAAATCACCAGGAGGGCAAACTGGACTGGGCTGTGCTCAGATAAGAGTGAGCAGATAAAATGAAATTATGCTTTTTATTATGTTGGTGCTGCATACACCTCTAATTCTGCATTCAGTTTTGGGCTCTGCAGTTCAAGAAGGACAACAAAAGCTGGAGTCAGTTTAGCAGAGGACTAGCAAGAGCTGTCATGGGCCAGAAGTATGTGACCTTTGAGAAGAGGCTGAGGAACCTGGGCTTGTTTAGTCTGGCAAAGCAGCAGCTAAGTGGTGGTCTAATAGCTGCCCACAGTAGCTTGAATGTCAATGGCACAGATGGCAGAACCAAATTCCTCCTGGTACTGGCAGATGGTACAATAAGAGGCAACAGCCCCAAGATGCAGCTTGGCAGATTCAGTTTGGACTTTAGGAAAAAGTTATTCACCAGAAGGGTAGGGTGCCAATGGAGTAGCTTACCCAGAGGTGTAACAAGGGGAATTGTCCTTCTTGGAGTCTTCGACTTGGTTAGAAAAAGTGGTGTCTGACGTGGTACAGCCTTTGCAACATTTCTGTGTCCAACCAGCATTTCCAAACAACCTTCTGCAAATAAGAAACTTGAAGGAAAACTGGAAGAAAGAAAGATGATGTACCCACATTCATGGGCTTGCCTTATATTCTCCTTCAGACTGATTTGCTCTTATGGTAGTGTATATACAGGCAGTGAAAGTAAAAATAATGACAATGCACTGGAGACAGCTATTTTGTCAATTGCAGCAGAAAACAATAACTTGAATAATCATAGGCCACTAAATTTCCTTTATGTATTTTCTGTCAAGCTTAAGACTTAAACTAGACAGAAGCATTTCAGTCATCAAAAGATTAAGCTGAGGTGCTCCAGGAAAAATGTATGCTCAGGGCCTCAGGACAGACATGGAGGATATCCTTGCTAATTTTACCTGTGAAGATAATCCCATCTTGCAGAAAAGGACACAAAGTGATAGAGGTCCTTTTCATGATGAGAGCCATGGATGCTGCGTAAATGTACTTGCAAGTTTTTCTGTGCATATTGGGCACAAAGCTCTCTGCAGCTGGCCGGAGAGAAAAAATGATTGAGAAAAATCTTCTTAAGCAGGCCTTGTTACTGTTGCATGTCAAAACAGCCATTTGACAGCTTTAGTTTTCACCAACAGAAATAGTCAATTGCAGATCATTTTACTGACCTAATATCACAGACCACTATGGTTTTAGCCATGTTGCTTCCTCCCATATGCCTGTGCTGAGGTAACAGGAGAGGCTAGTGTATGTTTTCTACTACTGTAAATTTTTCTTGAACTATTTTTATATGGCTCATGTTGGGAATGGCAGAACAGCTCAAATTACATACTTCTCAGTCAATTAAGTTAAAAAGAAACAGATTTAGTTCAGGTTGTTTATCAGGGCATTTAGCAGGCTCTGTCGCTGTTCTTAATTCTTTGATAATTTGCAGGTCAATGGTACTATAACAGAGGTTGTCAGTACTTTGGGGGAGAAATTGGAGGTGCTACAGAGGTACAGAGGGTAAGTTGTGTTACAGACCCAGATTTCAGATGGACCTGCCTGTCTGTCCAGAAGAGAGGTGTAAAAAAAGGCTTTATTTTCTTTGTGTTTTCCTCCCTCTTTCACAGTCCATGCTGCAGTCAAGCAAGTCCTGAAGGCCAGCTCTAGCTTTCACATCATCTTTTAAGCCTCTCTTAACACCTCCTCAATAACCTTGGAGGGAACATTGCTTGTCACATGGCACATGTTGCCACAGGGTACCAGTGTGATAATGAAATATTTCCTGTATGCATCCCACCAGGAGAGAAGAATCTCAGTTCTGCTTCTTACTACTATGATTTTAATTTTTTTTCTGACAAAGGCAGAACCTTGATTTCCAATTTATTTCTGGGCACCAAATTAAGTAACTGGATACTCTGCTTGAGTGTATCTTTAATTACTATGACCAGGCAATTGTGCGTCTGCTATTCTTTTAGAAAAGCTTCTCCAGACTTTAAATGAAGACAGAGAAGGCCCAAAACAATTGCAATGGAGAATTTGTTTACAGGCTATCACTAGAAGAGACATAATGCTTCCCTTTATCATCACTTGTCAGAGCAGTGACAGCCTCTAAACCTCCTGCCCGTGCATTATTCTTTATTTGTCATCACCTGTGCCAACTCTTGCCCTGGCAGGTGCCTGGCATGTGTCAAATGTATGATTTATGGGTTCATTTGATCAACACCGTGAAGAAAAGAATGATGTATTTTCTTTTAAATTCCAAATTAGACATTTACTCCCCATATCTAGTTACAGGGGCTTTGGCTTCTTTATATCCAAAGTGCACCATTTGTATCTCACTGTAGAATTTAAATACTGACTTCTCTCTTGTGCCTAACTCTGAAAGTGAAATTTATGTAATATTACAGCATATAGATGAAAACATCCTACCTCCCTGTTTTATTGTCATGGCAAGCCTGCTTGAACAGTTTCCTTTAGTAATAAATGGGCAGAATGCGTTGTCCCCTGGACATTTAAAGGCCTTTTTATTACAGGTTGCTTTCTATTTTGCACACCACATTATAATTTCTTTCAGAGAATTTCTTTAGAATTATAGTTTTGCTCTGACATTGATTGATGCATGTTTACTTGGTCACTTGAGTTTACTTCCTTCTAAATGTATATGTGTAATACATAGGTTTTGTGTGTGAGATGTTTCTTCTGGAGATAATATTAGCAACACAATAATTGGGAACTGTGAGAAAATGCAGTTGTACTATGGGAAATAAAATATCATTTGGTGTTCTCTTCTGTGAAGGAAATTTATGGAGTTCTGTGGAAAAGGGCAGTTTATTTTGATATTTTTTGGAAAAGACAAGGTTAAAAAAATCAAAATTTGTTAGTAATCGCAAGCACCTAGACCATTTGTTAATCAAAATTATTCCCATACAGAGAATTTTAAAGTCTTGTCTAGTCTGTTTTAAGCAACACTTGAGCTGTGAGATTCCCAGGTATTGTCTTTGTCAGAGCATCTATGTCTTCATGACCCCTGGTTCAAACATGGGCTCTTTTATTAAGTAGCTAGCCTTTAAAGTCAGCTGCTGACCACAGGTCCTGCAGAATTGCCGTTTTGCTTTTAAGAGTGTCACCTATGATAATACCAGTATATTGAGTAATGCAGGAGTGGCTTTAATGAGTCATTCAACATGAAAGATGTGGTTTTACTACTTATACAAATAGTAGAAAATACAACAGTTTTCTTTAAAACTATTACTGTTCTACTGTCTCTGGCTGTTACTCTGTGTTTGTGCTTTTAGAGATTGGTAAGATTTGAAACAGATAGTGCCACAAGACATTGCAGGGTAAAATACAATATGGGAGCACTTTCATATTGATTTAAGTTAAAAAAATCATTACTTATGGATCCAAAAGGGATTTTTTCCTCCACTTTAAGATATTTTCATTATCACAACCATATTGGAGTTTGTTGTTGAACTTAAATACTTCATGATGGTTTTGTAGTTATTGAGAATTTTTCCCAAATAAATTCCCAAACTCCCTTCTTGGCCAAATCTCAAAACTAAAGATATGGTAGGTATTGTTACTAGCATCTGTTTGACTATGTTATGACTTATTGTTAGGATATTACTAACATGTAGCTGTTTTAACAAACCTAGATACCTTATGTATCTCTAGTAATCCATATACTTTGATTCATACATAGACCTGATCTTTTTATGTCACTTGTCTAACTGAGCTCTATAAAAATTAACACTTATTACTTTTGTTTCTTCCTGATTACTTCCAGATATGTTTAAATGAGGATGCATTTAGAATTCTGTGAGAACAACACATGCAATTTTGTTTGTATACTACTACTTTTTTGTGATTTGTTCTTTGAGCGACAAGGAGAAAATAATAAAATTATTCAATCGTGGGACTAATTGAGTAGATGAAAGCAATTTTGGGATATGTGATTCCAGCATCAAAAGATGTACTGGATGTTTTAATGCAGTTCTTCACAAATCAGATGACATGCTGTCTGAAATGTGCAAAGAGCTGTCTGAGAGAGAGGAAGGAAGGTGGTATAGAGAACTTTTGTTTGTTCCACAGAATTTCACATATTATTCTCACTAAAAAAAATTAAAATATTGAAAATTTGAGAGACCTCTTTTCCTGAGTTCACAAGGAACCTGAAGCAATGAAAGGATAGTATGAACTACCATTGATGTCATGGAGTTCAAGCTCCAATACAACTGATGACAATCAAATTATATTATTCAGCTCTTTTGTTATGTAGCAATTGATATAAGAACAGAAAAGAATGTATTGTAATATGATAGTTTACATCATCTCTCCCTGAAGTGTTTTCCTGAAGAGGTAGGGACTCAGCTTTCAGAATTTGTTCCTGCAAGATGCGAAAGGAATGAAATTTAGTCCTTTGTACAAGACTGAATTTTGCTGAATTTATGTGGCCCAAGACAAGTGATAACAATCAGAATGCATGAAAATAGCGCGTTTGTATTAGTTCATTTAAACAGCGGTGGTGACCATATTCAAACTGTCTATTGCAAGGGCCTTACCTTAGCCATTGTGACACCTATACTAGTGAAGGTCCAATTCAGGTATGCCGTGAATTTCAATACAGGTAACAGAGAGCCTACCAACACCAGGAACAATTTAGGCTGTCCAAGTAAAGCTCCTGCTTCCTTCCATCAGAGAGTTTAGGTGCTTCCTTGGTAGCTACCTTCACATACAAAGAGGGAAACTATCTAGAACCAGCTCACAGGGAATAGTAAAGCAATTGCATCTGATACATACCAAATTCAGAGCTGTATAGTAGGACCCTCTGATCAGCTGGAGTCTCATCAGTGAACCCATCTCTGAGGGTAGGCAGGTGAAGATGGATGGAGGATTTGCAGTGTAGCCAAGGTGTTAAGTGCTTGCTCCCATAGTCGGAGAGCTGTGTTCAGGCTGAGTAGCCCCAATCTTTTTATTAGTTGATTGTACAATGTCCAGCAATGTGGTCTTGCTCTTGGTGCAGGGTTCCTATACATTATACAGTGCAAACAAACTTAAGACTTGTGGGTGAAAGAGGTCAGAGGAGAAGGGTTTGATGACCTTAGAGAACTACGGGAAATTTCCAGTGTCTGAGGACTAACAGAAGCCACAGTACCTAACAGATTAGGTTTGATTTACTTTGAAAATATGTAATATCCTATCACTTTGAAACTGTTTCATTTTTCATGGCTATGAGATGATATAATTTACAACATAGAAAAAAATCCAGACTGACAGCCCTAACAGACTTTCTTGTATTACCTGCAAGGTCTCTGTATCTTTGTTTTTAAGCTCTATTTCCCTTCTTCTGTATTCCTGCACTATGGGAATAGCCTCAATGGAGCTCATAAAAACAGGAAAACAGTTCAATAAATATACACTTTAGACAGTCTTGCACGTGGGCGCAAAATGATCTAAGACTTGATTTAACCTCAGTTCAGTCATGATATTGAATTGTAGCTGATACCTTAAATGAGTCAGAGTGGCACACAACCCTTGTCCTGTGAATATGGTTGGTCATAAAAAGACCACCATTCAAAGACACAGTACATCTCTTGTCATTGTGACTGTTGGGGGATTGTGTTGGGTTTTTTATTGAGTACATAAGCAGCAAAATGAGATAAAAAAGGGATACCTCTTTTTCTCTTATTTCAGAATTTAAACGTGTATTCTACAATCAACCAGAGAGTAGAAGACAAAAACATTCGATGTTTATCTGAATGTCATTCTTTCTTTTTTTTTTTTGTCTCAGACTTGGCCTTCCTCACTTGATCTAATACTTTTCCCAGGCAGTACTATGAACACAAACCACTCTCTTGACTCAGCAGGTATCCAAAGTGTTGAGTTTCTCCTCCAGAAAAACCCAACCTGTTCTGTAATCCTTGCAGGCTGATGTTCCCAGGTCTCAGGCTGCTCCCTCTTCTGTGTCAGCATACATCAGGATTCCTCAGTACAGAGAAGCATCCCATGCAGTACTCTCCCACTAAATACATACAACTACACACCAGTATTTCGACTCCTTCCCAATCTGCAGGTAGATTTGGAAAGTCTTGTGTGTTGGTCAGCTAGGAAGAAAAGGAGCAGAGACAAGAAGGAGCATGTGCAGGGAGCTCGGTTTCAGCAGAGCTTGATTTTGGTTTAACACAAGATCCTGTATTCTCTGCACTGCGACTTGTTTGTTTGTTGCCTTTAATCTATGTGTCAGCATTATATGCTCCAGGGTGCTGCTGAATGGTAGTCCTTTTGGGTAGTCTGTAGCAAACTTCTTGCAATCTGTAATAATGTAAGGTCTGGATCAAGGCCTGTACTGACCATACAAGTCCAAAGAATTAGTAAGTGATATAAGAAGAAATCATGACGTGGCAAACCCATTTCAGTGAGACTTAGCTTGCAACCCCTAGCATCACTAAATGTGGCTTATCACCAGTTTTAATTATTGGAGACTAAGCTTTCCTCTCCCTCTTTCCCTGCCAAATGAAATTACCAGATTTTTCCAAAGTAATGAGTCTGACAAGGTGAGGTGTTATATCAAAGACAAAGGATCAGGATTTCTGATGTAAATGTATTTAGGAAGAGGCAAAACTGCAGGGTGTTTTTTGTGATTAGGTCTTTTTTTATGATTCTTAGTGTGTGTTTCTAGTCAGAAGAAAAAATGTTCCCAAAGATGCTGTTTTGTGATACAAACCAAGCCAGGTTATGCAGATAAGAGAACCTATCAACTACTCTACATTTGCAGCTTAATTTTATTAGGAAGTCAGGTGTCCGTTTGCTTCACACTGGTATCCAACTACTAAGATCTTCCTTCATGTCTGTTTCCCTTCTCATTACAAAAACAATCTAATCATGCTAGTTTAACACTTACTTTTTAAAAATTTCGTTCCTTGCATAGTTCTTCATAATCAGTTGATATAGGAAACCCACTTGGAAAGCACACTGTTTATAAAACAGCATGCCAGAATGTTTATCTGGCCTTGGGCTGCGGGAACCAGAGGATGGATGAATATCCTGCAGTTGTTTTGGCCATGATTATATCGTGGATGGCAGGTTGCCAGTAGCAACTGCAGTAAAAGGTCCAGAGTGTCAGTGTCTTCCTCTGTGTGATAAAACAGAGAACATTTGCACTTTCCGAACTGTCTCAGGGAGGATTTGTGGCAGATTTTGGAGGACTCGAAGTGATAAGAGATGGAAGTAGATAAGCTGCTTGCAGGTTGCATGCCAACCTGTCCTTCTGTTGGCTCCTCCAGGCCTGGCACCACTGACGCTTTTTTTGCCCTTCTTTCTAGAACATTTAAAAGAGAAGCTGGAGGAATACATGGTCCGTTTTGCCAAAGTGAGGATTGTACGTACCAAGAAACGAGAAGGGCTCATTCGGACCAGACTGCTAGGAGCCTCGCTGGCTAGAGGAGAAGTCTTGACATTTCTGGATTCCCATTGCGAAGTCAACGTGAATTGGCTGCCTCCCTTGCTTAGTAAGTGTATGAGCATTCATCAGCCATTAAAATGAAAGCGTACAGCGTAGCTCAAGCAATCGGAGCTGTGTCCCTCAATAAGTAGGACATACACTGTATAGAAGTATTTGGAGCTCTGCTGCAGTGTCTGAAGAGTCAGTATGAGAGAGAACTCAGAAATGCAGGCAGCTCCATTTTATGGTTCTTGTGACTAAAGAACTGGTAAAATTTTAAAGTATCACTTTGGCCTATTAGAGTTACAATTTATTTTATTATTACTACTGCTGAATACACTTCTAAATCTAGTATTATGCTATGCCCTTACTATACACCTGAAAACTTTTGTTATGCAGGTATTGTACTCCTTCCTAGTCCTCCACATTCCATTAAAACAGCTTTTGCTGTAAATGTATCCAAGACCTCAGAGTTAAATCCAGTAACAACTGCATTCACAATAGGAAGCTGAGAAAGAATGATTTGCTATTGACTGCTTTGCTGGATTCCAGCTGCAGCTGGCAAAGTTCCATTAGTCAAAGAAATGGAAAGAATCAATTGTTGTAGTCTAGGATTTCACTTCAGAAAACAATGTCCCCTTTTCTACACACCTGACTACATGAAAAGCGTATATGCTATGCAAAGTGAGTGCATTTTTGCTAGCAAAAAAAAAAAAAAAAAGAAAATTTTTGAGTTTACTATTAAAGAAATTTGTATTAATTAAAAGAGTATGTAGTAAGTACATGACAGGATAGGGGTTTACCAATTAATGGTTATTGTTTCTTGAATTTTGTTGCTAGGACTGTTTGGCCACACAATCAGCTGATAAAGCATTTGCAGCCAAGAAGAGATGCTGTTCTGCTAATAAACTGTCACTTGAGACAAAAAAAAAATACTAGTAACTAGTTTTTCTTCAGATCAGTAACAAGATAACGTACAAAATTCCAAATTTATATCCTTTCTAGCTTCTATATGAAATTACACATACAGTCTTTTCCCTTGTTACCACTTTGCCCTTAATCACAGCATCAGCATTTTTAAAAATAACCTTTGTATCTTCATGTAAAGCCCAAATGGCATAAAGGAGCAGAGGGAAATACAAGTTTCAACAAGCCTTCCACAAGCAGCCCCAACAAGTACCCATTAAGAACTCTGGAGTACTCTACATATATAGCCACCTTTCCTCTGTTTTCTGATTTTGCCCCGCTGCACATAATACATTGCCACTAATGAAAAAAAATCTCAAGATTGTCACTTGTCCTCTGAAATCTTTTCCTAAGTTACTGCAGATGAGACATGGCCCTTCTATTTTGCTAACTTAGACATGGGAAATTTGCAAGTTGCAAAAATGGTTCCTTTTCTTGCTTTCTTGTCTGAAATGAAGGTACATCTAGCTAGGTTTCACCCTATAAAAACTGAAAAATAAACAGAATGGTCACAGAGGTTTCATAATTGCACTTAGGTTGAGGTTGGGTATTGAACTGATGATCACAACCCTCAACCTCAAGCCAGAAAACTGGAAAGATGAGAGAAGCTTCATCAGGGACCAAGTCCCAGTTCTCCGTAGTTCTTAAGTGGAATAAAATCTTTTTTGTTCCACATAAAGTAGAAATATGTATAGCTAACTAGCCAGAGGATCTAGAAATTAATCTTGAGGAATACTGGAGCGCAGAATCAATAGGCTTTATTTTGAAAGAGAAAGTAGAGCATTGCCTGAAAAAGGACAAATACAGAATGAACACATAGCTAGTATATTTAAGGATGCTCTGTGCCCTGTTTTCCTAAAGGGATGAGAGAACTTTCTCATAACCATTAGGTGGCAAATACTTACTATGCTGAAATCAGATGGCACCTGGCTACTAATAATAGTAAAGTTAATGTATTTTTGCAAGTGATTATCTAAAGATCTATCTTGTGATTCACTCAGCACTGCATGTGACTGAATGTCATTCAAGGAAACCACGACAGAGGATATACTGGGTATTTACTGCTTTGAAGCTGCCCTATTTTAGTTCTGATTGTATCTGCCATGTGTAGTGAAAAGTCATTCAGCCCTGCTCTGGAGTGAAGACCGCCAGTCTTTGCTGAGAGGGGCAGCGGTTTCCACTGTTCTAAACTAGGTTTTGTTCAAAATGAGACCTTGAAAGTTAGAGGACAGGGAGGTGGTGAGGAAACCAAGAGCAAACACATAAAGACAGATCTCAAAGTTATTTATGTATCTAACTTCTATTTTCAGAGTTGACTATCAGTTTTTAGGCCAAAGGAAGACTGAGTTATTTCAGTACTTGTTAGGTATCTAAATAGCTTTGAGGAGCTGAGCTGCAGTTGTTTTCAGTTACAGTCCTTTGTTTTGCTTTCTTAAAACCAGGTGCAAAATGGCTTTTCTTTATTTTCTTTAAGCTTTATTTAGTTTATTTCTTTAGCTTAAATGGGTTTCTAAACTGAGATAAGCCACTCTGAGATCTGAGAGAGTTTTGCCTGATGTTCACAGAGCAGGCAGCTGTACTGATGTAAAAATGTTGGCAAACACAGCTGTTTGTTATCACTCCTCAGTAGTATAAAGTCAGCAGAAGGAAAGATGTGACTTGGGCTCCAGCTGCTGTAGTTGAGAGTCTAGCGTAGTGTGAAGTTGTGGTTATTGCAGGTAAGAAACTGAGTGGCAAACCAGCTGAAAAATGCAGGCACGTCTTTCCTTCTGCTGATGTTGCTGTGGGAGCAGTAAGAGGGGAGGTGGACAATAGATCAGTAGTGCCATAGGCTACTGGAACTAGGTTTGTCAAAACAGATTTTTTTCCTGACCAAGACTGAAAACTATACCATGATTAGATCATGCTTAGCAAGTTATCAAGACACCTGCTAGCTATAGCTGTTCATCTCCACAACATTTGTATGATGCATTACTTGCCAGTGGGGAGACAGAGAGTACAAGTACTTATGACAACTCAGATAACAAGAGATAATTTGCTGAGCCGCTCGAATGTTTTCACCATCTGTAATCACATATTTAAGTAGGAAAATAAGAGTATTTGCAATGTGGCATTGTTACTTTAACCAGGCCAAATTGAAACAAGCACTTGAAATTAAAGGGGTGCATCTTTCTCATAAAGATAAAAGCTACATTTTTGAGATAGTGACTTATGCAGTATTGCAAACTTCTGTTTATTGCCACATACGCACACTCTGCTTGATACTAAAAGTGCTGAATTCAAATATGTATGTATATATTGCTTAAAATTGCTAGGGAGAAAGCTCTAACAAGTTCCCTTTTGTTCCCTCAAATCTGCAAGATTTTTACATGTAGGATGATGCTTATGTGTCTGTTCTTCCCTTTATCTGCAGCATATATGCATTGAAATAATGCATGAAAATTTTCAGACCAGTAGGAATTTGAGAGGATGATGAGTAAAGGTGATGGCAAAGAAGCTGTAAAGCACTTCAGCTGTGGCTTTCAGTGTCTTGCGTTAGGAGCAGGTGGGATAAAGAGCAGTGGCTGGCAAAGGTAGCAGCATGTTCACATCTGTAAAGCTATGATGCTACCACTCTTGCGAAATGTAAGCTAGCCTTACAGCCCTTTTTTTTGTTTCACAAATTGATATTGAGGCTACATTTAAGCCTAAGAAGTATGTATGCAGAATTCATTATTTTAGGCATACTGAAAGAAACATTGAGGCTGCAAGTTTGATTACTCTGCCTTTTGGTGTGCACAACTACAAACACCCTGGTTTCTTCAAAAGTCAAGATCTTCCTGTCGTTCCTCATCATCTCTAAAACATTTTTGGGGCTGAGAAGTAAGTTCTGCAGAAACACACAAGAACAGGCAGGTAAGCATCATCTTACTTGTAAAGTTCTTGTGGAGTTGTAGAAATGAAGACTGGGATTGAGTTTGAGCATATTCAAATAATTTTCTCCCCAGCTATCTCTGCATGTGACTTGGAGATTTCCAATCCTTTATTTAAAGGCAATGGCTTTTAAAGATCAGTAGAAGGATGCTAATATATTATGAGTCTACCTTTGACCTGCTCCAGCTAAATCAATTCCATTTAGTTTCTCTCCTCCAATCAATTTAGAAGAGGGGGATCAGAGACAGATTATTATAAGCCCTATAACTATTAGCAGGACCATCACAGGAAAGAGATTTTATAAAAATGACTTTACATAATGATTACAGATAACACTACACAGTATACCAGTGAATGTAATCATATTTGGCAATAGCAACAGTAATGCAGCCATTATGTCTGAGATTAGTTTCCTAGAAATTTGTGAGAGCCTGTGCTTTAAATTTATTTCACTATTAAAGGATAAGGATGTAAAAACCTGCTGAACTTCCAGGCCCAGTAATTTCTCACTAGTGGTTGGTCGGCATTGTTCCCCCATTTGGACAGTCTCTAAACAACAACTGAGAATAAATATGAAAACTACAGATGTTTTGCTAAAATAATCTCTTTTTCTTCATTTCAATCCTTTAGAAGCAAGGAAGCAGAATCTGTATTATTACACCAGCATTACCTGCCTTCCTATCTAAGTGTTCATTCCACACTTACTCCTCTGATTTTTTTTTTAGGGTGTTATCAAGCACCAGTGAAATCTAGTCCTTATTAAAAAAAAAGTTTTCCACATAGGCCCTGCAATATATTACATTTTGTAAAGAATCTAAGCTACTATTCAGAGAAAAAGCTTTATTATGCCTAGAATTTTGAGATTTTGTTTTTTCAAGGGTTCATAGGTATTTTACTGTCCTTTCATGCCAATGCAGCTACAAATTTTCCCTGTACTTCCTCATTTCAAACCATTTATTCTTCTGCCTAGTTCTTGCAGTTGGAATATCTTATTTACTTTCCTTTATTTTATGAGGAGCTCTATGGGATTAAGCAATAGGATTCACCAAAGCAGACTCAGGCCCACCCTGCCCTTATACTAGAGATAGGAATTTGATTTAGCCTCACAGATCTAATTTTTTTGGAAGAGCAAAAAGAAACTCCTTTCTTTAGAAAACAGGTGAGTAAGAATAATACCATGGGGTCTTCTTTATATCTCAAAGATCGGTACAAAAAAAGGACACAACCCCTGTTTTGTTCTTCATGTTGGAGTTTGCCTTTAATTTGTAGCATTTAGTCTCAAAGCTGGAGACACTAGAGCCACAGGAACAGTAGCTGAATGGTTGCAAGGGCTGATTCACATTTAGGACCACAAATCTCTCTCGTGGGAGCTTGCCATACACAATCCCCACAGCCAAAGGTGTATTTTTACATTTTGCTTGCTGGCTTGTTCTGTAACTGACAGACTGGGGACAGCTCAGAGTAGCAAAGTGACAGAGATACAGATGACTGGACTCCTGTGGATCTCACAGGGATATGCCTCCCTTTAAAGAACTGTAGATGCTTCTAATCATTGCCCAACCGCATTAAGTCCACTTTAGATAAAGGTTTGATACAGATTTGAAAAATGAAATTATTTGGGGGCCATAGGGAACAAAGCAAGCAATCTTCAAACATCAGAAAACCTGTGGGATTCACTTTGCAGTAATATGATAGATGGCTTGACTAGACATGCAGTTTCCTATTTTCTACTTTCATTTTTCAGACCAGATTGCACTAAACCACAAAACCATCGTGTGTCCTATGATCGATGTCATTGACCACAATCACTTTGGCTACGAGGCACAGGCGGGGGATGCCATGCGAGGAGCTTTTGACTGGGAAATGTACTACAAAAGAATACCGATTCCTCCAGAGCTCCAGAGAGCTGATCCCAGCGACCCCTTTGAGTAAGTAGCAATAAAGGGGAGAGTGGAACATGAAGCAGAACAAGCAAAGACGGTAACTGTAGCAGAAGAATCCAAGCCCAGAAATTTCCATGTAGGCCACTTCATACTAATGAAAGGTAGTAGAAACAAACTGCTTCTATACAGATTGATAAAACCTCAAAACTAGGAAAAAGATCAGGGCAACAAGTTGCAGAATTCACAAGCTGTGCCTGGAAACACAAACCTTCCCCATCTTTTCTGGTCCAGTGGTTCTACATAAAAGAAACAGGCACATACTTGTAGTTAAGAGAAAGTATTGACATTGGACAAGGAGTGAATGTGACTACAGTTATTCTGTTTATTCCACAGAGCACTTCCTGAACAGATTTTAGTTTAATGTTTTCTTTGCTGGAGATTGATGCAATACATGCATCAATAGCCAAGCCCACATTCTGCCAGCAGATGCTTTGTTTATGACTGGTGATATTGCTACTGTATATGTATTGCTGTAACTTAAACACAGGGCTGTCAAACCTGAACAGTGTCAAGCTGATTTGTAAACAATTTTTTATAAGCTAGCCTCCAATCCCAGTGTTGTATAGATCAGCTCATTCACAGGAATGATCTTTTACTTTCCACAAAGGTAGAGCCTCCTTTCTCCGTCTTCCTTTCTCCGTCTTTCTTCTTCCTTCTCTCATGTAAGGATCAGCTAGGTTTAATCCGCACCAGCAGAGAGCTGACAGACAGACAGACAGAGGTGGTTCAATGTGGCAAAGTCTCCAGGTCCCTCGCACAGCACACATCCTAGCAGGGCTGGCAGCAGGACTGGCTCTGATGCTGTCAGTAGCCCTGGCTGAAACTCCATGCTGCAGGTTTAGGCAGTTTAAAAACTCAGCATTTTCCCCACCCCAAAACAAAACCTGGAAACCATAGCAACAGAAAACCTGTGTCTCTAGCCTAGACTCTATGCTATTTTGAAGTAATGGATCTGATTAATGCAGAAATTGACCCTTATATTCAAGGAATGACCAGCTCTGTATAGGGAGAAGTAGGATTCAGTGGGCATATTTTCATTATTCTGCTTGTTCCTTTTTACTTACCTCCATCGAGGCCCATCAGTCTTCATCTTGCATTGGTGTAAGTGCTGATGACGTATTTTCCATCAGCTGCCAGTGTGACCACTCCACAACATAGATGCAGCTATTGCAATCACATAACACTCCGGAGTTCCTAGAGCCTCTGTCGCTCTTCCACAAGTCTTCCTAGTCCTCTAAGCAGATGTAATTTCTTGCCACTTACTGAAAGTTACCTAGCACATCATATAATTTGATTCAGCATTCAAAGTTTGTGTAAAAGTAAAACTTCTATATTGCCAGCGTAGCTACAGGGTTGCTTATCAGCCATTTCACACATTCACAGTTTGTAGTATGCATCTCTCAAAGACAAGAGGCCTGAAGAGGGGGCACTCATAGGAAGCTTTCTAGAAGAGATGAGACTTTGTGCAATACAGAACAGATGTGATTTTGCATGAACTGTTGTTACAATCAGCATGGCAGCAGTTGATACCCACCTTGCCCTGCCTGCATTCGTAAGACACACAGATAAATGGCTTCGCAAGAAACAACATATAGGACAACGCAACCTATAAATCTCTTGTCTTCTGAGTAGTCATCTCCCAGAAAGGTGGAAAGGCTGCCCAGTTCTTACACAGAACAGTGAGAGTCTTCCTTCCCATCACAGGATCCACATCAGAGCGATTGAAGGCTGGCTGAGCTAGGACAGTATCTTTGCTCAAAAGTACCCTCTGCCTAGAATGGTGAGGGTATAGAAGTGCTTTAAATAATCAGTATGAATTTTGCTTAGGGGAGGAATTCTTTTCTAATTCGAAGCCAGTACTGCTTTTCTCCTAGGGCCTTCTCTGTTGGCACCTTGAGCTTTTAATACCTTGCTTACAGTGAGTACGGTAAATGTTGTGGACCAATTTAGGTATTGGTAACTTCATTGACCAAGACAGCTTCTACAGAATTAAAAAGACAGAACAGTTTTCCTTTAGGTGCATATACACTAAAACTAGAAATGGCTTCAGCTAGCACAGTGATCATTAAGTTACTATTTTGTAAGCAGTAGGGATTTTTTTTATTATTTAGGTTAAATATTTTAGTATTGGTGTCCTAATAGCTTTATTTCTTGCCAGCAGCATCAGATCTGAGCTGATCCTTAATGAACTGGAAAATTGCTAGCATTTTTAGTAAAACACCAGTGAATAATGGGTACGTGATCCAAGAATTGCGCTGATGAGTTTTTTCCCTCACTTAAAATGCCAACTCAGTATGTGTGTTAAGCAGAAAAGGTTGCATCAGCCTAGAAATAATGTACATAAAACCAGATCAAGCTACAGAAGACCTAAGAGCAGTCATTGTATTATCTGAATGATACGTTTCCTTTCCATCTGCACATGATCAAAATACTGCTGCAGCAGACATCAGCAGTGTTTGCTGTTGCCACAACAAACTGAAGTGTTGTCAGGTAGGCTCTTTGTGTGACAGTAGCATGGAGCTTACTGAGCTCCAATGCCAGCTGAGCTAGTCTATCTGGAATAAATTGTTCCCCCCCCCCCTTTTTTTTTTTTTAAGCTGTACTCCACTGTGGTCGGTGTTTGACAGGTACTCTCCTGCTGAATGCAATCTATCTGGACACAGCCTTTCAGTTCAAAATCCCTCTTGTGAAGAATGTAGACATTCTCATCCATTTGTGGTGTGAGCATGAGCATGGTTTATTGTCCATACACCTGTGGTGCCACTCAGGCAGCATCTCCACCCGTCACTGTGACACAACTTGGAGCTTCATTCCAAATCTCAGCTTTTCCTGATGTAGACCTACGCCTGTTCTCAGGCCTTCTGCAGTTGTTAGCTACAAGTAGCTTTACACCAAGATTTGGTTTGATGTCTATGACTATAGGACTGTATAACACTCTCAGAAGCTTCCAGCCTGCCCAGTGTCAAATTCAGGTACAGATGATGTACTAGCACCAACCTGGGAGTCACATGACAAATTTATAACTGCATTTGGATCAGGTTGCATTCATCTACAAAATGTATCGTTTTGGTTCACATGTAGTTTTCACTGGCCATACCAAGTTTCCCGTAGGTTTCACTGAACCAAACTGTAGCCATATAAAATGTATTTTCAACCAAAGGTCCTATGTGAATTATTTGATATTGCTCTGTGCTCATTGTAGTGTTTAGGAAATCCTAACAACTATTCTATGAATGGATCTCATGTAGCCTTTAAGATTAACTATTTTTCTGAAAGATGTGTGTTGCTGGTTTTCAGGATACATTGAATCCTTAGAGGTATGGAAATCAGACTTCAGCCCTAATAATGTTGCCTTCCCATCCAGAGACTAAATCTGTGAACTTCTTGTTTATTTCCCTTTCTCATGTGCCACAGAAACAAGAGAATTTTTGTATTGCATTCAACTGATCTGTCACACTTGCAGCTCATCACAGTTGGCTGTAGTGATTTTTCTCTTGCAATTCATGTACAACTACCCCAGTATATTCCAAAGGGGGCTGTTTTCCTCTGATGCATTCAGGGTTGTGGAAATGACATAGAGCAAATTGGTGTTCTGATCTGTTGTAGGAAATTGTCAGACAATCATGAAATTGTCATCATGTCACGTTGGCGCTCACTGTCTTGATCCCAGGGTCAACGATCATTCAGCAGAATTTGAGATGACTTACGAAATTTTCTTCTAGCCCATAAGCAGGGAGGACCAGAGACGTTTACATCCTTTGTGGGAAGGTTCACCTTGGCTTATTATGTCTCGCTGGTTTGTTTCTCTGTCACGGCAGAGGTTTGGGAGCATGCCCTTATGGGACATACGGGTTTGGGACATTAAGAGCATGCTCCTGTGTGACTGTTTCTTTCTGTGGTGCAAGCACTCTAGTCTCTGGAGGAGTTTTCCTAACCCAGGCGATTGCCACTTAAACTAAGAGGGTAACATTGTTACTATAATGGACTGCGATACACAGCCTGTCAGTTTGTATGATTTAATAGCCTGCCTGGGCTAAAAGCTCTGTGGAAGTTTAAAGCAGAGGTTTGATATGCTCAAGCCTGCTGGGGATGACTGCTCTTTGTTTCCTGGCAGCACTTACATTATATCAATTCATGTTATCACATGCCCTATCTGAAAACGGGCATCAGTGTCCATTCACGACAAGAAAACATCAACAACTCAACTCAAAAAACTATTTGGAAAAAAACACAAACTAATTGAGAGGATTACTATGGCACAGATCCACTAGGGTAGGAAAGGGCTGCACAAGCCCGCGGAGCAGTTTTATGGTGGTGTAACTTTATGATACAGAGGGAGGGAAAGGTGCAGGTGAGACCTAACAGCACTGCTATTGAATTGCAACTCAAGATGGAAATCCTAACCAATGAGAGAAGTGTTGTGCTACTTGCTGGATGCCAAGACTTCTAGCACCTATCTGGGAAAGTTAGTAGTTTTTTGGTATATGACCATTCCTTACTCTCCAAGGGTTCCTTGTTTGCCTCTGACGTAGAGCTGTCATCTACAGAACTCCCTGAAGGGTGACAAAGCTGAAGAATCATGTAATTCTAGCAAAGGACCAGAATGATAGTTTGGCAAATACTGGGCTAGCCAAGGAAGTAGAAGCAACTTTGTAATCTCTGACAAGGCATTTTAGTTCCTGTACTCAGCTTCCTATTTATAAAATAGAAATAGAATCACTCCACCATTGCAAGGCTGCTTTGGGTATGAGTCTAGTAAAGGTTATAGGATTGAGGTCTCACAGTAATAGGGGCCACTTACAGTTTATGGATGTACTTTTTGGTAAAATTTTGGACATGCTGAAGGGTTGGAATTAGGTGATAAGTACATTTTTCTCTTCCTTTGCGCCACAGACTCTCAACCTTGGATGTAGTGTATGACCTTAATATAGCCAGTTGTGTGTTAGGTTGGAAGATTACTTGGCACTTTCTGTTTAATTGCATATCTAAAACCATATTATTATTATGCAAGCTGTTGTCAGCATGCTCTTTTCTTTGAATTTGACATACTCTCAGAAATACTTTCTGCAGCTCCTTACTTTCAGTATTTATATATACTTTTTACAACATGCTGGTGCAAAGAAAGTCTTTGCTAAGACTGCATTTCAAATCTGACAAGTACTTTTACAATTTTGTGATCATTTTCTGAAGTTTAGAAAGTGCTTTGGACAATGATTTCTGTTCTATAGCTCCCAGTGCTTTATAGTCTGTGTCTTTTATGGCCGATTTCTGCCTATAAACATATTCATAAAACCTCTCACAACCAGAAACAATCATCTATTTTTTTAAAGCCCAAGTATAATCTACTGTTTTGAACTGTGCTACAGGAATGTTTGATGAAAAGGCATTATTCTACAGAGAATCGGTCTCCAACCAGTATGAGTTTGTGTAATTTAAGATCTTGATTTATTGTTTTGACAAGCTATGGTCTGTAGAAGACTGTTAGTCGAGATAACAATAGCTTTTACAAACTGCCATCCACCCATGGCCCCATGAAAATCTCAAGATTTTTTTCAATTAAAAATGCTGACACTAACACACCATTTATGAGTGAAGATCTGCATATTCGATCATTTTCTCCTGCCTTTGGTGGGATTTCAGTGTAGAGGTTCTGTACAACCAGTACATTTGCTTTGAAGGCCAGTTCAGATGAGGTAACTCTACAGAGTGTAACCTGTCAGAATAAAAAAAAAAAAAAAAAAAAAAAAACCATCAAGGATAAAAAGCTGCTGCTGGTATAATTTTTATAACCACACAAGAGTCACACTACATCCAAGGTTGAGAGTCTGTGGCGCAAGGGAAGAGAAAAATGTACTTATCAAGGAATTAGTCGAGTCCTACGTACTAGCTGAATTGGGTAGATTCAGGCTCGATACACAACTTTTCACTTGAATGTTCCTAGTGACTTGTGCCTCCCAAGACAAAAGGGAACTGATTTTGTTCATAATGCCTTGATGCTGCAGTGCCAAAATAGCTATGTTTTTTCTGTGTCTGTGGAAACTCGTATTTCCAATTTTCTTTCACACTTGGAGCTTCATGGTTAGCATAAAAATGTAAACATCTTGAACGTACTGTTTCTAGAGCTGTGTTAGCCTGCTACTTCACACAAGTATTAACTTTAGAGTTTGACAGTCTATATGCCCATATGCTGGGGCAGATTCATAGAGTGGGTCACCAAAATTACTAGTAATTAGAAAACTAAGTCTTTTCTGGACATGAATTTAATATTTCTTTACATAAAAAAGACTGGGATGGTGGCCAAGATGAAGACAGAGATATGTTGCTTGATGCATACAGGTGAGCTATTTAACACTATCAACATGCTATTGATACACAGATGACTTGGCTTTCAGAATTTTAAATCATATCTGAACAATTTTCCATGAAGAAAAAGAGATAATTATTTCTATTTTTAATTGTATATTTTCAAGCTGTTTTCTCTAGAACTTTCCTGCAGAATTTGGTGACACCTATTGGTAATACGAAACAGAAAACCAACACCCTTCTCTTACATTTTATAGTGTTTACCAGCATGAAGTTGGAAGTGATCTCTACATCCACTTCCATTTCTGTTTGTTTGTTGTTGTGGTTTTTTAAAGAATGACCTATTGCTATCTAAAGCCTCAATCTAGTGCTACAGTTGCTTCCAACAGAAGAAAGAACAAAGACTAAAACAACTAATTTTTGTAGACTCCTCTATGCCAAACCACTTCCAAATCTGTACGTTGATGCAAGTTCCATACATGCTCGTTGGCTCAAGTTTACTAATACTCTTTAGGGTCTGCCAGATACTCCACAGTATCACAATGCTTTTTTTCCTTTCCCCTCCAGTGCCCATGGGGTTTTTTTCAGAGGCAGCGATCAACTAAGCATGGCATAGAAGCATCTTCACCTGCCAATATATACCTTCTGATTTTTTGTTTATATAGAATAATTCTGACTGTCCAGCTATCTTGGCATAGAACCCCCTTAGCCCTGAGGTGAAGAGATTTTTCTGGCTTCCACTCTGAAAAAATTAAGCTGCCAGTGCAGTGTGTGCTGGAAGCATGAAAAGAAGGGGCTGGGAAGAAATTTGTATATAGCCAGTATTTTAGTACTATTTTTATAGTATCTAATTGGAAACTTTCTTGCCACAGATTTAGCCCCTTTATAGTTTGTCATGTACACTGGGAGAAGACCTTTTAAGCACTTGAGGGCTCATGTGAGATCAGTTCACTGTTCATTTTCAAGTAAATTATCTTATTTTTTCAGTCTCTCTTAAGAAGTCATGTTTTCTAGATCTCTGATTGTTATCTTTGCTCTCCTCTGAACTTTTTCCATACTGAGAGCAGATACTGCACTAGCCAAAGCCTTATCATTGCCTAGTAGAATAGGTGTGTGACTTTGCTTGTCTCAGAGGCTATGTTCCTGTTTATAGTTCCTTGATGTTGTTGATTCATGCCAGGCTCATGCTGTGGTGTAACCTCCACATCATTTTCTGCAGAACTGGTGTCTAGCCAAGTGTTCATCATCCTCCTCTTGTAATTCAGATTTTACATGGCTGAAGGCAAGGCATTTGTCTTCGTATCTGTTTGCAGTGCCATGTCCAAAAAGGTGATCTGTCTTCATTATCCCTAGATCAGTGTGATACATTGTAGCTGCACATTTTGAATTTTATCTTTTTTGCCTTTGTTTACATCACTTCTCCAATTTGCTAGGATTTTTGAACTCTGATTAAACCTCTGATTTTTACATCCTATTGCAATGTTATTTGAGCTGTATTTGAGGTTCATGCAAATGGCAAACACTTCTAAATCCCGATTGTGAGAATGTCTGTTTCGTCCATGCCAGAAATCAGGATATGCGAAGTCTCTGGCTTTCCAACAATACATCCAGTGGTCACTCTGTTTTCTCAGCCAAAAATGCAGCATGTACCACTTCTGTGGCCCTGGAAAATTTGTCAGATTTGGAAGCCTTGCTTCCTGCCGAGCAAACCTTTATAAAAAGATACACAAGACTTCCTCCACATGCTCTAGAAGGCATCAGTTTTACAGCACAATGGCAGCTGGCTCTTCAGGTCGCTTTCTAGACCTGAGACCAAGATCTAGGACGTCATGGGCACATGCTCCAAGATGATACAGTTATGCACAAAGCCCTGTTTAAAGCTCCATGGAGTAGGGTTGCTGGATTGCACCATGCAGGTTTTTAATGCAACACTGAACAGAATCAGATGCAGGACAATGTTTGCAGATACTGTCTCAAGACAATTTCCATTTTGATGTTGGGTTATAGGTGATTGCTTCTTAGTAATGGCTATCAGCAGTTTTTGCATATCTCTGACAGTCATTATATCTCTTCCATATTTCTGTAGTTGTTAATCCTGACAGTTATCTGTGAATCAGATCTTTTATCTGAGACTTGAATGAGAAAAAGACAGTTAATACAAGTTTTGTTTAAAATATTAGGAGAGTTCAGTGTAGGTATTGATGTGATGAGGACCTTAAGAAATAAGACATGCAGGATCACTTTCTGAATTATCCCCAGGCACGCTGGCGTCTGTTTTCCTTTCATCTAAGTAACCAAAATATCATTATTCTAGCTGGAAGACAAGTTTTGTCAAGAGGCAAAGGCAAATGTCTCCAGCAACCTGTGAGGTGAAAATTATGATAAATACTCCAAATTTTGCTGTGTTAGTTTATTTATAAAATGCTATGCATATCTTTTGAGAAACCAGGAACAAATGAGGCTCAACACAGTTGACATGTTGTTCCATAAACTGCCAAGACAGTATCCTTTATTAGGGAACAAGATTCATATATCAGCTTTGCTCATTTCTGAAAATACCTATCTTCTTTGGGGGAAAACAGGATACAACTATCTTTTTGTCCTGGTTTCAGCTGGGATAGAGTTAACTGTCTTCCCAGTAGCTGGTACAGTGCTATGTGTTGAGTTCAGTATGTGAAGAATGTTGATAACACTGATGTTTTCAGTTGTTGCTCAGTAGTGTTTAGACTAAAGTCAAGGATTTTTCAGCTTCTCATGCCCAGCCAGGGCACCTGACCCAAACTGGCCAACGGTGTATTCCATACCATGGGACGTCCCATCTAGTTTAGGAACTGGGAAGTGGGGGCAGGGGATCACTGCTCAGGGACTGGCTGGGTGTTGGTCAGCAGGTGGTGAGCAATTGCCCTGCACATCATTTGTACATTTCAATCCTTTTATTACTACTGTTGTCATTTTATTAGTGTTATCATTATCATTATTAGTTTCTTCTTTTCTGTTCTATTAAACCATTCTTATCTCAACCCAGGAGTTTTACTTCTTTTTCCTGATTTTCTCCCCCATCCCACTGGATGGGGGGGGGAGTGAGTGAGCGGCTGCGTGGTGCTTAGTTGCTGGCTGGGGTTAAACCACGACACTTTTCAAGTGAATTATTTGGAAAATCAACCCCTCTGATATTTTCTGTTGTTCAGTTGGTGTGTCAGTGTTATTTTCAGAGCTGGAGAGGAGCTGTAGGCATTAAATTACACAAGTCCATTTGCCCCCTACAGAGAAAGAGGTGCCTGCAAGGAGAGAGGAGACCCCGCTCCCACCGCTCTCCTGGTCCTCCGGCAGAAAGTTTAGCTGATTCTGCAGAACCTCCCTGGCTTTTTTGTGCTGGGGCAAATAACCGCTCTGTTTTCCCATGAGTACAAATGACCCGCGGACATGCAGTGAATTAGGAGTGGAAGAGATGGTGATAAGCCAGGAGCACAGGGGGAGAACAGTAACGTTATTTTTCCCTTTGAAAGCATTGCAAACATGCAAAGGACCTCCCAGAGTACCCGAGGAAAAGGTGAACAGCGGGGAAGAAAGTCGTTTGGACCAGTATTTTCAGACCGCTGTCTGGGGACCTCAGGGTAGTGCTTTCGAAGAGACTCCCAGAAGGCACTGAAGGAGAGCAAACTTCCCAAGTTCTCGGCCCACAGGAAATGTTTCAAGTCCCCAGCTTGCTGCTTTGCAGTAGGTTTTAATGCCTAGCCCATTTTGTAGTGATTCTTTTTGACAGAATGACAGTTTAAACAGCAAAACTCTTCAAAGCACAATCTTTGTTTGTTCCTGACTTGTTCAAACAGCATTCAGGGAAGAAGAATAGTCCTTTGTTAGTTGTAGTTACAATATAAATAATTAGTTGATATAGCTAAATCATATGAGCCCTGTTATTTCAGGGGTGTTCTCATTTGACCTTCAATCAAGCAGCATAACCAAGACAAAAAAATTACTATAAATGTCCAACTATATTGCCTTAATATTTACACTTTATCTTATATTACTGTAATTGTTTGCATTTCCATTTCTGCTAAATAGGGTATTATTATTATTCTATAGCAGAGTGATGTTAAGAAATACGATTGCGTTTTTGTGAATTGCAAGATATTATTGCTATTGCAACCAATTTCCAGTATGAGTTCCTACAATGATAATGTAATAGATTCATAAATTTTTAATCCCAAAACAGAGTATTGTGACTGTCTCAATGCAAGTGGCAATACTTTAAGAACATTCATATATCTACTGGAAGGTAATAAAATGCTTATAATTTCTGTAGGCATGAAAGGACTCAAAACTTGCCAAAATGTGGGTATTGGGATAACTGAGATAACTTACTACACATTTTTTTTACTGCTTTTTTTTTTTTTCATGTGGTATAACAGAATACAGATCAAGTTTTTTCAAAATACTTGAAAACACGTGGTCAGGTATTAGAAAATACATCTTTTGATCTTTAAGTTTTTGCCTTTTTACTTTCATTAATAGTTTGTTGAATATGAAAGTTTCCTAAGCTCCATGGGCACAGTTGACCATAGGTGGTAAGAATGTCTGTGGCAAGGAAGGCTGATAGATGGGCCTTAACTGCAGACAGATTTCATCTGTCTCATCTAATGCTTATTAAGAAATCTAACCTCTGATAAATTGTATTATACAAACCTTCAATTGTATCAAGGACTGCTGTTTTCTGCAGTAATGACTGGACTTACATCTCCACCTACTGGCTGATGGGGCAAAGTCCCATTCAAATGTTAGTTTAAATGAAATCCAAGTAGTGTTTTGCCTGTAAAAGCTTTTCTTATGATATTAAAATAATTTACAGCCACGATTTTCAGGGGAAGTTTGTTCAAAGTTCTTTGGCCACGTATATAATGATGCCACTGACTTCAAACTCGCTGACCTATGCGTATTAGCCTAGGTCTTAATATAGAAAATATGACAGGATTTTTAAATCAGAATAAAAAAAGTATTTAAACCCACCTACAGATCCTTTCAGTGGGAATGCAGGAGCACATCCAAGAGCAAGTACACAGTAGACCTGCAGGAAGTTATTCCTATGTAACTCAATAAAGCTTAATAGCATAACAAAAATTATGTCACTAGGGAAATGATTTTTTAAAAAACGAAACAGAAAATCTGTTGTAGCAAAGAACTCCTACAGCTGACCTGTAGGGTGATTATCAGTGTTGGCGTCCAGCAGAAAAAAAGCGGGGGGGGGGGAAATCCCAATTGCAGTTTGGAGGTTAGCAAAGAGAAGAGGCTGAAATTTAGTAACAAAAAGTTCAAAGTCAAAGTGAACTGATAATGAGAATTTCTTTCAGAATAGATTTCATCCATTGGTTACAGTAGAGGAAGAGAAATGCTGTTTGTAAAAGCTGATGATCATAGACAATGATGACTTTCCAGTGTGATAACAGCTGTGAAAAGGGCAAATGCAATCTTGGAACTTATTTTGCTGTAGCCCTTGGCCCTTCATGGTTACCAAATATTTCAGAATCTTAGCTGCCCCCTACTCCTTTTCCTCACAAGTCAGGATATCATGTCCTCTCAGCCTCAGATGGAATCTCGTGCTTCTATTGTCTTTCAGACACTACAACTTCTTCCTCATTTTCCTAGGGAGAGGGGAGAACACAGAATAAATAGACACAAAATTACAGCATGAGGTGTTCTTTTATACCTTAATTTTCTCCAATGATTTTGCTTTCTTGTTCTTTATGATGGGGCATTCATCTGTGAGAGCTGATGTCACGTGCTCTCTACCTGCACCTTAAAATCTTTGACTGGTATTTCTACTTAATTTCTGCTTAATTAGCAAGTTTCTGGCTTCTGAAAGCTTCCTACTAAAGATACATTGGTAAAATCTTAACTGTTGTGAGGATATTAAGTACAGAGTCTCCTTTGTAGTCATATAAAGAATAAATACAGTACAGAATGTGGTGAAACTAGAAGTCTGACATCTGGACTGAGCAATAGTAACTCTCCCACACACACACTGTTAGTTTTACAAAGACTTAGTTTAGATCAGATACCCCATCAGGTGCAGCTACAGAAAAGTCATATGAGCCACTTGGAATTAAGCATCTTTTTCTACAGAAGTTCATGTTACACAGTGCTAGAATTCAGATGATAAATAAAATAGGTTTCTTCTAAATTTTTTTTTTTTTGCCCTGTGCAATTTCTTCAATTAGTTACAGAAATAACACAAAATAGGAGCATGCCCTGAATGGAAAAACAGCTATTACCCAGCTGGAAAAGAAATTTTCCAGAAATGTGGAAGATAACTGAAAGACGCTTGAAAGGCACTTTGCTCTGTATCTGTAAACAATAGGCACCAGCAGAAATATTAATTACATAGTGAGACAATAACTGTAGTTCTCAAGATAGCTGATTTTTGAATGGTTTCATTTGACTCAGCTAGCAAAAGGTAATTATGAAACTTTATTAAGTTAATTTGTAAATTTCTGCATGTTGTGACATTCTGGACGTAATCGAGAATCGTAAATACCCCAAGAGCAGAATTGAAACAGAAAGTTGTGGAGTTCAACCCATAAAGCCACGACACCAGCAGGACTAGAGGGCTTCCTGCAACTTGACAGCAGCAGAGATGATGCCTCAGATCTCTGAAAATGCTGGTCTTTCTGGAAATACATTGAACACACCCAAGCAGCCAGGTTGTTTAAAAATACTTGATCTGTCAGGTAACTCCTGGTCTGTTGCTAACGAGAAATCACATCCTGTTTCAGTCTTCACTTCAGTGGCCTCCTTTAGCCTCTTCTCTTAAAATACTGGATCCATAATTCCTCTCGTAGTTCTGGCACAGCTCTAAGTTTAGTTTCATTTCTCCTTTTTTGAAAATAGCAGGCCAGATTTGTATGCAGCATCATACTGCATGCAATCCTCAGCAGTGCTATTGATCTATATCTGCTGGAAGGATCTCTACTAATAGATCTTAAAGTTACGTTTGCCCTTTCCAAAGCTTATCTGATACTTGTTTCATCCATTCCTGAACTATCTGACCTTGCGTATCTCAGATACTTAGAACAGCTATTCTTGCAACAGTTCAAATGATCCAGTCTTGGTTCTGATGAGGTAATGGGCACAAGATGTATGGGAGAGCAGCAACATGAGATGTATTTGAAAGATTGCCTGCGAACTTTGGTGTTGCTTTTCCAATACTTGAGTCCATTTTCGTTCAATAAGTGTTGATGTTTTTTCACTTCCATTTCTAATGAAGCCTGAAATTAATAGTGCTTTTTTGTTTACTTTCTTATTTGCAGCAACATCATTGATAGTAATGGAATGGTACTGGGAATGGTTCTCGTAAAGTTGGAGGCAGAAGTGAAAAGTATTTTGGATAGGTCCTGTATGTTGGGAGGAGGAGTGTTACGAGTTATTTGATCCTTCCTGATATAAATAATATTTAATATCTCTACATTTCAACTACTGCTTGTTTAGGGACGAAACAATCCATGTGAATCTAAGTTAAAATACATTTTTAAGGGAAGAATTATCACAGTTAATTATTCTGAAACTTCTGAAAACCATAGATGAGCATACATGACCGGTGAGCAAGATTTTAGTAAGTAAATTTTGCCAGCTGGAAGTGTGACAGGGATGACTAGCATTTTGATATTCAAAATACTCCTTGAGACTTCTGATGTCTTGTATATTTGCTATCTGTTTAAATAAACTTGATGTTAGCCATAAGGTCAGAGTCTGTTAATATTTACTTTGGAGAATTCTGCCTTTCTGAGCCTTTTATGGGTCTGTCTCTGGTTTTTGTCCCTGTAAGAGTAATGTTCACAGTATACACATCCTTCCAGAGATATGATAGTAATGGAAAAAGTAAACTTTGGTGTCCTTAATCCATTTTTCAAAGTTAGGTATTTCAGTCTGAAGAATGTGCTGCTTTGGAGATTCTCTTGTTGGGACTCAAAAAATCTGTAGATGATGACAGTAGCTGGAGCAGTAGTAGCTCATCACAGTGCCAGAGGCAGGGCTGGTAACTGATGTGCTGTCAGATTTGTTAGCTAAAACAGACCCCTGGGGATTTTCATGACAGCTTTCCTTTCTGCACATTTGATATTCCATATTTCTGAATTATTCAGCATTGCTGCTGCTAAGTCAGATAGTGTCTCTGGAGCATAATTAGCTAAGCAATGGTTAAAAACAGGAAAAAAGAAATGTCCCAATTATATATTCATTGCTTTGTGAATACTTGAATAGCAGTTTAAAATACCAACTATAGTTCACAGGAACCTGCAAGGCAGGGCTGGGAAACTCTGGAAGAGATATCCTGGTCTCAGTCGAGTTAATAAAAAAACCTCCTATTGTATAAAACAGCTGAAGTTAAACCACTCGAGATATCTAAAAACAGATAGATCTAAACTAATGCTGAAATGTGATCTATCCTACATCCACCTCACTGTTAAGAGAAATGGAAAGACAGTCCCTTTCTCCATGTGTTAAATGCTTTGGTTGTTCTTTTTCCATGCCTCACCCTTTTTGGAAATTGAAATTAATTTATTTCTCACCAAGATAACAATGAGACTACTTAGCTAGTGTTTGATCATCTGCTTTTATTGCTGGAGCTATGTTTTGCTAAAAAAAAGGAGTGACATTTCAGGATTGGGAGCTTGGTAAGCTTTTGATTAGGTACCTAGGTGCTTTAATATTTCTCTCATGGTAAGTCAGAGTATTCCCAGTGGGTTTCCTTACAATATGAATAGGCTGGTTTAGCTTAAAAAGCATTGTTCTTCTTGGCAACCATCATGCATCTCTAATCTATGGCAAAATGTACTATCAGGTATGCAGAATACGTAACCTCTGTCTTTGCCATGACTGATGTATATGGGAGAAATAGGCTTTGCTGCTGGTCCCTTGGTCAGTGCCAAGTGAACCCACTTTGATTTTTCCTTTGGAACACAGATATTTGTGTCAGATGGCCGCTGGCTAAAATGAACCCTTGACAGTCTCTGAAAGACAATGGACACATTTCTTCTTGGGATTGAAACAAATTTTTAAGAAATGAAACGAGAAAATTATTTTATTAATTCCATGAGCACTTAATGAAAAGAAATTACTTTTTGTTTCTTTGAACTTTCACTAGGAGCTTTTAAAGATGTTTCTTAAAAGCTTTTGTTTCTATCACAAGCTTTAGTGAATGTGTTACCAAAGCATCCCACTGAAGTAGAAAGATATTCATATTGAATTTAATAGATGAAGTACAGAACAAGTGACTTACTGGAGAGGCATGTGGCGAAGCTAGGAACAGAGCAAAATTCAGTGTAATTATCACAAATATCTCCTCCATGTCTTGACAAAATAATTAGACATTCTGGATTTGGATCATTTTGATATTTTGAATCATTATTACGCCTGAGGTCTTGAGGAAGGAAATAGCACTTTCCCACTGGAATACGTGACTTAAAGGGCTGTGCTCCTTCTTATTGATGGATGTCACTGGTAGTGCAGAGGCTTTTTGTAGCTATCAGCATTTGAATTTGTGAAGAATTTGTCAGCCATCCAATTGTCTATAAACTGTCTCATACTGAACTCAATACGCAATGGTGCTGAAGTGTTAAAGTCAAACAGAAGTGTCCACAGAGGACTGCTGAGGCCAAATTTTGCTGCCACATCTTAGGCCTTCTTCCCCCATTTTCTCCAGCTGTTAACTTTCTTTATAATTTAACTAATTTAAATTAACTAGTTAATTCATTTTTTGGCAGAAATTGAAAAAAAAAAAAATCAAGCATTTCCTAAAATATTTTTGGACATTTAGCTGTCACCTGTATACATTTAAGGAAATAACACAAAAATAAAGTCCACCTATATTTAATGTCAGCTACAATCCCTTTCAGTTTATCTTCAGTTATTGCATACATACCTTTATTATCTCAAAAAGCATGGAAATTGTATTTCAGCTTTCTGTGTACAGGCCTTATTGGAAAGCAAATGGGCAGCTGTATATTTACACTGAAGCAAGTAGAGACAGCAGTATCGTACCAGGTGACTCAGTTGACTGGTCACAACCAGTACAGCTCAGAATATGGAGCTTTTGATCCATGAAGATAAATTTCAAAATATTATTAATGGAGTAATTTTGAATCACAAAGACACTTGGAGAAAAATGTGCACAAGTATTTTATAGGCCTAAAAAGAAGCTGATTTCAACAAGGAAAATGTTCTGATTTTGAGATTTCTGAATGCAAATGTCAATATTAAGGAAAAAAAAAAGAGAGAAAAATCAGAAATGCTGGTATAAAACCAAATGTTTTGTTAGAATTGTTATGTTTTATCATTATCAGAAGTAAGCTTGATTACTGAGTAGAACATCCTGGAGGACAGGCTTAAAGCCAAATTAGCCATCTGTCCATATTAGTTACCTACAGGAGTGATGTCAAAGTTGGCTCCAGGGACACTCCAGCTGGTGTTCTCCGAGGGAAATACTGGATGTCATCAGTCTGAGTGCACCTTGCAGACGCACTTTCCTGCCCTGAAGGCAGGGTCAACACACTCTGATAATGACAACAACAAGCAGAAGAGGTGAGCCAGGGAAAAGTTGTTTGAGGCGGAGGTTGTGCTGGCTGTGGCTTCCCAGGTTCTTCCAAAACTGGAGTGATTCTGCTATTCTGATTTCAAGCACCCAGAAACCTGCAGATCTGGGGCATTATTGCTGGTGCAAATGATACTGCTGGGTGCAGCATGACTGGAAAGGGTGGACATACCGTTCTGGGTCTCAGAAGCAGCCTAAAATTCAGAATGCTCCCAGCAGTGCTCTATCAAGAACAGCAGGTGCAGGGATTTCCCCAGTGATTTGCAAATCTGATCTAGAGAGTGAGGAGGAGGAGAAGGATTTGTGTGGTACACAAAATTATGTATACTTGCTATGAAATTTTGGGACAGGCAAGAGTCAGGTTTATTGAATGGCTCTGGATGAGGGAAGAAGGGAAAAGAAAAGGATGATCATAGATATTATTGAATACTTAATCTGTGTTTGGAGGCTATTATAAATGACCTAATCAGAAAGAAGTGAATAAGGCTGTCTTTGAGCATGGATCAAACATTAGAAAAAAATACTAAATAATCCACTTGCAGTTATCTAAAAGATAATAAAATTATTAATACAGGCTTGTCAGGAACTGACCCAGTCATAGAACTTTAATTTCCTTCTTTGACAGAGGATGTGGTGCCATGAGACACAGGGAGAACACGACCAGGTCCCTGCCACCAGGTTGGAGAGAGGATGATCCTGCTGTGGGGCAGTCTGTCACAATGCTGACTTAGTGTTGCCTCCTGTGCTTTACAGTACCCACCTCCAGGAGCCATGTAAACTCGGTGAAATGGCAAAAAAAAAACCACACTCAGGAAAAAAAAATTAGTTTTCTAGCATTTGATTGAATTAAGCAGTTTGAGGAGGACAAAGCTATTCCGTGGGGAGGAGACCACACACCTGCAAGCTACAGCAGGGAGGATTAGAGGAGTGAGTGGGGAGTGACTTCCTTCCCTTCGGTAGCAGCAAGATATTAGATGTGTTAAGCAATATTAGGAACTCGGCTACTTAGAAGAATAGGGAGGCAGTAAATGCCATCTTCCTTCCAAGGCTTTTGGTGCTGCCAATGTTGCTTTCTCATAAAGCTGACAGAGTGTGGATACATCTTTTATTTTCATCAGATGACTACACAACAGGTTGAGAAGAAATTGCTGTCAAAGAGTAGCTGTGAATGGTTTGATGTTAAACTGTGAGATTGTGTCAAATACTGATGCAGGTCCCTGAAGCAAATGTCGCTGCAGAACCCCACATCCTAGTTCTGTTCAGTGTCTTCATTAATTATCTGAACAATAAATAGGTAGTAAATTTTTAAAAACCAAGCAAGCTGGCATTGGCAGGGGCTTACAAGTCATTGCGAAGACAGGGTCAAACTGCAAGTTGGTCCTGGCAAATTGAAGAAATAATTAGAAGAAAATAACATGATATTTGGCACTGAAAAACATCGAGTGCCATAGCTGAGGAGAAATTTAAAGCATAAATGCAAATAGCACTGTAGCGAGAAAGGATGAGAGTGTTATATTATTATATTATTATATATTATATTATTATATTATTACTTATAAGTAAACAGCAATGTTCAATTTTCATTGTGCAATGTGTTAACATCCATAAGAAGTTGCAGGTAACTGTTCCAGTCTGCATACTTGTGAAGTTGCAGGTGCATTGCTGTGTCCAGATTTGATCACCATACCTGGGAACCATGCAACAGTCGTTTGGAGACTCCAGCTGAACTTCAGTTGTTCCATCTAGAACAGAGGACTGAGAGGGAGAATATCGTATCTGTCTTCTGACATGAAAAAGGTCATTACAAAGGAGATAGTGATTAGTTGTTCCCATGGAGACTTGGGAAGGTTTTCAAACAGTTGTAGCATTGCCCCCCCTTTATTTACTGAAGTTTGCATCAGGCAAAGGCAGTGTGTGAAGTGATCAAGACAATCTTCTTCATCAGCCCTTAATATTTTAAGGAGTGCTATATAAAACTCCAGTGGCGATGGTGTACTTGTGCACAGCTATTTGTTTTGCTATGAAAACTGCATTTCCATGGGCAAAGAACAGTGCTTAGTGATTTGTTGAATTCTTCAGCTCAATCAAGGGACTTAATTTAGTAACTGAGATGTAGGGAGGAGCATTGCTCATTCACTGAAGTACTTCATTTATGTGTTTGTTTCCTAAGAGGGAAATATAGCATAGTAATTAAACCTTTTGTAATAAAGTCAGTCTGCAAGGCTTACAATAACAGGAAATGCTTGACTCTAAAAAGTTTTATTTTAAAGATTAAGATTATATAGTACTGAAAAGTAATTCAAGCAAAAATTCAAGCAATATATTCAAAGTTAACATTAGGGATGTGTGCAAAATCATATTTCAAAGGATTTTTTTTTAAATGTAGCTTCCTGCATAGTAGCCCTGAATACATTTTATTTGGTATTATAGGTCAGTATTTGAATTCTTAAAATTAAAAATAACGTTTCTTAAAAAAAGGTGTTTTCAGCAGCTAACTAGGCAGGCATGAATGCAGGATGCATAACTGCACTGAGGCTGTAGGAGACAGGCCCAGCTAGAGCAGTTTAGCGGTTGAAGAGAGCCCTCCTCATGTATCAATTCCTAAACAAACACCTTTTTGCAAGAATTGATATTTCAAAGGATTATTTACATCAGCAGACAAGCCATGCACTTCCTGAAAATGGATTATTTCTATGTTTTGCTACTTACTGCAGTAGATTGCGTGCTGACTTCTTATTAGAAAATATATTTAAAAGATCTTACATTAATCTCCACCTAGAGTACAAATTAGCTGTGCTTCTTCGATGAAACTCAGTAGCTGGAAAACTAAACTCAAAATCTTTCATGCAAGAAGAAAAATGTTCTTGACTATATTCCTTTCTCTGAAACAGGAGCTTTTTATTACTTACACTATTTGTCAAGAATATGATACATATTTCTTGCTGAATACTTGGCTGTTGGCTTTTGTCTTGATAATGAAATACATACACACGTGCTCTGAATGTATCTTGACAGTGGAGTGAACTTCATTATTCCACAGAGATGTGAAGATCTATTGTAGGAATATTGGCTCGGTTGCGTAGTGTTCATCATGTGGACACCATTGCTCATGGCAATAGGAGTTTGTGGAGGCTGATATTATTCATTTGGAGTTTTGCCTGGCACCCATCTTTATTATTAGTGCACAGCAAATAATGTGTTGATCTTGAAGAACTACCAGGAATGCATACATGGATCTTTTGCTGGCATCTACTGTGTACTTTCAGAGTTCCTCAAGTTAGCAAAGCAAAAATAGGAAGACTTTTTTCACTGTTTCTTAATTTTCTTTAGTCATTTCTTCAGATGGCACCTGTACAGTCAGTAATGAGAGTCTGTCCCCTACAGCAGTCATATTTAAAAACTGAACCCCAAACAGACGGTGCATGTCTTGCTTCATTGCTCTCTGATTTAATAAATCCCGTAGGAAGTGAAATCAAGTCTCAAGGTGAACCCCTCCCCTGTGATGCAGGGAGAGGAAGGTTGTTTTGTATGTTGCTTCTACATGGGGAGTCAGAGTACGCTGAGTTTTCTCCTTGGGAAATGCAGGTGTATGAACCACTCCCAGATTAACGGGAAGGTATCTAAAGGGTATTGGTACATACAGGGTGATGTATGGAGGAAGAAAACTGCTAATGCAGAGCATGCTGTGTCAGATTTGCTTGAGGCTGCTGTCCCTGCTCTGAAAAGAGAAGCAACAAAGACAAAATGCTGACCTCTGTGAAGCTCATTCTTCTTCTAAGAAAATGTACTCAGTCTTTCTTTCTTGCTATTACTCTTTGTCAAGAAATCGTATCTTCCAGCTACAGCAGGTTTTGGCCTCCAGGAATAGTTGCATCTGCAAATGATTGAAAGATGTTGTCAGGAATCCACTTCACCTGACCCCAAAAGACAGCTTAGTTGTGACTGAATTGCTTTTCTGCCTCCACTGAGATTAAGCCTCATCACTAAACAGCAGACTCGGTTATGAATGGATTTCTTTTAGCAATACTTGGAAGCAGATTTTTTCCCTTTGGCTTGTTTGCTTTCCCACTCGTTCCTAATATTAGTTGTTAATGGAATAGCATCTTCTGTAATTACAGCGGAGACATAGTTCTGCTGTTAAAGTATAGTTATGAGGGGAAAATATTTGCAGTGTTCTGTTCCATTTTATCTTTATTTATGAGCATAGCACTTAGAAGAATAGCATCCTGTTATAGCTTCAAAAGGAAAGCTATAAAGGTGATTCTGTCAATGCTAATAATCTCCATTTTTGACCTGCAATTCTGTGTTTTATAATGTACTTATTTGTGTTTTGCAATTTGTATTTAATCGTGTGTCTGAGGAGGCTCGTGCATAACATTCTTCCTTTAAATCTTTCATTAGTTTTATTTTCTTGCCAGCAGAATATGGCTGAATGCTACAGCAGCTGCTTTGCAACTATAACTCTCCTCTCTTATTACTGGTAATGACAGCCAACAATTTACTGTGTGTATTAAGTTTGGTTATGTGTTGTTGTATAACTGAAGTTTTCAGGAAAATATTTTCACAAACGTAGGACAACAAATGTCAGACTGACCTAATTACTGTTCTTCTCTACAGTTTCTATGGGCTTTCCTCTGCTAGCTGGAGATGGAGTGGTTTGAAAATGTATTCATTAGCAAAGTATTCAGATTTATTATCCTGCTGTTTATGGCATCATAATTCCCATTTCTATTTAGCTGGTAGTCAGGGAATATTTTGACTTATGAAAGTAAAGGAATGACTGCCCTAAGTGGAGGGAGTGAAACCTGCTGGTGAGACCCATGCTCCCTGGCTTACGCTAGCCAGAGAAAAGCGTCCCCTGAGGGCTCCCCCCTTTCAGGGGACCTGGTGGAGTTTCCCAGAGGGGAGTTGGGGAACGAGGTAGGATGGGGTCAGTGTGGGTAGCTGAGGACTCAGGTCGAGAGATCAAAAAGGAAGGAGGTTACGGTGACAGTGTAGACACAAGCAGTCCTCTCATCAGAAGACTTCTGTGCTTCAGATGCGTACAGCTTTTGTTCAGTTAGCACAATCCGTGCTGACCCTGGCCGTTGCCACTAAATAACAGACGATAATCTCAAAGATTAAGGGTAGATTACTGAGCAGTCCAACAGAGGTGATGTAAGTACCTGCAGGGCTAAAGTGACGTCCCATGGTGAGAGGTTTCTGGGCAGATGGAGCAGTTTGACTCCTTGGGGAAAACAGATGTTTTGAGGTATGAAGCCCGTCCATAGGCAGACACTGAGCGTGGGTTACAGCAGCACCTTGACCTCTTACTGAGATTCAGTTCACACTTCCAAGAACAGCCTTCACATTTGAGGCCAAGAAGCTGGGGAAAAGTGGAAACACCTCAGAGTGTGGACTCGGGGCCTTAAAGCAGCCACTGACGATCCTCTTTGAGTCTGCATTTGAAGTATGTCCATGAGGAGCTAAGAAATCTGTTAGATCAGAAGCACTGAGCACTCTTTGTGTAGTCTGTAAAATGATAACAGTATTACCAATTCCGTCCTATGAATGTCATCTATTTAACGAGACTGTCTGTCATTAACCATCTAGACAATATAGAGCCCCTTTGTTCGTGGTGGTGAATGTGACCGTGATGGAGGAGATCAGATGAAACGACAGTTTCATTGGGGCTGGTAGCTGCCATTTCTAACAAAGATTATTCTCATTATTTGTTATTAATGATTTGCTTTTTCTGTTGAGTTTTTTGTGTTGGTTTTTGGTGGGTTTGGGGTGGTTTGGTTTTTTTGTAAACTCTTAACAATAAAGCCTTTATAGGTCAGTTGCAAGAGTCCTTATTACTGTCCAGCTTACCTTCCTGCCAGTTCAGGATTTGATATGCCTTTTGTGTGCTTTCTAATTTAATCCTGAAATGACAGGGCTTTCACTAGCAAATTTTTGGAAATTATTCAGGGGTGATTGCCCCAATTTCTCCAACTCTTCAGATGTTTCTTAAAATAACCATATTGTTTATTTTATCCATAGACTATTAGTCTAGATAAATGCAAAAAAAATAGCGTTTCCTGGAAGCGAGTATAGACAAGTGTCTTGGGATTTGAGTTAATGCAGTTGTAGTGCTTATATGTTATTGTTTTCAGTTCTCAATTTTTTCTTGCAGTATTTTCATTATAGATATGTATAGGTTAGGGTGACCCTCCTGATCCTTGCGCTGTCACGTGGCAGGCAGTGGGACCATGCTGGTACAAGAGTAGCTGTGCTGCGTGAGCCTCTGGATCTCGGAGGGAGAAAGCCTGCAAGGCAGCTGCAGTCTCTATCGGTGAGTCACCCAAAAGCCAGCTCTGTACCCAGTCCAGCCCTATCCCACATGAGGCAGGATTACTACTGGGGAACTGCCATTATCCTGCTCTTGAATTACCCTCAGAGGTCCCCTTTCTGCTTGCTGTTCTCAGAAATATATCTCGTACCTTCCAGCTATATGAAAATTTTAGTGTGCAACTCCTAGGGTCAGGGAGGTTGGACTTCTCACTGGATGGATGTACTCTGTCTGTGGGCAGCTACACTATATAGGGATTCTCGTTTCCAGCTCTGAGAGTCGTACGGTTTGTTCAGAATAGTTTCCACTATGGCCTATACAAATTAGCAGAACTCTTTGGCAAATCCATTATCCTTATTTGCCTTCAAGGTCAGGTCCAGAGTTCACGTACAACAGTGTAATTTCACTGGCAATGTATTCTTCATACACTTAAACCATCTAAAGACCCAGCTGGAGGTTTGCAAGACATTGGCTGGAAGCAGAACTGTGTATTCAGCCATACAGATTTCTAGTGCTTCACCTCTAGATATGACCATTTATCAGTAAATAGTGTAATAAGGGTACTTGTGACGCTTAGGTAAATCTACACTTATATTTAGAATAAAAGAAAAATGTGATATTTCAACTGGGATAGACCATGTTCCTCTCAGCTGCATACCAAAATATTCACATAGCTGAAAGAGTTTCTAACAGAAATGAGCATTCATAACAGCAGTCAGCAACTCTTGCCATCAGAACATTTTACTAACAGTTAATGAAAGCTGTCTACACACTTTTTTAAAACAACAAGTTCACATCCAAATTCTGAAAGCAAAGCACTAGATATAACTCTTTTCTGAGGAAATAAAATAAGCTATTGGATGTCTTCTGCAATTCGTCACAGCCTTGCTGTTGAAAACCTCAAAAATATTAATCTCCCATAGATCACAATGGAGATACTCTCTCTGTAGCTCATTATTGCTAAGGCACATTTCCATGCACTGTTAGTACAGAGTGAATGAGCTTATGCAAATGTGGAGAGCTATCCCTAGACCAGACTTTCATTTTATTTTTATTATCAAGTGGAGATATTTGATATTTTTTTTTAATGTGATTTACTATGATGATAAAACAGGAAGGTTCATTTCCCTGGGCTTCCACAGCCCTGCCTGCCCGTCTTTACAACAACATCAAATTAAAAGCAGATGCTGTCGTGGGACAATGAAGTGCTCAACCTCATCAGTTTTCAGCTCCTTCATCCTTCATCGTGAAGTGCTTTCCAGTGTTTTTCTGTCAGTTCCATTTTTGAAAAACTGCTTTCACTGTTTCACAGTTTTTACAAGAAAATATTGTTGTGCCTCTGGTGCAGACAAGGAGAAGTCTAATTTCGTTGTAGTTAATGACTGGCTTTCAGAAACCTGGGAGCTGATGGGGTCCATCTGTCAGAGAAAGGGAAGAGCATCTTCAGTCATAAGCTTGCCAAGCTGGTGAAGAGGCCTTTAAACTAAAGTTGCTGGGGGAGGGGAACTTCAATCTATCCCACTCCCACCAGTTTGATGCCAGTGCCAGCAATAGATGCCCAGAGACTGGAGAGGGATCACAGCTCAGCAGGAGAGCACCTGAAGAGCAGCACAAAGGAATTCCAGCCGGTAAGTCCGCTTCACTGGGGGCCCAACTTAAAGGCCTCTATGCAAACGCACGTAGCATGGGGAACAAACAAGAGGAGTCAGACACGTGCGCACGCTTGCAGGGCTGTGATCTTACTGGCATCATGGAGACGTGGTGGGATGGCTCCTATGACTGGGGTGTTGGAATGGAAGGACACAGGCTCTTTAGGAAGGACAGGCAAGGGGAGAGGAGGAGGGGGTGTCCCACAATATGTCAGTGACCAGCTGGAGTGCATGGAGCTCCACCTGGGGATGGATGAGGAACCCACTGAGAGCTTATGGGTCAGGATTAAAGGAAGGGCAGGGACAGGTGACATTATAGTGGGGGTCTGCTACAGGCCACCGACCAGGAAGACCGAGCAGATGAAGCCCTCAATAGACAGATAGGAGCAGCCTTGCGTTCACAAGCCCTGGTCCTCATGGGGGACATCAGCCACCCCAATATCTGTTGGAGGGACAACACAGCAGGGCATAAGCAATCCAGGAGGTTCCTGGAATGTGTTGCTGATAACTTCCTCCTCCCAGTGATGGAGGAGCCAATGAGGAGAGGTGCTCTGCTGGACCTTGTTCTCACCAACAAAGAGGGGCTGGTGGGGAACGTGAAGCTCAAGGGCAGCCTTAGCTGCAGTGACCATGAAATGGTGGAGTTCAAGATCCTGAGGGCAGCGAGGAGGGTGCACAGCAAGTTCACTACCCTGGACTTCAGGAGAGCAGACTTTGGCCTCTTCAGGGATCTGCTTGGTAGACTACCATGGGATAAAGCCCTGGAAGGAAGAGGAGCCCAAGAAAGCTGGTTAATATTCAAGGATCACGTCCTCCAAGCTCAGGAGCGATGCATCCCAACAAAGAGGAAGTTGGGCAAAAATGCCAGGAGACCGGCATGGATGAACAAGGAGCTCCTGGACAAACTCAAATGCAAAAAGGAAGCCTGCAGAAGGTGGAAGCAAGGACAGGTAGCCTGGGAGGAATACAGAGAAATTGTCCGAGCAGCCAGGGATCAGGTTAGGAAAGCTAAAGCCCTGATAGAATTAAGTCTGGCCAAGGGACGTCAAGGGCAGCAAGAAAAGCTTCTACAGGTACGTCGGTGATAAAAGGAAGACTAGAGAAAACACGGGCCCTCTCCGGGCAGTCCAGGGAAGTTCCCACTGCCTGGAAAAGGGGAAACATAACCTCCATTTTAGAAAGGGAAAAAAGGAAGACTTGGGGAACTACATGCCAGTCAGTCTCACCTCTGTGCCCAGCAAGATCAGGAGCTGATCCTGCTGGAAACTGTGCTAAGGCACATGGAAAATCAGGTGACTGGTGACAGTCAACATGTCTTCACTACGGGCAAATTGTGCCTGACAAATTTGGTGGCCTTCTGCGATGGGGTTACAGTATTGGTGGATAAGGGAAGAGCAATGGACATCATCTACCTGGACTTGTGCACAGCATTTGACACTGTCCCACATGACATCCTTGTCTCTAAATTGGAGAAACATGGATTTGACAGGTGCACCACTGGGTGGATAAGGAATTGGCTGGATGGTCGACATGCTGAAGGGAAGGGATGCCATCCAGAGGGACCTTGACAGGCTTGAGAGGTGAGCCCGTGCAAACTTCATGAAGTTCAGCAAAGCCAAGTGCAAGGTCCTGCACATGGGTCGGGGCAGTTCCAAGCACAAATAGACAAATAGAGGCTGGGCAATGAGTGGATTGAGAGCAGCCCTGTGGAGGAGGACTTGGCGGTATTGGTTGATGAGAAGCTCAACATGACTCAGCAATGTGCATCTGCAGCCCAGAAAGCCAATCGCGTTCTTGGCTGCGTCAAAAGAAATGTGACCAGCAGGTCAAGGGAGGTGATTGTCCCCCTCGGCTCTCATGAGACCCCACCTGGAGTACTGTGTTTAGCTCTGGGGCCCCCAACATAAGAAGGACATGGACCTGTTGAAGCGAGTCCAGAGGAAGGCCATAAAGATGATCAGAGGGATGGAACACCTCTCCTATGAAGACAGGCTGAGAGAGTTGGGGTTGTTCAGCCTGGAGAACAAAAGAGAATGCTCCGGGGAGACCTTCTAGCAGCCTTCCAGTACCTAAAGGGGGCCTACAAGAAAGCTGGAGAGGGACTTTTTACAAGGGCATGTAGTGATGGGACAAGGGGTAATGGTTTTAAACTGAAAGAGGGTAGATTTAAATGAGATATAAGGAAGAAATTCTTCACTGTGAGGGTGGTGAGGCACTGGCACAGGTTGCCCAGAGAGGCTGTGGATGCCCCATCCCTGGAAGTGTTCAAGGCCAGGTTGGAAGGGACTTTGAGCAACCGGGTCTAGTGGAAGGTGTCCCTGCCCATGGCAGGGGGGTTGGAACTAGATGGTCTTTAAGGTCCCTTTGACCACTGGCAAACAGATGACCTGCTTTTTGTAGCAGTGGAATGGCTACACAGGCTCCAGTCTCCCTCCCTGTCAGCACATATTCATTTTAGGTTCTGCATTAACCCCCACAGACAGACATAAATGAAATATTAAAATTACCTTTTGTCCCCATTTCCTTTCTGCATTTGAAGCAGCATGGGTGTATAAGAGTAGGGTGGGGGCAGTTGCTGGCGGTACTAGTGAAGAACTGATGAATGGAATAATACTCATCCACATCCTCAGCTCCATGACAGACCACATGCCATATCATTAACTGTGTGTCTCATCCACTTAGCCTAGTGTGAGGGCTCTGTCTGCCTGAATCAGAGTCACTAGGGGTAGTTTGCGGGACCCTGAAGAAAAGCCGATTCCATCAGCATGCTAGGCAGCAGCCCCTTAAAAGACTTTGCTAAAAAATCACGAGCAGGTTATTGTAACTATACTTCCACGTATTTAAAATCTTTGCAACTCAGAATTGTTCTGGAAATGGCCTTTACTAACTATTCAGTCTGATCTGGTGCATGAACAGTGGGGTGAACAAAAAAGAAAACCCACTGAAACTCCTGTTGCCGTTTGCTTGCAGGGCTTCAATACTAGCTCTTCACATTTGCCCACCTAAACCATTCAGTGTTGCACAAACAAAGCTTCAGCCTGAAATGCTGCAGGAGAGCCAGAAAAAAAAAATGCTTCTGTTTTGTGTGGAGTTTATGGTGGTGATTGTAATTCGACTGCCTTTTTTGTCTTTTTTTCAAAGTTTCCCAACTGTTGCAAATATGTATATGGTGCTATACAGCAGCATGTAGTATAGTTATCAGAGTGAGCTCTTTTCCTCAGCTGGCATCCATAAAAAGAACCAAGCAGTTGTTTTACCAGCTCCCATGGAGTGTATATGGCGCAGGTAATGACACAGGTCTGATGGATGCAGCCCCACTGGTCCTGCCTGCAGAGCGGACGCTACAGTGAGCAGCACTGCCGGAGCACTCTATGGTCCAGCTGGCTTGGTCCGCTTGTGAGGTTGTGCTGGAAGGTGTGAGCAGCGCAAAAAAGTATGTTCCTGGAGCAGTTTGTAATCCCCAGTTCTGAAGTCAGTTTTACACATTACGTACAAAGCTATTTTTCTAAGCTGTGGTGCCTTTAAATCTACTTTAATCTGGAATAAGTACATAACGTTTTAGAGTTACAGAAATCAGAGTCATAGAGTGATAGTAATCCAAATAACTTAATCAGAATTACCTGTAACTTTTAATAGCAGACTGCTAACTGTTCGGATTTGTTATCATTATTTGTCTAGGAATTTCTCTTGGGCAGACAAGGTCTGAATTAAAGGACTATTTTGGAAATAAGAACCTATGTTCAGGCCAGTGGCATTGTTTTAAGAGCGATCATTTATCATCTTTAATGAAATTTAAAAATTTCTCCTTGACTTTAAACTTTGCTTATGATGCTATACTGGGCTTAAGTAACTCAATAAAGCAAAAGTAAACACTGGAAAAGGAAGCTAGTTCTCTGGTTTATACCTGTACATCTAAAGAGAGGAAGATAACATTGTAATTGGATAGTAATTCTGTTTAGCTGCTGCCTCCATATATTCAGAGAGAACATCCTTGAAGGTAGCGATGGGGTTTAATGAACTGTTGTTATTCCCTAATGCTTGGGAGGTGGTGATGGAATTACTGTGCAACCAGGATGGATAATCTAAAGATACAATGCCGGCTTTGTTCCTTATTTGAAAATAGAAGTCTAATCTCAAATGAGATGTCAATTTACCTGTGTGTTACTTTCCATAGACAGGGATTTCCTTGTTAGCTTGAGCAGATTTTTCCTGTTTAAAAATAAGTTGTACACTCAGGTTAGAATATTGGCATTGCCTTAAAATTCCAGCCTCATGTTTCATAATAACTCAGAGGGGTTATTAAGAGGGATTATAGTAGGAGGTTCATCATGCTTTCATAATCAAAATAATTGGATTTCCACAATAATCAGAGACAGGGTGCCTTCCTACACTTCTGAAATTCTTAGGCTGTGCTAAACACTACTTACCTGTTTGAATTCTGACCTTGGGTTAGCTTTAAATGCAGAAGCTAGTATAGTTGGGAATGTAAACAAGTCAAGAAAGAATATATCCTTTTTCTTAAAAAAAAAAATATCTTTTTTTGTGTTTAGTTTTAGATATGCTTCAAAGTGGAGGTTACCAAAGTCCAGGAGGGACAAAGTAAATTCCTATTTTAGGGACAGTTGGTAATATTTTGCCTCAGATCAATCTTTATTTTTACCTTTAATTTTCAGAGATTATATTTTCAAGGGACAACCTTGAATAGAAATGGTACCCATCAATATGAAAAGGTACTGTCAATTGATGGAGTTGTGTTAAATTTGGCTTAGAGGTTGGGGTTTTTCTCCACAACAGTTCTTACTCAATTCCTACTAATAGGCTGAAGGTTTTTTTGCTGCAGTTGAGCTCTGTATGTCCAAGATCCATGTCTGCTCGTGACATGAATGTGGTTCAGCAGAAGTGCTGCTCTTGGCTCCCCTTTCTTGCTTTTACAGCGCTCAGGTCTCATTCTTGTAAGACTGCTTGTGTATTGGACCCGTCTCTTTACTACGACTTGCAGCATGATATTCCAGTTGTTCTTTTGCTCCTCAGTTTTATCCTTCTGAACACCTTCGCCTGTAGGACATTTCCAGAAGCTTTCATTTTCTTTTTGCTTCAGGATGCTTATTTCTGCTGACACACCTCCTTAGTCTGAGTCCTGTAGATCTCTTCTAACAATAATTCAGATAGATTTTCCTTGGATTATGAGAGGTAATTATGAGAAGGGGAAGCCTTCTCTTCAGACTCACCTCTTCTACAGCTTCATTAATTTTCTAAATATGGGAGGGAAGGCTAAATGGGCCTCAACGTCATTACCGACATAAGGGCTTATCACTCTTTTACAATATGATTTTTTCAATGAAGTTTAGCAATGTGTTAAGAAAAATATGCAAAATATGCTAAGAAACCATGTGATGAAATCACAGTGCAAATTTTTATAAACTGAAACTCAAACGTTTTTAGAGCTTTCTTTGTAGCTGACTCTCTGCAGCTGACATTCTGGCTGTCCATTGGAGAAGAATGGGGTTTTATCTTAATATTCCCCCCCCCTCGCAAAAAAAGTCTAATTAAAACATGAAAAGTAGTTCTGTAGGCCCTTGTGAGTTATTTTTAGGTAATACAACTTGGCTGCTACATGTTTCAGCACAATGATCTATTTTAATATGATTTGAACTGATAGGTTATGTAAAAACTAAGCCTGATGCCTTTTTCTGTCTTTTTCATACTTGTAAAAATATTTGTTTAAATACCAAAAAAAGTGATATAGGTATGATGCCACTTGCACCAGTTTCATGTAATGAAACCAACTGATGATTGTGTAGCACTTTCATAATCTCCAACAACAGTCACTACATAAGAGTGCAAATTTTTATCCAAATTTTTTGACCTCTGTTGGTCATGAGAAATTTGCCGCATTTGGCATCAAAATGAGGCCTTGTTGCAATTTTAGTGGAGAGAGTGTTGATTATGTGGAGATGTAGGCTGCAAAAGTCTGAGTCAAAGTAAATTAGCCCGGATCTTCATCCAGCATAACAGTGCCTTCTGCACTGGGAAGTAGCAGAAAGTCAGGAAAAGCTTGTGTAACTTTGTCACAACCTGTCACAAGCAGCTGCTATCAGTAGTGGGTACTGTTGGGTACGTACCCACTCTCCTGCCACATTAGCATTTCACAAGTTTGAGTTGTTCAAGAAAGATGTTACTTTAACTTAAAACATAATGGAACTCTGCTAAATCTGAATGCACCTCTGCTCTGGAGAAAGGAATAATTTCATTGTCAACATTGACTAGAATTTGAATGGAACTGCTTAAAAAGCAAGATACTTATCATTGCAAAGTTAGTCATTTTGTGCTAGCCTATGCATGAGTGCTCTTTTAGACTGAAAAAAAAATCAGGAGAACTTTTAGCACAGAAATAAACATGGGTGAAATTTTAGTGCTACGCCTCTTCAAGGACAATTTAATTATCACTTGTAAAATAGTTGACTGGGTGCCAGTGAGTAGAAATGTATGAAACATGCATGGAAATACACAGGTATTTATTGTAGGTAAGATGGAGGCAGCGTGCACCCATGTTAAATCTATCAACATATGATGAATTTTGCAAACAAGTCATTAGAAAGATATAGTGAAGGAAAACTAACATAAGAATAACCCAGCTGCTTAGGAGTGACAATAAAATTATACAACAGTTTAATAAGGGAATACAGATTACTGAAACTAACTGGATGTATAGAAGGAGTCTGCACAGTGGGATACAGCTCTACAAATTCAAATTTGCACAAGAGTATCTTCAGTTTGCTTTGTGAAAATTGCTGGCGTACCTTACCATAAACAGTCGGGACTTCAGAGTTACATATGTTAACACAGGAAAAAAATCAGCTGGCTATTTAAAGTGTACTGTGGTGACAGCTTTGAATGTACAGTGAATGAACTGGGGTGGAGGCAGCTTTTATGGGGAGCAAATCAACTTTAAGACAGAGCTTTTCGTTATGTAGTTGCCATATATTTTAAGGTACTGTTTCTAGACTCTGTAAGGAGGTAATGATGTGGACATCAGGAATGCAGTAGTTTGCAAAACCTATGTGATCATTTAGTACAGACAGGGGCACAAATTCATCAAGGGTAAAAGTTGTTCAAAAGACTGGACGCTTGTTCTTGAGGAAAAATGGAAAGAGTAAATCCCATAGTCTAATGTCAGATACAGGTTTTACTTTGTAAATTTTGATGATTTTATAAACATGGAGATTACTCATGTTGCTAGAATAGATAAAAGGTAAAAGAAAACAGTGCCTTACAGAAATATTAAATGTAAAAAAGTCACTACATTTAAAAATACATTTTTGAGTATATTTGGTTAAAGAGTTAAGTATAGAAAAGATTCCACTTTTTATTTTACTTCCTGAAAAATTCAGTAAATCTGATCCATATTCATTCCAGCTACATCAACATCTTTTTCTATGGACAGTATAGAATCTGCCCCTCAATTTATCTTTAGCTGGAGCAACCTTTAAGTTCATATTTTTGTCATTTATTTTATTAATCTATATCACTTCCTTGCCAGTTGATCAACTCATCTTAATTTCAGTTTCTTTTATTTCTGCATTCACTTCATGTGAGTGACCAAGTCTGTCTTTTACATTAGACATACGTAGAATTTTATTTTTAGTTTTAGTAGAACCTTTTATTATCTAGGATTAGTGTCAGCTTCTGCTATTTGCTTTAAGAAGCTTTGGTACAGTATCAGAAATGACAGTGGAGAGCACCAGGAGCAGTAACCACTGAAACAAGCTAATTGAATTTATTCCCTCTCCTGAGGTGCCTTCGTGTGGTATCACTAGGGTGGGGTGGCACTCTCCTTGATTAACAAGACATGGAAATTCACTATAAAAAGTGCACAAGCCCAGCTCAAAGCTGCACTCAGTAGGTCACCAGTCATTTCTGGGACTGTCACTGTGCCAGCAGCAACACAGACCCCTTCCTTCTCATCTGTCACATCCGTGACTCCCCAAGCTCAGCAGGACCCAGCGCTGACTCCTGATGGGGACTGACATTTACTCCGGTTTTTGTACTGCGTGCCAGTTGGTTTGGCACTGAAGGTCAGTTTGTCTAACATATTCTGCATGAGGTGGACACATCTTTTCGGCACTCATCTGTTTCTGTTTGGTAGGTCAGCACAGAGCCTTTAATCAGTCTGGATTATACAAAGAGATGCATAGTGCAATATGCCATTCACTGGATATGATTATAATGACCAAATTTCAGCTGTTCCAAGCAGGTGATCCCTATCAGCCCTTTCCGAAGTGCCCCAGCATGCAGCAGCATCATCTCAGTTCAACAATGATCAATGCACAGTGTAATGTTTTCTTTATGTTGAATAATAGATCACAAAACCTACGTTCACCTACTGACATACAACACTAAATAGATGTGTCATTGGGCATCTTCCAGTCTCAACATCAGCATACCTACTACACACGTCATCTAGCACAGGTACTTTCCTAAGTGTCTTTGTGCATGCTGTCAAAGCTCCTCTTTCCTTTTCACATCTTCACGAATCCTTTAGGTGCACTGTATATATCACTCTTGCAGTGTAATGATTCCAGACCCCTGCTATGCAGTTCATTTGTTTGCAATATACCACAGTCGCTTCTAATGCAAGTAACTTCACACTCCTTTTAAGTCCGTGTCATTCTTTCTCTTACCTTAAAAATTCACAGATGATCTCTTTTCTTCCTCTGCATGTAAATTATGAGAAGTTACAAAATTCTTTGCTGGCTTGTGTTGAGGTGGGGGTTTTTTTTGCAGTCTCACTAAATCAAACTCTTTTCCTGTCTCAGCACAGGAATCTGTGACCTCTTGGGCCATTTTTTGATCAGCTGACTTTTAACTGCAATATTGTTCTTCTAGATATAGTCAGTGAGTCTGTGCAGTACTTCTCATGTGGAATGTTTTTATAACTGTTTTTAAGTTTAGCAGCCTTAGCCTTTCCAGCTTTTCCAATGTTTTGGAAGTCTTTGTCCTTTTCAGTTTTTGACTATAAGTATTTTACAGCTTCCCACTGTAATTACTCACATAATATTACCCTACAGTAGCTCAAGTCTGATTGTTTAAGTGTCCCGAGTAGGACATTTCATGACAAATTACTTCTATAAACATAGCTTGATACTTGACATTTCTATACAGAAGCCATTAAACAAGAGATTAATTCTTCTCCTTTGGGCTCGGGGCAGTTCTTATCTGTGTGAGTGATTCTATTGACTACAAAAGGACTTTTCATATCAGTCATGATTGTAGGAATGGACTCTTGTCTTCATATTTTGGAGACAATTTAAGGCCTATTCAGCAGCAGCTGCTTGCGGCATGGAGCAGAATATATATCCTGTGCCAAGTGGTCAGGTTCACATAGCTTATTGCTCATCCCACTCCAGTGAAAACCAGAAAGCCGTCCTGGTTGTCCTCTCCATTGCTCTTCCTGCAAAACAACAAATGTCAGAACATATTGTGGAACAAGAATGAATGGAGCAATATTACACGCAATTTCTTTTTTCCTTCCTTTTTTTCAGTAAGTGCAAGAGCTATGAGTTTGCTGCTGTTCCAGGCGTTGTTTGGTAGTTTTGCTAATTGTAATAAATGTTCTGAACTTTCGCATCTAAATAACAAGGGGTTTCTTTACTCAGTATTATCACTGGAAAATCTGCAGATTAGTTATAAAGTATCATTTGTAAGTATCTGCCAATTATTTTGCAATTTGAAATCTCTGATTTTTTCATCTTCCATCTGATTCACCTGCCTTTTTCTTAGGCCATTCACTGTGTCAAGAGAAATGCTCATGAAAGATATTGTACTTAAGAGAATTGGACAAATGCTGCATTTCCCCAGTGATTTCTGGGACTTCATTTCTTCTGCCAGTAATGATTTAGTTATAAGCATTCTCCATGCAAGTCCATCTTTATAAAAGGACATTGTGTTTTGATTATTTAGAACTTGAAGTCACAAAGGGCATGTTGTAATTAGGTTTGTTTCAGTAGGAATTGAAAATGTGTTGTAGTAGTCAGAATCCCCAAGGGAAGGTTTCTAATAAAATCTCCATTGAATTTATTCGTATGTGGAAAGAACAGTCAATATTTGAGGTATGAAATGTCAATAAAAGTAAAAAACTGTTAGCATTCAGTGTATGCTACAGTGCACGGCCTTGCCAGTTAGAGTATTGCAGCTTTGTTTCCCAAAGCTTCTATGTGCTTTTAAAAATATAATCTCTAAAGGAAAATAGAATTAGTCTGTTAAAAACAGAGGTCCCTAGTCATGAAAATGGGTAGTTTAATATAAGATATAATCTAAAATCTATATATTTAAAAAGCTATCTTATAGAAGTGAAAGGCAAAATATCCATAATGTTTTTCATTACCATGATTGCAGGTGAGAGGATCATTTTCTAACATTCATGCATGTGGGGATTCGCTGGCATCCTAATGGTGGCAAAGGCCACTCAGCTGTCTGCTTGCTATTTTATCTTCTCCACTGGCTTGGATAAATGATAGCAATATAAAAAGTGTTAAGGCAGAAAAAATATGGCAGAATGTTGTTCCATTAATTTCATGTCCTCTTGAATAAACCTCTAACTTACGCATGGATTCCTGTGATACCTACCAGTCCTGAGTTCACTGCCAAATCCTAAATCAGTGGCAAAGAGGGAAGTTTTTATTTTCCAGTCGGTTCTTCAGGGATGGTACCATCTGCTTCCATAGCCCCAAACAAACCACCAATAGTAATTTAGAACAAAAATGCCCCTAGGTGGGATAATTTTCCCTCAGGGGCTGCAGTGTTACAAAGCACACGGCATAGGATCCAGTTTCATGTCTATTCTCCGATAAGGAAGCACTGCCTGGAAGCCATCTAGGTGTCTCCTACGTTACGTGTCTTTTCTTTTGCTGACCAGCCATCCACAGGAATGTGTTCCTTTTAGCCTCTTGCTCTAAAACTCAGAAGGCAAGTGTTGACCTGCACTGAGTGAACTGAGCAGTTGGGTTGGACTTTCTTCAGCCTGTTGTCTCCTTCCTGTTCAGTGGTGATCCATTTGTATCCCCCTGCCACCACAACTTCAAGGAATCAGTGAGCAACATTTAAATCCTGAGAGCTGTCAATGTATTTACTGCATTAGAAACATGGTCTTCTTGGTAGTGAAAAAAAAAAAAAAAAAGCTTAGTATCCAGTACAAAATTCCTGCTTAGAAATTAAAAATGCATTTTTCATTAATATTCTCTAACACTAACTTTAAATATCCCATGTGTTTTCTGTATTATCTGTGGAAAAGGCTGAGTTAATTCAAGTAAATTCCACATGTTTGTTCATGGAATAAATGGAAACATAGCAAATTATTTGCCTATGAGTTAAATTACCACTGTGAGACAAAGTTTAGGAGTTTTAAATGCTGCTGCAGAGAAGCAGATTTAACTCCCAACAGCTGCTCTGTAGCCATCCGCTGTCACCTTTCTGCCTTCTCTAGCCAGCACCTATGAGATTGAAATGAATTGAAAAGTTTTGCTAACTTTCAAATGTGAGTTACTTCGCATGGTGTACTGAGACCACATTAAACACTTTGGCAGGTTTCCAGAGTCCCTTTCTTTTTCTGTTATATGGGTTTATTCAGTAATGAACAGAATTTGATTTTTTTTTAAAAAGGAGTTTGTGCATGACTGTCTGCCATGCTCTATATCTATCTACATGTCTATCACATTGCCTGTTTCTCATCTAGAGTCCATTTTGGGGTGAATAAAGGTAAATGTTGTTTGTTTACAGTACTTTTTGTCTATGCCTTCCATAGCTTTGCAGTTGTGGAAGCCAGCCCAGCTACATTCACACAAACACAGACACAGGTGCGCGCACGGACGCACACGCATGGTCCAAACATCTTCATTACTGTTTGTATTGTTTTATCCATCCTTCAGGTCTCCTGTAATGGCTGGAGGTCTATTTGCCGTTAACCGGAAGTGGTTTTGGCAGCTGGGAGGCTATGACCCGGGATTAGAAATATGGGGAGGAGAGCAGTATGAAATCTCCTTTAAGGTAAGTCCTTTAAGGTAAATTAAGGTAAGGTAAGTACAATACTACTTTTTTCTTTAGGAATTCCCACTAATTTCAGAGAATTATGCCATAAACATACACTCTAGAAGCCATACAAAAATCACACTGAGTGCAGTTCCCTCTGAAAATGTGGTAGCTTACCACCATCAAAGAATGAGGTTCTACCTTGTCCCTTTTGTCGTCTTCTCCATTTACCTTCTCTCAGATGCTGCATTTACTTCATGATCAAGTGCTGAGCTCAGCTCAATAAGCCCACAGAGAACTAATCCAGAAAAAAAGAAAATTGCATAATTTTCTGCCCAGATCAACAAGTTTAATCATCTCTAGGGGTAGACTCCCCTGGAGTCAGCTCAGGGAAATGGGTGGAAATGGAAAAAGAAAGTCATAGGCAGAAGGACCCCTTTCAGTAGCAGTGAATCACTAGACTGGCTTGTCTGCTGTCAACTGTTATCTACAGGCCAGCTTTTCAAAATCAGATGATTTTTTAATTGCATTTGAATTATTGTAATGACAAAATATATGGGGAGTTTTCAAGCGCTCAGGTTATGTACAACCAGCCACGGTATATCCTTATGCCCTTCATGTGGACGTGTGTATTCAAATCAGTTACTTGGCTTTTACATGTCAAGTTGAAAGTCTTGTTACTTTCCACATGTAAAATACGTATTTCAGTTAGTTTGATGAGGACTAACATGTCTAATCTTGAAAATTGAGTTTATTGTGGTCTAGTATTCCCAAAGACATAAGAACTTTACCTCATGGCCTCTACATGCAAAGATTTTTAATGACTTGATAGAATTTCATGACATAGATGAATTGAGTCAAGCATATTTGCATAAAGCTTGGAACTGAAATTATGATTCACATTTAGCTTCAGGATCTTTCCAACCTACTTCCAAACTCCGATAGTGTAAAGCTCAGTAAATAAATTCACTATGTCAGCCATGACTAATATCATGCATCTTGCTGAATCTGAGTTTCAGCAGTGATTAAAACAACAGAGCTGAGGCCATTCTGTTGAACAAAACATACAGCGTGACCCGACACTGGACTGCCAGGCTGTCTTTGCAGTTCTCAAGAACAGTGAAATGGTTTGTATTAACTGTGCTACTCTCCTGTTTCTCCATATCATTTTTATACCCCAGTAAAATAGAACAGGAAGGCAGGGGAAACCCAATAGCTAGGCAGTGTATTTAGAATATATTGATTTACTTTTTGTCTATTTAGCTTGTTTCACAGGCAAATGTAAGTAGTCACTAGTAGCTGTCACAATGGTCTCTGACAGGTCACCCATGATTTTATTATCCTATTTCAAATATTCCTTTTATTCATCATCACAAAGAATATACTTGTAATGCTCTCCAGTCCTTGTATAGAAACCATGGTAACAGCACTGGAAATTGAGATACTAGATTGTCCCAGTGTGTTTTGCTCAAGTGATAGGTTTTTTTGGAGGCAGCTGTGTCACACTGGGTCTCATTTCAGTCATATCTCCTGATTCATCTCATTAGCATACACTAACCTTAGGGTCCCTGTCCTTTCTTATTAGTGTTAAAAGAAGAAAAAAATACTCTTTAGAAATGATTGCCAAATAGGAACAACTTCCTTTTGGAAGGATTTAACAGATGTAAGTTTTAAAAAGAAGACTGCTGTTTGATTTGGAATGACAAAAAAATGGGAGAAAAATCATGGAGGCAGAAGGGAGAAACAGAAAGGACTGGGGTTTATTATATCAGAATCACCAATATCAGCTTGGGAAAGGTTTCTGCTTCAACAGTTTCTACTGTAGCTATAGATTCAGTCATCTGAAAACTTATTTAAATGAGGACAAGTTAGCTAGACAGTTTAATTTACCAGCTTTATTCACAAAACGTGGGAAGATGGTGGACTTTCCATCTCTCTGTAATTCACAAAGCCAGTGAAAAAGCTGGACGACCAGCCTCGTTCAGTTTCCTCAGCTACTTGAGTGGGTCTGAAACTACATCTTACCTTTTCTTAGAGTGTCCACATCTATGACCTGTGGAAGTGTCATAGGATGGGTGCCCTGTGTTGATGCCATGTCTCACATTAATGTTATTTTGCTTGGCATATAATTATTTGGAGCGTCCTGCCTCAAGAACATCTCTAACCACCAGATAGTTAGCTATTCTCACATGTTTCATCTTTGATTCAACTAATTCTTAAGTATTTTGTAAAAATAGGACTGATTTGCATTAAGAAGTCGCAAAAAGAAGCCAATTTGAAAAGTCCTGTAACTGTGGCAAATTTGTGTTTAGAGGACTGTTTCAGGCTGATCTTTAACCTCAGAGACAGACACAGTGTTCCTTTTATGTCCTTCATTATCTCATTTTTAACTTTGAGATTTATTTGTACGAAAGCTGCAATATAAGGGTAAATAAGTAAACAATCTGTGTACTATAAACAGAGACCATGCTGATGACATGACCTCCCCAATGTCAGACTGGGGATTCTTGTGGTTAATTCAAATAATAATACAGTGATGTAGTTATGGAGGGATGCATGCCAGAGCGAGAGCTGTCATGTGCTCCCTGAAATGGAGTAGTGTCTGGTTCATCTTGAACTGGTTGCCCTGCTCTGTGAGCTGGAGTGAGGAGTGTTTGCAGATCATTTCTGGTCCTCAGTGATGCATTTTAAACTCTGTGGATCGACAGACTACTGTAACCCTTCTGCTTTACAATTTAGCAGTAGATCCAGGTACTACAGAGTCCAAGTAAGCTGTGGCATGTCTTTAATTAGCATCGCTAATGTTTTGATGCAAAGGAAAGCTTCCAGGTATGCTCAGGAAGATTTTTCACAAATGTGCGTGTCAGATATCATGTTTATATGTCCAAATTCACTGGTGGCAAATGTGGAATAATGTTTAAGAAACAGTGTATGTTTGATATTCTCTGGCCTAATTTTGTTTGGAGAAGAATTTCCTAGATGTTGGAATGAAACTCCACTCCACAGAAGCAATCACACATTATACAGGGAAAAAAACACTTAACAATTAAGATCCTATTAAGGAAGAGCATCTTCTCAGCCAAAAGCCTCTGCATTACTGTACCAGAGACATCCACAGTCATCCCCTCAACTCAAGTTACAGGAGTGTTAGCTACAAAGCAAGTGGGAAGCCATGAGTGCAAAGTGTGGGCTTAGAGAGTCAAAGAAATTGGATCTTTCAGAAAAGTATGATGGCTAGATCTGTGCTAGTCAAGACTCAGTAAAATAGTTTGTCTAAAGTCTTCTGACTTAAGGAATTACTAGCTTCTTCATCACAAACTTAATATCAACTACTCTGCTCTGCTCACTGTAACCTTCTACTGCACTTTGCAAACCCCAGACACGCAATGAATTAAAGTCTGGTGCTGGATCAAGGGCCATCATGCTAGCTCAAAGGAATCACTAATAATAGCAAAGCCATATTGCTTTATGAGTTCAAGATGCTAGACAGAGTTCAAGGAGTGATTAAAAATTAGATTAGCAGGACAAGTGGTTGCCTGGGGAGTCAGGCAGCAGTTCCTGACAAGAAGAGGTCGAAGCAGATTTAGGAAAGGTACTCAGGCTGGGAAGCTTGAAGGGAAGGTGTCAATTTTGATGTTTCTCTTTGGCAGTTTCACTAGGTGTGACCTGGGGTGACAGACACCAGGCTTCAATGCAAAGCACAGACCTAACCAACAGTCCTTTTCTGGAGGGGAGGTTGCATTAGCTCATTGTACAGACACAGAAGATGGGTGGTGTGAGCAAAAATATATGTTTGTGTGTGTTTCAGGGGGAAGGGTGTTCACCGGAAAGAGAAAGATACTGCAGAGAGTGAATCTGCAGTGAATCTAAATTTACTGCAGTATAATGCAATGTTTCTCCAAAATACAGTACACTTTACAATGTTTCTGTGACATTTGGAATTGTGCCATAGCAGGAAAGGAAACTTCCTCAAACTTCAGGCGTGACTATTCCAGGTGCTGAGTTGTCAGGAGCACAAAGAGATAGGTTAAAAAAAGCTGCTGCTTAAAAATTTGCTTGACCTTTATTTCATTGGCTACAAACCCCAACATATTTCTCTTTCGTTCTTTTCTTGCTTGCTAACATTGCTGCAGAGGACAGCAGCAAGCATAGCGCTGGGTGCCATGCTGATTAACTGCTGTTTCCAAATCAGAGCACATGCATGCACATTCAGTGACTGGTGAGGCAGCCACAACCCGTGTCTCAAAATATGACCTCTTCATTAAATAGTTTCTTAGATTAATTTTTACATAAGAAATAATGTGCAGCATTTTAATTTTTTTGGCAGCATAACCTCAGGATCAATTTTTTAATTAAAAAGATGTATGATATCTTACTGATGATACTGTTCAGCGTGTGCTAGACTTGTGAAAGCTGGCAAGGCGCTGGACCTAACCTGATTAATAGCATCTCTTCTCAGTAACCAGGGAAGCCACTATATAGGAAATCCTAAATTTAAATCTCTTAGAAAGGCACAGTTTAGGTAGTAATCTCCAAAATGTAGAGTAGTGAAATCTCCTGTGTTGGCTGAAGATCCTTGTGGTGAGTTGACCCTGGCTGGACCCCAGGTGCCCACCAAAGTCACTCTATCACTCCCCTCCTCAGCTCGACAGGGGAGAGAAAATATAACAAAAGGCTCGTGGGTTGAGATAAGGGCAGGGAGAGATCACTCACAGATTACTGTCACGGGCAAAACAGACTCGACTTGAGGAAAAATTAATTTAATTTATTACTAATCAGATCAGAGTAGGATAATGAGAAATAAAACCAAATCTTAAAACACCTTCTCCCCAGCTGTCCCTTCTTCCTGGGCTTAACTCTGCTCCAAATTTTCTCTACCTCCTCCCCTCCAGCAGCACAGGGGGACGGGGAAAGGGGGTTGTGGTCAGTTCATCACACGTTGTCTCTGCCACTCCTTCCTCTGCAGAGGAGGACTCCTCACACTCTTCCCACGTTCCAGCGTGGAGTCCCTCCCATGGGAGACAGTCCTCCACGAACTTCTCCAACATGAGCCCTTCTCATGGGCTGTGGTGCTTCATGAACTGCTCCAGTGTGGGACCCTTCCCACGGGCTGCAGTCCTTCAGGCACAGACTGCTCCAGCGTGGGTCCCCCGCGGGGTCACAAGTCCTGCCAGAAAACCTGCTCCAGTGTGGGCTTCTCTCTCCAGGGGTCCATAGGTCCTACCAGGAGCCTGCTCCAGCACAGGCTTCTCATGGGGTCACAGCCTCCTTCGGGCATCCCCCTGCTCCGGCGTGGGGTCCTCCCCGGGCTGCAGGTGGAGATCTGCTCCACCGTGGACCTCCCTGGACTGCAGGGGGACAGCCTGCCTCACCAGGGTCTTCACCATGGGCTGCAGGGGAATCTCTGCTCTGGTGCCTGGAGCATCTCCTCCCCTTCCTTCTTCACTGACCTTGGTGTCCGCAGGGTTGTGTCTCTCACATGTGCTCACTCCTTTCTCTGGCTGCTGTTTCTGTGCCCACTGCAACTTTTTTCCCTTCTTAAATATGTTATCACAGAGGCGCTACCACCATCACTGATGGGCTCGGCCTTGGCCAGTGGCGAGTCTGTCTTGGAGCTGGCTGACATCGGCTCTGTCAGACATGGGGGAAGCTTCTAGCAGCTTCTCACAGAAGCCACCCCTGTAGCCCCCCCCTTGCTACCAAAACCTTGTCGTGCACACCTGGTACAATTCTTTACACTGGATGTTCCTTAGGCATTGTAAATCATACCCTAACAAAAATGCTAATGGTGATACCCTAACCTCTTTGAAGCTAGTCACCTATATCTAGAGTTGTTTTATGCTTATCCATGCTGACACATCTTCCAGATTCTCTTCGTCCCTGTTTTCCAACACACCCCTCCAAGTTCATTAATCCCTTTCTTTATCATCATCATTAATTCCCTCCACTGCTGGCAATTTTGGCAGGAGTTAGGGAGTGGGGGAGCATTACCACTTGTCAATGCAGTTGTAATCTATATGAAGAACTGCCAAACATGGAATATTGCCACTTTTCTCAGCATTTTAGAGGTGCCGGTGAGTATTGTTGAAATAGCCACAGTCATCAGTTCCCAGTTTACACGGTACAGTTTTAATATCTCTGACAGGAAATCCCACTGCACCACAAGTAAATGGTTTTGCTGTTTGTGAACTCATTGACTGCAGATTTGCAGTCAGTGATCCTATTTCTCAATTTTTTCTTACATTTAGCTGAACATTCTCAATACGTGGAAAAGTTCACAGGAAAGTATTCTTTCTCCTTTTCTACAACTGCTAAATCTGTTCTTTTGGCGCTTATTTCAGGAAGAGTGACTGAAAAATCCCATAAAGTTTTTATATTCTTATTTTCTACAACTTTTTCAACCCCACTGTGGTAATACATTTGTTCTGTCTGTAGTCCAACCCTCTTGCACAATGCTGAGAGCACCATGCTGACAGCTTTGCATGATGTACTTTATATTCCTCTTCCACCAGTTTACTGTTTGTTTGGTTTTTCCATCCATTTTGGTGTCTCTCACTGTTGTTTGTCTTGTTACTGACTCGGCAGCAGTATGTTTCTCAATTAGTTTTGAAGCCTGATCCAAAATCCATTCAGTCCCCCCTCAATCTTTTACATAATTTGCTGTATGTTTATGTTCCTGTTCCACAGCAACACATCCTCCACTGCTAAAAATCATGAGTCTCTTACTGCAGTAATTATGATTACAGTGTAGCATATGGATTTGAGTCTCATTCTCTCGTGCAGAGTATTTACATTTTCCAGAGAGTCCCCAGGCTGGATCACTCATAAACTAGAGAGATAAGACAAGGGGAAAAAAACCACAAGAGCAAGCAGAATTCAATTTTAAAGACAGAGTGATGTGAAAAGAGGGTGATTCACCCAAAATCTCACAAGAGCTATAGAACAGAGCCAAAAAATGCATCTGTGACATCTAAGCTTCAGTCAGGAACAAAGCCACGTAACCATAGCTTAATCTCTTTTAAAGCTTGTGTTAATGCCTGCCTTTTGCTTTCAACCTTCCCTATAAAGTGTTTTGCAACATTCTATTGGAAGGAGCTATATAAAGATAAATTGTGATATAGTATATAGTTGACGCATAAACTACTCTTCTTTTGATCTTTTCAAGCTGAAATTGCATTGTTTGGGTTTCGTCTTTGGTTTTTATATCTCAGCTGCAGACCAGATTCATTGCTTTTGTAAGAAAGAGACATTAGCTATCTTGAGAGTTTCACAGCTTGCTCCTTAGATAAACAGAGATGCATCAGTGTTGTGATATCATTTTGCCAAATGTCCCACACCACCTGAATTCCTTTTGTGGTACACTGGAGGTCTGTAATATTTAACACAGAAGTCATTCTCCAATTTCTTGCATTTAGTGCATGTGAACATAAAAATGCACATTTGAAAGACAAAGTTGCCAGAATTGATCTTCCCAGGAAAATATAAAAAATGCTTTTAAAATAATTCTGAAGCTGAAAGATAAATAGGAACAGCTGCTAAATGTCCTTCAAGGCAGCCCAAGATTCATTTCAATTACCCTGCACAGCGCACCTCAGGTGCAGCACAGCATTTTCAAGTTTTCTATCTATCAAATATAAGCCTAACACAAAGTGTTATTTCCTCCCACTTGTTATTGCCTCAGCATATCTGACAGGTTTTTTTTCTAATTCCTTTTCTCCTTTTCTTTTCTTATTCTTTTTTACTGATACCCTACTGCTTGAGAGGAAATGCAGTATATGTCTACTTCAGCTTTCATTGTCTGAGTTAAAGTAATACTGGCCTATATACATCTATTTCTGCTTTCTTGTCTTTTAAATTTGTTCTGTGGCTGACCTTCGTCTGAGTCAAACTGCTATGCTGTCCAATCTTCAAAGGCTAAGAAACCTTGATTAATCACTGTAATATCTTGTCTAGCCTTTGAAATCATACCTTAATTTTTTAAAAAAGC